>NC_065543.1:38064276-38381276 GCF_932294415.1 Quercus robur
AGGAATGTCAATGATCCAGAAACTGGGTGGAAAATCCGTGAACATGTTCTCGGACTCAAGACTCGTTGTGGGACAAGTAAATGGGGAACTGGAGGTGAGGGATGAAAGAATGCAAAAGTACCTAGTCCAAGTCAAGCGCTTGCAGACCCATTTCTGTCACTTCAATCTAGTGCACGTGTCCAGGAGCGGGAACACCCATGCTGATTCTCTTGCAACGCTTGCCACCTCCTCGGCTCAGCCACTTCCTCGGGTTATCCTCGTAGAAGATCTCTACCGCCTAACGACGGCGAGGACCAACCCAGTACGGGTTCACAGCATCAGGGCAGGGCCTGGCTGGATGGATCCTCTAGTACTATTCTTAAAGCACGACACCTTACCAGAAGATAAGAACGAGGCCGACAAGATTAGAAGAAAGGCTTCTCGATTCTGGTTGTCCGAGGACTCCAAACTGTACAGGTGCTCATTCTCAAGACCGTACCTGCTGTGTGTGCACCCGGATGCCACTGAACTCATCCTGGAGGAATTACACGAAGGGATTTGCGGAAGTCATACGGGGGGTAGGTCCCTGTCCCATAGGGCCATAACGCAAGGTTATTGGTGGCCGAGCATACAGAAAGAGGCGCAAGAATTTGTAAAGAAGTGCGACCAGTGCCAAAGGTTTGCCCCGAATATACATCAACCAGGCGGAACCCTTAACTCGCTGTCCAGCCCTTGGCCATTCGCACAGTGGGGCCTAGACATCCTAGGACCATTTCCTAAAGCAGCAAGGAACAAAAGATTTCTTCTTGTTGGCACGAATTATTTCACAAAATGGGTCGAAGCTGAGCCGCTGGCAAACATTAGAGACGTTGATGCCAAGAAATTTGTTTGGAAAAATATCGTCACTAGATTCGGAATCCTTCACACCCTGATCTCGGACAACGGTCTCCAATTTGATAGTAAAACTTTCAGAAGATATTGTAGCGAGTTGGGAATTACCAATAGATACTCCACATCGGCTTACCCGTAGGGTAATGGGTAGGCTGAAGCCATCAATAAAACCATAGTGAATGAGTTGAAAAAGAGGTTAGACGACGCGAAGGGAAGATGGGTAGAAGAGTTGCCCCATGTCTTGTGGACGTACCGCACCACGCCTCGCAGGTCCACAAGGGAAACCCCCTTTTCGATGACCTATGGGGCCGAGGCTGTTATTCCTCTGGAGATAAACTTCCCAACACAGAGGACCACCGCATTCTGCCCCAGTGTTAACAACGGACTTCTGGAAAAGAGCTTGGACCTCATCGAGGAAAGAAGGGAGAGCGCAATGGTCCAGCTTGCCTACTATTAGCAAAAGCTCAAGCAAGGTTATGATGCCAAGGTGAAGCTAAGGCCCCTGGCACCCGGGGATCTGGTATTGAGGAAGGTCCTGGGCACTGCGAGAAATCTTGCGTGGGGAAAACTCGGACCAAATTGGGAAGACCCATATCGTATCACCTCCGTAGCTGGTATAGGGGCCTACTTTTTAGAAGATTTGGATGAACGTGTAGTGCCCCGCCCTTGGAATGTAAATAACCTGAAAATGTACTATTATTAATGAAAGAAGCAATTCTTGGCGCCACACTACTATGCAACTACTTCAACTAAGTGTTAAACAGAACCCAAGTCTTGCCTGACTCCTCGGACCACAGGCTTGGGGAAAATTAACAACTGTGCGATTTTCAACTAAGTGTTAAATAGAACCCAAGTCCTGCCTGACTCCTCGGACCACAGGCTTGGGAGAAATTAATAACTGTGCGATTTTCAACTAAGTGTTAAACAGAACCTAAATCCTGCCTGGCTCCTCGGACCACAAACTTGGGGGAAATTAACTAGAATGCAACTTCAACTAAGTGTTAAACAGAACCCAAGTCCTGCCTGGCTCCTCAGACCACAGGCTTGGGGGAAATTAACAACTGTACGATTTTCAACTAAGTGTTAAACAGAACCTAAGTCTTGCCTGGCTCCTCGGACCAAAGACTTGGGGGAAATTAACTAGAATGCAACTTCAACTAAGTGTTAAACAGAACCCAAGTCTTGCCTGGCTCCTCGGACCACAGGCTTGGGGGAAATTAACAACTGTGCAATTTTCAACTAAGTGTTAAACAGAACCCAAGTCCTGCCTGGATCCTCGGACCACAGACTTGGGGGAAATTAACTAGAATGCAACTTCAACTAAGTGTTAAACAGAACCCAAGTCCTGCCTGGCTCCTCGGACCACAGGCTTGGGGGAAATTAACAACTGTGCGATTTTCAACTAAGTGTTAAACAGAACCCAAGTCCTGCCTGGCTTCTCGGACCACAGGTTTGGGGGAAATTAACAACTATGTGATTTTCAACTAAGTGTTAAACAGAACCCAAGTCTTGTCTGGCTTCTTGGACCACAGACTTGGGGGAAATTAACTAGAATGCAACTTCAACTAAGTTTTAAACAGAACCCAAGTTCTGCCTGGCTCCTCGAACCACAGACTTGGGGGAAATTAACAACTTTGCGATTTTCAACTAAGTGTTAAACAGAACCCAAGTCTTACTTGGTTCCTCGGACCACAGGCTTAGAGGAAATTAATCTCAAAGCAGTCTTATCTAATTATTAACTATCATTTTTCTTACACGTTCATTCATGCTTGACCACATTGTTTAAAGCTCGAATAACGTTTGGTTCTCAACAGTCAGTAGAATAACAGAAACTCATTCATAGTGAAAGCAGAAAAGGAAGCAGTGCAACAAAATTCAAAGGAAAATGACATCATTCATTGAAGTCCAAAAAGCGTTCTTTTACAAGCTTTAGCAGAACAAAATGTAAAAGATAAAAAAGGCAGTTACAAATAAAGTCCTACACTAATGTCCTAAGGCCTGGTCCTGAGTAGAACTTTTTGCAGGGGCTGATGGCTCAGGTTGATCATCTGCAGCCTGGGGCTCGGGAACAGCCTCCTTGGCTTGTGCGACAACATCCCTAATTATGAGAGTGTCCTCGGGAGACTTGTCCTTTACAACTGGATGCACCTCCTCAGCTTTAGGTATATGGGAATCTGAGGTTGTGACCTTCGCAAGGAGGGGCTCCTCAGGAGGAATCTCACGAATATCTTCCAGGAAGAAGATATTCTCGACTTTCCTGAGATCGGAGTCCGCCGGAACTGCCGCTCGGTCCAAGGCCACCCCCCAAGACACTGTAATGTAATCCCTACATACTGTAGCCACCTCCTCGGTCAGCCTAGCCTCGGTGTCCGTTACTCCACGTTTATTTGAGGTTACCACCGCAGCCTCGGCCGCCTCCCTGGCCATGCGAGCCGCCTCTTTGGCCTTTGATAGCTCGGCCTTGAGGTCTGAAACCATCTGCTTCTCAGTCGCGAGGTTTATCTCGGATAGATGAAGCTATTGGCGCAGATCCTCAGCCTGCTTGGTAATGGTCTTGAGTCCGGCCTCGGCGCTAGCGCGAGCTTTTTGCGCCTCCTTCACTTCGTTATTCAGGCGATCCCTTTCCAGCCTAAGGACGCCAGTAGCCTTCTCCGCAGTGTTGTGAGACTGAACCTCAACGTGCAAGTCTTCACGAGCCTTCTTGGCCCACTCCTCGGCTACAAAAATTTGTTGAGTGACCTGCATCGGAGTAAGGGAAAATTGATTAAAAGAAAATAATAAATAGGTAGATGCAGTAGGAAGAAGTTGAGTAGGAAAGAGTCTTGGCTCACCATGGCCATATCTCTCTTCAGCGACATAAAGAGATTTGTCTGCCAAGTCTCCCGGAGCCCCTTCATGTCACGGGGCAGGA
Source organism: Quercus robur (assembly GCF_932294415.1). Classification (NCBI taxonomy): domain Eukaryota; kingdom Viridiplantae; phylum Streptophyta; class Magnoliopsida; order Fagales; family Fagaceae; genus Quercus; species Quercus robur. The sequence continues at coordinate 38,068,058 of NC_065543.1, forward strand.
GAAGGGGCTGCTGTAAAGCCTCAGCCAGATAAGACGCCTGTCCTCGTTGGGACTCCCACAGAGTCGCGTCCCATGAGATAGGAGCGCCATCCAACTCCAGGCGTGGGGAGCAAGTCCGTTGCTCCCTCTTCAGAGCCGCCTCGTCTCAGCTGTCAATAGATTTTGTTCTTTTCTCTTTGGGCTCTTTGCCTTTCTTCTGCTGCTTGGCCTTCTCGGGGCTGACCTCGCCCTCTTCCAGCTCTTCCACTGGCCTCTTCCGTCTCAAATTGGGAAGAGGTTGTAGCGCTGGGTCGGTTGTGGAGGGGGGAGGAGGGGGAAGCTTGGATGTAGCCTACTCCTTGGGGGCATCCCTGAAAGATTGCCCCTTATTTCTGTTCGACAGGAGGCCCCTGAGACAAGACCTTGGTTTCAAATCCATGCCTTCTTCCTCGATCTCTTGGCTAGTATCAACTTGTGCAATTACTAAACCAAGGTTGGGAGCCGCCGAAGCACAGTCTATATCCGAATCGGAGTCCGAGAGCTCTACAAGCTTGGCCGATGCCTCTCCCTCCTCGGAGAAGTGGAATTGGTCAATCTGAACCTCAAGGGATGAGTGCGAGGAATCAGCTCTTTCTCTTGGGACAACTTCTGCGGGAAGAACACACTGAGCAGGAAACTGGACGGGAGGTAGATCTCTTCAAGCAAGAAAACCCGGTATAGAGACATCGATGCGTGCTAATCGGGGACTTCCAGCCCTGATGGCTTGACCGACGTCCACTACAGCGCGCGAGAGAGGCTCGTAGTCCAAGATTAGAGGAGCAGCACGCAGTTGCCCGACCTCGCTCACAAAGATTTTAGACCTTAGGAGGAAATTGAGTGCCTGAACGTTGACCAAACTTAGCCGAGGAGTTGTTCGCTCCTTGTCTGCAAAGCCCAAAGGGAAGGTTAAGTTAGTCCGAGGAGGCAAGTAAGCAAAACCAAAACTGAAACAAAGAAAGGAAAACTTGAGACTAAGATCCCCTCCAAGGAATCTGACCCTACAATGCCCCACCTGGTGTTCCTGCCCTAAATGGGCAGTGAATACTGTCGTGCCATGCTCCAGAGACGATCAAAAGGTCGTCCTTCAAGCTTTTGTTGGACTTGGGAAGGCAGGATATCAGCCTCACCTCGTCGGACCTGGATTTCAGGTAATATGACTCATTGAGGCTATGGCATTCATATAGGTGAACTACGTCGTGCCATGAGAGGCCGAGGTTCATCTGTTCGTTCAGAGCGTCTATGCACCCCAGGATCCGGAACATGTTCGCAGCGCACTGGTGGGAGGCCAACCTATGACCACGCAAATAATCCCTAGTTATTCTCCCCATAGGGATCGTCATTCCTCCCTCCACAAAGGCTATCATTGGAATGGCGACCTGCCATGTCTTTCTCTTGATCAAGATTTCTTCCAAAGAGCAATACTCTAGACCTACGCTCGGCGGAATACGGTATTTAGCCCTGAAGCCTTCCATATCGGCCGGAGAGTTTACCAGTTTCTCAAGCTTACCCATCCCACTAACCCTAGGTGACGCGAAGAAGATTTACTTAAGGAAGAATGCCGGGAAAGGCAACGGAAGGGAAATGAGCACTTACGGGTGAGGAACTCGCTGGGAATCTTCGAGGGAGTGTATGTGGAGTTTCAAATGCTGTGCAAAAGGGGATGCCGGAGTATTCTGGGACGCTTGAATGCTTTTTCAAAAAATGGAAGCAAGTCTCTCCGGAAATCTTATATAGCAGGGAGAAACTAAACGGGCTCGCTCCCGCACAGAGAAATGGAAAAATATCAACCGTTGATGTAGCGCCCCACCGTTGGATTAGAAGGACTTAAAGTCGTCAAGTGCAATAATTAGCGCCTCGTGAGTTACGAAGCGCCATTAACAGTAACGAGGCATGTGGGGCCATACCTCCACACGGGTGAAACAAGAATTTAAAATAAATGACCCCATAAATGTCAAAATCCCGCCTTTTCTCCTCGAATGAGAGGGAAAGAACCGGAATTTTGAGGGGCTATTGTAGGGGTAAAGTCCCCAGATCAAGCAATGGGCCTTGAGCCCCATATAGAGTCCAGCTAAGTCCGAGGAGAAAGCAGGGCGCCAAAAGGGCTCTCGGCCCAATTCTTATGGGCCCAAACTTATTTAAAAGGAGGTCCGAGAAAGAATGTCTCCTCGGACGTGCCAAGTATGGCTTAAACATGCATCCTACCAGTAATAAAGAATCACCCTAACGAGTATTAGTAGTAGGGATGAGCCCCACAAGCCCAGGAGAGGGAAGAGAGTATAAGATATCAAGGGAGAGATTACAGCTGCCGCATTAAATGCAGGGAAGCTACTTTTCTGGCTGCATTAATGTGGAGAGTACAGGTGAACAGTGTTACCTTGGCCACTACAACTCACAAAAAGATAAGGGAGGTGTCCGATGGGACGGGCACTCAAGTGAAGGTCCAGATGATCAACAAGTGTAAGGTTCTGATGACTTCAAGGAGGCTATATAAGAGAAGGGAATCCCCATGAAGAGTGGATCGGCAGAAAAGGGAAAAAAGAACAGAAGAAAGAGAGAAAGACCATAGCCTTTGATCAGGAACAGAAGTGCACCCACACGTCTCCTCAGACCGGGCATCCAGTGGACATGAAGGAGATATTCTTACGTTCAATTGTTGCATGACCCAAAGTTAACTAACACTCACTTCGTTAGGGCCTAGTTCTGTAACCTGCTCTCTACAAATTCATTGTCTAGGACTCCTTGGGCCAGAATCACCTACCTACTGGGCCTGGGCCCCAAAAATTGACCCTACAATTGGCGCCGTCCGTGGGAAGAACTTGTGCCTCGACAAGTGAAACCGTTAGAAATGGAAGGATCAGGTCCACGCCAAACCAGACACATAGACTCCCAACGGCAAGATGTGAGTTTTCATGATACACAATAAACCAAAGGGGTTTATGGTTCCTGTACAAGAAAACAAAGTGTGTAGACTTGTTAAATCTTTATATAGATTGAAGCAAGTTTCAATGCAATGACATGACATGAGAAATTTGACAATGAGATGATGCCAAATGAGTTTAGATTTAATGTGACTAGTGTGTGATGTGAAATATGTCACAAGAGGCCATGTCGTTGTAGGATATGCTCGCGTATGTAGCAATAATAATAGCTACCAAGATGATGTCGACCAATAATTTCAACTCCAAAGATACAGATGTTGTAGATGTGATACAAGAAATGAAAATTTCTAATACATTTGATGGACTTGTCTCAATCACATGAGAGATGTGACACAGTCTAGTGAGAACACCTTATATAAAGAGCATATGTATTTTTTGGGAAGCCTTTATAAATCTAAAAAAACATGCATTGTTGGATACTTGTGCCCAAGTTACTGTATCGGGAGAGGTGGCTTTTGGTTTTGAACTTTCCTTTGTTAAAGACTATCGGATATACTGGCTAATCAGTGAACACAATGTTTTTGAACTGTCAGTCGTTTGTGTATACCAAGACAATAGAATTCACACAGTTCCATTTCAAACATATTTCGTTCTTATAGTTGTGTTCATTTCGGCCTTGAACATATCTTGGTAAATTCATGAAATGCTTTAGAGAATTCAGCCTTAAAACTTTCGTGGAAGTGGCCCACTTCATACTCATATAGGTGACTCTAATTAAGAATATCTTATTATTATTCACTTGGATTTCCAAGATATAAGAATCACTAAAAGCAAATCTTACCCTAAACATCGCTTGTAGGAATCACTATTTCATCATAGGAATTGGTGGGAGATATTATCTCCATAGTGTTAAAAACTAGTTTCCATGATTTGGTTGTCCCTTTGAACCTAGATCTTGGGATCTCTAGTTAGCTAGGTTGGGTTGCCATCCCGGAGACTTTTAGGTTATAGGATTTAACCCAATTCCCCTCGATGAGCAATTTACTTGCTCTCCACTCAAACAACTGATTACGGATCTGTTTTATAATCTGGAACTATTTCCATTTGAGAGCAACTATCTCATGGTATTATATCTCTGACGAATATGTCAAGACCTACCATAACTCTGTGTACTACCAAAATACTAATTGGTAATTACACATTTAGAAATAGGTGTCACATTTCTCATGTCATTGCTTTGTAGCACGAACAAAACCCCCTTTCAATTTAAACCTTTTTTTTTTAAAGATTATACTCAACTTTATTTTGTGTTAAAAAAACACTTCTAATGCCTCATTTTGATACTTGGCAAGTACACATGGCTTACTCTTAGGCATATCAAAGAATTTGACATGTCTAGTATGTTCAACTTAAACATTTAGGCCAATTTTATATCAATGCAAACTCTATCACAAAAATAAATTATGAAATCAAAACTCTGCTTTAAGATTATTGATATATAAACAACAATTTTAAATCTTTGTGATTGTAGAACTTGAATGTATCAGCGTGAATCTTTGATATATTGTTCTATATTTATATAATATTTTAGATACTGTTTTGTTGGTAGTGTGTGTGGTATACATATATTGTAAACTACCATTTTTGTGTCTTTTGATATCTCAGAGTGATGTGCTTTGAAGTTTATTGTTTAATTGGCTTATTATATAACGTATGTTAATTAGTTATAGAGGTATAATTGGACTTGTTTGTACTGTGTTATATTTTTTAGATTGTTTTGTAATATATATATATATGTGTGTGTGCGTGTGTGTGTGTATATATATATGTGTGTGTATAGACTTTGGTTGAATTTTGAGAATTCAATTTGATTGAGTTTTATTTGATAGAAATGTCGAATGAAACTGTTATGAATCTTGTCACGATGCTTGTTGTTGCCCCTATTACTGTTCCTATTAACCATGAAGAAAAACCAGAAAAATTCAATGGAACTGAGTTTAAGAGATGACAACAAAATATGCTATTCTATCTCACAACAGTGAATTTGGCAAAATTCCTATATGAGAATGCTCCAAATCTTAAGGAAAATGAGATGGATAAGCAAGTGGTTGCTACTATGGAAGCATGGAAACATGCTGACTTCCTGTGCAAAAACTATATTCCTAATGGATTGTACAACACATTGTACAATGTGTATAGTTTAGTCAAGACATCAAAAGAGTTGTGGGATTCCTTGGACTAGAAATACAAGACAGAAGATGCTGGAACTGAAAAGTTCATTCTGGGCAAACTTTTGGATTACAAAATGGTGGATTCCAAAACTGTGCTTAGTCAAGTGCAAGAGATACAATTGATCATGCATAAAATTCATGCTGAAGGTATGTTTGTAAGTGAATCATTTCAAGTGGGTACTATCATTGAGAAACTGCCTTCATCTTGGAAAAGATTTCAAAAATTACTTGAAGTATAAGCGCAAGGACATGTGGCTAGAAGGACAATCGTTCTTCAGAAAAAAAAAAACCGTAGGGAATCACTACATGGAATCTAAAATTGTGGAGCATAATAAGAATAAGAGGATAAGCCCATATTCTCTATCATTTCCTATGTGGGATTCAAGGATTCTCAACACTTTAATATCATGTTCAAGTGGACATATTAGGAGTCAATTTCTTATTCACTCCATACTATTTTTCCAACAATCCCTCACATGAATGGAAATTGATAAAATTCAATGCAAATGATGATGCATACATAGAGAGAGTAGAAGAAAAGTTACTGTATCGGGAGAAGTAGCTTTTGGCTTTGAATTTTCCTTTGTGAAAGACTATTAGATATACTGGCTAACTAGTGAACATGATGCCTTGAACTGTTTAGCCGTTTGTGTATACCAAGACAATAGAATTCACACAATTCTTTTTCAAATATATTTTGTTCTTATAGTTGTGTTCATTTCGGCCTTGAACATATCTTGGTAAATTCATGAAGTGCTTTAGAGAATTTAGCCTTAAAACTCTCATTAAAGCGGCCCACTTCACACTCATATAGGTGACTCTTATTAAGAATATCCTGCTATACCCCACTTGGATTTCCAAGATATAAGAATCATTAAAAGCAAAGTTTACCCTGAACATTGCTTACAGGCATCCCTATTTCATCATAGGAATGGGTGGGAGATGTTATCTCCATAGTGATAAAACTAGTCTCCACGATTCGGTTATCCTTTTGAACCTAGATCTTGGGATCTCTAGTTAGTTAGGTTGGGTTGCCATCCTGGAAACTTTTAGGACATAGGTTTTAACCCCATTCCCCTTGATGAATGCACAGTTTATTTACTCTCTACTCAAACAATTGATTTTGGATTCATTTTATAATCTGGAAGTACTTCCATTTGAGAGCAACTATCTCATGATATTGTGTCTCTAACAAATATGTAAAGATCTACCATAACTTTGTGCCATACCAATATATACAAATAGGAGGCACAAGTATCCAACAATGCATGTTTGTTTAGATTTATAAAGACTTTCTAAAAAATACATATGCTCTTCATATAAGGTGTTCTCACTAGACTGTCGTCACATCTCTCATGTGATTGAGACAAGTCCATCAGATGTATTAGAAATTTTCATTTTATGTATCACATCTACAACACCTATATCTTTCGAGTTGAAATTATTGGTCGACATCATCTTGGTAGCTTTTATTATTGCAACATACACGAGCATATTCCACAACGACATAGTCTCTTGTGACATATTTCACATCACAAACTAGTTCATTGAATCTAAACTCATTTGACATCATCTTATTGTCAAATTTCTCATGTCATTGCATTGAAACTTGTTTCAATCTATACAAAGATTTAACAAGTCTACAAACTTTTTTTCCTTGTACAAGAACCATAAATCTCTTTGGTTTATTGTGTATCATGAAAACTCACATCTTCCTTTGTTTGTAGCCTTCTACAACAAGTCTCGCCTTGTAATAGTAAAAAATTCCATCAACTCTCAAATTCCCAAGTGGTGGATCTACCAACTAATATGCATAGATTTCTAAGATGGATTTATTCCACTATTGACAATCTCTTTTCCAAGAAGGATATTGCTTCTTTGAAGCTTTAAGTTCATCTTCTAACATATAAATTAGAAAATCTAGACCAAACGAATATGACATTTGTCCTTTTACTACACTTAGGCTCAACCTCTCTTTTATCAACTTTTGATCATGAGAGATACTAAACGTAGACTTAAACTTTCTTTTAAGAAAGTTTAACACTTGAAATATATTCTAATTAATTTTCATGCATATAAGAATAATAGATTCATAAATTAGAAAGCATTATGCATTACTGTTATGACCATAACTAATGAAAACACAATCAATGGTTTACTCTTAGGCATATCAAAGAATTTGACAAGTCTAAGATGTTCAACTAAAACATCCAGGCCAATTTTATATTTCCTTTTCCATCGGTAATATGCCAACAAAACTTTTCTAATGGCAGTCAAATAAAAAGAAAGGTTGCCAAAGAATCATATGCTAAGATAATATTAATCCGTAAAAAATAAATTTATTCTATATTATATGACATTAATTACAAATGAGTCTTTTGAAGTGTTCTTTTAACACAAAATGAAGTTGAGTATAATCTGAAAAAAAGAAGGTTTAAGTTGTGGAGGGAAGATATTCCTTATGTGTGTAAGGAAGAGTTCCTTTTTTCAGATTATATTCTCAACTAGTTGCCTAAAAAAAAAAAGGGTAAGACACTATGAATTATGGAAATGTCAAATAACTTTCTTATAAATTCTTTAAATGTGGGTTTTTTTATTTTTTATTTTTTTTAAGTGGTAGGACTAAGACTCATGTGAAGGCTTATTGAAAGGGGGGTTTTGTTCATACTACAAAGCAATGACATGATAAATGTGCCACCTAGTTTTGGTAGTACACATAGTTATGGTAAGTCTTGACATATTCGTCAGAGAGATAATACCATGAGACAGTTTCTCTCAAATGGAAGTAGTTCCAGATTATAAAACAGATTCATAATAAGTTGTTTGAGTGGAGAGTAAGTAAATTGCTCATCAAGGGGAATTGGGTTAAAGCCGATAACCTAAAAGTCTCCGGGATGGCAACCCAACCTAGCTTGATTGGTGATCCCAAGATCTAGGTTCAAAGGGACAACCGAATCATGGTGACTAGTTTTTATCACTATGGAGATAATATCTCCCTCCAATTCCTATGATGAAATAATGATTCCTGCAAGCGATGTTTAGGGTAAACTTTGTTTTTAATGATCCGAAAGAGACAAAATAGCCTAATATTATATAATATAAATAAAGAAGATGGAAAGTCCTTGAATAATCAATACCAACAGTAGTATCAAAAATTCAACTGTCAAACACGAAATCAACGTTATCAAAAAGCTAAAGATCACAAATTAACTTTATAATATAGACAAGAAGATATTTGCAATAAATGAGAAGCCCACAAATTCAAACCTCAGTTTTTTAAAAATTAATATAGAGTGATTTTGTATTATCACAAGTGTGTGGATATGGTTTGTAATAATTTAAGTGTGATATTGTAGTTGTGTGATATTTTAGTTGTGTGATACAGAGGTGACTTATATATTATATTGTTTGTAATTTTATATACTTTTGTATTGAAAAAATATATAGAACACTTCACGAGAAACTCTACCAGAGAGAAAATATTTTGTGAATTAGCATTTGAGTTAAAGAGAGAGAAAAAGACAAATTATTTCGCAGAGCACGGACCTTGTATACTTCTTCTCTGTGTTGTAGATCATTTTATCCTCGAAGGCAGATGTCAGTGAGTCTCAAAGCACCATAGATTGTGTGAGGGGTGAAATATGCTTGATCTGTATCATTCATCCTTCATGCATTTGGTCTATGAATTTTTAATTATTTTGTAGATTTCTTCTTATGTATACAATATTTATTTATTGTTTTTGCCTATCACAGTTATTTGTGTTATTATTTATTATTAGATTTGTATGTTGTTCATTTTTTTTTTAATCACAAAAGTAAATTGTTGAAATATATCCAACAATCTTAAAGCAATATTTAACATTTTAAGAATTACTAGCAATTACACGAGTATCTAGGCACTTGAATACAAAATAAAATATAATATTATAACCATGGCCAAGGAACTCATCTGTTCCTCATAATGAACAGGTAATAACAAATATAATATACAATAATCAAAAGACAGTATGCTTGTATATCCAAAATAATCACAACAAACAAATAGTTTTTAAAAATTCTTGATGCTTAGTAACCAAGGAAATCTATGAAGCGGTGCAAATATTGTATACAATCTCCTTAAAGCATATTTCGCCCCTCACACAATCTGTGGTGCTTTGAGACTCACAGACATTTGCCTCCTAGGATAAAATAATCTTTAGCAGGGAGAAGAAGCACACAAAGTCCGTGCTCTGCGAACTAATCTATGTTTCTTTCTCTATCTTTGACTCAAATGAATGCACAAAATATTTTCTCTCTGGAAGAGTTTCTCAAAAGTTTTTTTTTTTTCATGAATAAGGGACTATGAATATATACATTACTAAACAAATACACTGTTTTAGAAAAAACTGTTGTAAACAGACTTACTAACTCAAGAAATGAAATAATAAAATATTATTATTATTTGGACAAGAGGGCCCAATCTACACATGACCAAAACCCAACCCAATGTCCAATCCATGAACATATAAACCCATGTTCTCTATCATTTCTTATGTGGGACTCAAGAATTCTCACCGATCATTAGCCGTAAGGCCCGTAACGATCATTAACATTATCATTTGCGTATCGATTAACACAAACCGTAACAGGCAATACAACAAACCACCAAAAACAAGTTAATGATGGCAGCGTAATTTGACCTATTATTTACAAAACTTTTCGTAGAATCGCAAAAATAAATTAAGAAAATAATAAATCTGCTTTAAGATTGTTATTAATAATCAACAACATGCCAATCCAGTCAGTAAACAAATTACTTTGACACACGATTATTAAAGCAATGTTGCACTGAAACACAATTACAACACTACAACAATAATAGGAATAATAGATTCATAAATTAGAAAGCACTATGCACTACTGTTATGACCATAACCAATGAAAACACAATCAATGGTTCTTTATCCTTTCGAATAGGAACCACCACCTTCATCAAAGACCCACACATTTAAAAAATTTATATAAAGGCGATCACTCTTTCCATAATTCACAAGGTGTCTTAGTGGTTTTCTTTTAAGGCATCTCAATGAAAAAATAAATAGTGGAAATAATAGCTTCCCCCCACAAGTTCAATGGTAATCGAGAACTTATTGCATTCATTGAGTTATTTCTCAACTTTATTCTTATAATGAATGAACATCTCTAATGCCTCATCCTTGCTTACTTAATAAGCACTCATAACAGGCTCTTATGCATTCCAAATTTGACAATTTAAGCATGTCAATCAAGGCATGTTCCATATATTTCATCCAAAGAAATATTACAAATATATGTATATATATATATATATGTATATATTTATATATATTGGAATTGAACAGATTAATATCCAATCAAGTTCACATATTTCCTTTTCGTACATATTTTGTTCTTATAGTTGTGTTCATTTTGGCCCTAAATTCATGAAGTGTTTTAGAGAATTCAATCTTCAAACTCTAATGGAAGTGGCTCACTTCACACTCATATAGGTGACTTTTATTAAGAATATCCTCTTGGATTTCCAAGATATAAGAATCATTAATAGCAAAGCTTACCTTGAACATCGCTTACAGGCATCCCTATTTCATCATAGGAATGGGTGGGAGATGTTATCTCCATAGTGATAAAACTAGTCTTCACGATTCGGTTATCCCTTTGAACCTAGATCTTGAGATCTCCAATCAGCTAGGTTGGGTTGCCATCTCGGAGACTTTTAGGCTTTAACCTCATTTCTATCGATGAACGCACTGTTTATTTGCTCTTCACTCAAACAATTGATTTTAGATTCATTTTATAATCTGGAAGTACTTCCATTTGAGAGCAACTGCCTTATGGTATTGTTTCCAACAAATATGTAGAGACCTACCATAACTTTGCGCCCTACCAATATATACAAATAGGAGGCACAAGTATCCAACAATGCATGTTTGTTTAGATTTATGAAGACTTCCCAAAAAATACATATGCTCTTCATATAAGGTGTTCTCGCTAGATTGTCATCACATCTCTCATGTGATTGAGACAAGTCCATCAGATGTACTAGAAATTTTCATTTCTTGTATCACATCTACAACACCTATATCTTTCGAGTTGAAATTATTGGTCAACATCATCTTGGTAGCTTTTATTATTGCTACATATACGAGCATATCCCACGACATAGCCTCTTGTGAATATTTCACATCACACTTTGACATCATCTCATTGTCAAATTCTCATGTCATTGCATTAAAACTTGCTTCAATCTATACAAAGATTTAACAAGTCTACACACTTTGTTACCTTGTACGGGAATCATAAACCTCTTTGGTTTATTGTGTATCATGAAAACTCACATCTTCCTTTGTTTGCAGCCTTCTACAACAAGTCTTGCCTTTTATTAGTCAAAAGCTACTTCTCCCGATACAATTACTTTTCTTCTACTCTCTGTGTGTCTGCATCATCATTTGCATTGTGTTTTATCAATTTCCATTTATGTGGGGGATTGTTGGAAATATAGTATGGAGTGAATAAGAAATTGACTCCTAATGTATCCACTTGAACATGATATTGAAGTGGCGAGAATCCTTGAGTCTAACATAGGAAATGATAGAGAATATGGGTCTATATGCTCATGGGTTGGACATTGGGTTGGACTTTAGATATGTGTAGACTAGGCTCTCTTGTCTAAATAATAATAATATTTTATTATTTTATTTCTTGAGTTAGTAAGGCTGTATACATCAATTTTTTCTGAAATATTGGCTATTTAGTAATGTATATATTCATAGTCCCTTAGTTATGAAAAAATAACTTTTGAGAAACTCTTCCAAAGGGAAAATATTTTGTGTATTCTTTTGAGTCAAAGAGAGAGAAAGAGACATAGATTAGTTCGCAGAGTACGGATCTTATGTGCTTCTTTTTCGTGCTGTAGATCATTTTATCCTGAGAGACAAACGTCTGTGAATATCAAAGCACCACAGATTATGTGGGGCGAAACCTGTTTTAAGGAGATTGTATCAAATACAAGATTTGATCTATATTATTCATCCTTCATACATTTGGTTTGTGAGTTTTTAATTATTTTGCAGATTTCTTCTTATGTATACAACATTTATTTATTGTTTTTGTCTATCATATCTGTTTGTGTTATTACTTATTATAATTAGATCTGTATGTTCATTTTTTTTGTTTAATCACAAAAATAAATTGTTGAAATATATCCAATATTACTTTATTCTCTACTAATTATGATAAGCCATGTGTCCGATATATATATATATATATATTAAAACTTTAATATTTTATAAGATAGTGAAAATAATGCATGGCAAGTGGCAAGTTGTAATTTATAAAATGGGAACAAAAAAAATGATATTCTTTTAATGTATCTTATGCATAGCTTAAAATACAATTATTTTTTTTCTCACTTTTCCAAGTGTTTTTTTTAAAAAAAAAAGAAGATTTGGAAGAATTCTCCAAATGTTTATTATACTTTCTCATCAGTGTTATTGGAAACATGTTCGCTCTTTGACTAGCAAGAGAAAAATGAAACAGTAGCTTTCTTTACACTTATACCGATAAAATATATCATATAAAGCTGATTTTCAAATCGAAGATCACTTTTCTTACAACCGAAGCTTATAGTTAGATCTGTTTATAGTTTTGGATATCTCTTATCACTCATTATTTTTTCAATCTCAATCGAGAAAGATACTGAAAAGGACCCAAACTTTACCCTAGTTCGATAGGCCCTCAACAAGGAACTCATAGCTCATTTCATGTTCACTCAATATAAGACACTTTTTTGGAAACTATAACTTATTCTCTCTCTCTCTCTCTCTCTCAAATCATGACTTTATGCTATTGATTGGATAAACGTTAGGGTTTGATCCCACCATTTTTATTATAATTCTCTAACTCATTGAAATGTCTGTGACTCTATGCACATGATGGATCTTGGTGGGGATGAAGTTATTTGAAAAGTAAGGAATAATATGGCAATCAAAGGGAAGAAGAATCAGTAATGTTCCTTGGAACGTGGGTTTAGATGATTGAGATAGGTTAGTTGGTGTTGCCTAATAGAGTTCAGGCACACCACATGTAAATTTCCTTCTCATTATTTCATGTGGGGTTTCATTTCTTTCCTAATCCCTTCCTTCTGTCCCAGTGTGTATCACTATCTCCTTTTCAATTGCTTGCAGATAAAGGCATTGCTGTGTGCCTTTAGCGTGACAAAATCAAATGCATGCATTCTCAATTATCATGCGTAGCACTCTCTCTATTATCATTTTTTTTAGTGCATGTTTCTATTATCATCTCCCAAAACACTTATTTTCTTACTCTTTTACCTCTCATTACCATCCCTCCCTTTTCTTTTTCATCACTACATTATTAATGTCAAAGCTACCATATTCAAGATGATCACAAACAACTTCCAACCCGTCTTGCATGGGGTTTCCTTGCTTTGAAGAGGGGACGGGACATCCTTGATTCTATTTTGTCACGTTCTCTTACCATCCCTTTAATATATGTGTGGTAGTGTGTTTTAGTAAGCTCAACCATATATTAATTTTTGTATGTTGTGGTGCTTGCTAGCTATTTTATTATTTTTCTTATATTTCACAACAATAAACTATCACATAATAATACCCAAAGTTTACACCATATTTTTTATCACATAAAAATTTTTCAAATTAAGGCCTCCATCAATCTCTGTTATACATTTCTAATATTTTGGGCAATAACAAAGCAAACAAAAGTGGAAAACTAGTAATTAAACTATGTGTTTCACCTAAGCTTTGTTAATAAATGAATTTATTAAAAAGAGAGATAGAGGGAAAAAAAACTTTGCTTAGAGTGAAAAAGTGATTGTGAAAAAATTGAAATTGATTATATAAATATTCCTTTTTATCATATAATATATAAGAATAAGGTGGGCCTTTGTAGGCAATTTCGTTTGAATGGTAGGCAGGCCACGTTTACCAATATGCATTTGAGCAATCATTTTCCCAAGTCAATGTCATTAGCATAATTATGAAAAGTTTGGATATATTCTTTTGTCACTTTTTAAGAAAAGATGCAAGGATCATTTCTCATTCAACAACTTTCATGAGGATGTCATACACCTCTCTACAATAGCATTATTCCACAGTTTCCACTAGTTATATAAGAAAATATACAAAGATCATACTAACATTCACAACTTTTGCTGAATGAAAAAAGTTGTGAACGTTGGTATGATCTTTGTGTATATATATATATATATATATATATATTTTTTTTTTTTCATTCAGCAAAAAAAAAAAAAAAAAATCACAAAATACCCACCAATTAGTATCTTCTCTCTCTCTCTGAAATTAAAGCCAACATTTTTGTTGCCTTTAAGATAAAAAGGCTATCACGATGGAAAAAGCTAAAAATATAATATTGATTTTAATGCAAAGTATCTTAAAATAAACAAACCGACAAGACAATTAAGAATTAAGATAACCACTGCCACGTCAATAGCATAAATATATATATTTTTTTAAATTTGACATGCACAGCACTATATGAAATTTATATAGTATGCTTAAAAATAAAATAAAATTTATGTAATAAAATTAGTAATAACTAATAACTCTAGTACTACTTTATCATAATTCGTAAGTCATAACCACCATTTTTATGTACTCTCTTTTGTCTTTAATTATTTATTTACATTGTCTAATGCATTTTTTTTAACTACAAAGTTATTCATGTTTAGAAAACACTGAATTTAAACTTAAATAAAGGAAATAAGAAAGATAACTTCTGAAAATTATGAATATCATGTGTATTGACTTGTTCAAACTTCAAAATAGACAATATCTGAAGCATTTCAAAACGAAATTATAGACACTTATTTATTGAATGCTTGGCAAAAAACAAGAAAAAAAAATTCTGGTAACTTGATTATGAATGAATACTTTTATTAAGCACAAAAGAAGCACTTATTTGAAATGGTTGTGTTTAAAGAGCTAATAATTCTGTTATGTGTCAATGATGTATGTTTGTTTGTTATTGGCTGAAGCCAGGTCAATGTTTGTTACCAGCAAGTACAGAGTAAATTTTGTGCTGATTTCATGATCATATACAAGACAAGTCTTAAAGGTGGCTTGAGTTGTTAAGGTGGGCTTTTGTTTAATCACGGTGACATGGCATCTCACAAAAGCTTTTATTTTACATTGAACATTAATAAAGAGTAGTTTTAGGATCATTTTATAATTTTTTTGTCACAAATTCAATGTGACAAATTGTGAATGATTAGCTATTACCTAAATATGAAACCATCATTTTTTTTTATTAATCATATTCTGTCACGTTATAATTATGACAAAAAATTATGTGATCCTAATCTTTTCCATTAATAAAAGATGAAATGTGTTGTTGATGTTGCAAAAACAGACATCATATATAAATGTACCCAAAAAGAAAAAAAAAAATACAACAGTGTTAAAGTTGTTTGACTATGCACCATACTCCATGCTTTTATTTAGTGCTGCAGAGAGAGACAGAGAGAGAATTAATAGGTGAATGGTGAAATACCAGCAGAATTTGACAAAGCAGTAATGGGTGTGGGGGGGCCATTGTGCTTAAGGAACCTGACATAACAGTAGCACTGAATTACAACCCTTTTTTATTTATTTATTTTGTCATCCCTCAAACACAGGACTGCAAGGAGGCATCCAAAGAATAATAAATATCAATATTTGAAACTTCTGGATTTTCTAAAATAAGCTTACTGCTTGAAATTATCAACATTTCTCTGAATTCATTTTTGATAAAGAGTGGAAGGTATTTTTATGAATGAAATGTAACTTTTATGTTATAGCTTCCATAAGGAAGTTGAGCCCCTCTTCTGGTCACAAACTCCATCAACTCCTGCCAAGCAGGCTCCAATTCTGTAGGTGCCAAGGTGGAAAAGATACTCTTGAAATAGGCAAAGGTTATTTCCTCAACTTTAGTAGCATCCAAATGTCACTGTCTAGTGAGGTCTTTTAAGTGAGGTCTTTTAGTTCCATTTTGGAATATTCATATGTGGAAAAGAAGGATAAGAATGAGTGATTAATAGTTTTATGGTCTTTTGAAATACAAAATTACTAATTAAGTTTTTATATTAGATTTTGTTAACATATAATTTTCAATTATAATATGATGAATCACATAATGTTATTGTAATATAATCAATTAAAAATATAATTATTTTTTTTTTAAAAATTTAATTTACTTTGGGTAAAGTGATGTATGGTAAAGGAAAGTTAAAATTTTAATTTTTAATTTTGATTTTGGTGTTAAGAAAGAGAGAAATTGATTGGTGTGCAGACAAATGGGAGATTAGATGATAAAAGTTGACAATTTATTGTGCTTGAGACTTGTTCACAATTTATAGTTAAAACTTAAAACAATTATTTTAAAAACATTTTAAAATTTTAATTAGGTTAGAATTCTATTTATCCACAATTTTAGAGGCTTTATTGGGGTGAGAAAGAAAAAATAAGATTACTTTCTCAGTTATTAAACTAAAATATGGGGGCCTTAGCCCTTAAGTAATGACATAGTCAGCTGGCTCCTATTATAAAGGCACCACTTTTTTGAGAAGAAGATTGTAGATAAAGGCACCCCTTAACTTAACAGTTAAGCTAATGAGTTTGAACACCTAACTAGTCAAGTTATAATTGGAGTTCTCATCATCACTTATATACATAAGATCTCCCCCTAAAAATTTAATGTGAGATTCAGCATATACCCATGCAACATGTACGTTTTTTTTGTTTTTGTTTTTTTGTTTTTGAGTTAAGTACTCATACAATCAAACTTACACAATTTAGAACATCATACAGTAACATAGTACTTCTGAGAGGGTTAGTTTATGCCAGATGTTTTTTTTTTTAAGAGAATAGAGAAAAGAACAGGAATAACCCAACTACTAGTTTTGAGTCTTGTGACTGTTAGGGGAAAACTTTGTACTCAGACAAGACTTTAACTCCTATTGCCAGAAAGTCTTTAAATATCCCAACTACTTAGAGTTTAAATATAGAGCAAATACAAAACAAAGGAATTCTGCAAACATCAACAAAGAAAAGAAGACACCTCCTTTATAACTGCCCTTTTGTAAGAGTTGACAAACTAATCACTTTCCACGTTTTTAGTTTCATTATTTTAAACCTTCCCTATCGCTTGGTAAAAAAAAAAAAACACAAAAAACACAAAAAACAAAACAAGAATAAGAATGTTTTCTTTTAAACCTTGATTATTGTACCACTAACACCCCTTATAATATCTCTTTAGCATTACTAATTTCATAATATAATGAAAAGTAGGTCAACATTTATTCCTCTACCTCATACAATAACTTTTTTATTTTGTGGGAAACAATTGCTTCAGTGTCTATAACCCAATAGTAAACCAAACCGAAAATAATGAGGCACCTAGGTTTACATTATTGGAGCTCATTGTCACCTTTTTTTTTTTTTTTTGAGGCTATTTATAGGCCAATTATTTTCCTAAATAGAGATGAAAAAGTTGCTACTTCAACAAATTATTAACTACTCTAAAAAAAAAAAGTTTTACTAATGCATGTTCTTAGAACATATATTAATAAACCATTTAAAATTTTTTTCATGAGAAAGTAAAAAAGTGATTTAACTTTTTTTTGACAATTTTTTAATTTTTCATAATTTTTTTAAAAAAAAAACAAATTATTAATATATGCCAGAGCATATTGGACCAAAAAAAAAAAAAATACTACTTCTGCTTGTGGTAGTAGGCTAGTAGCCTTCACACCTATAGCACTTCCCCTGAACTTAATTATTACTCTATAATGTAAATTTCCATTACTTCCTACCTACCTAAAGTTACCCACCATCAATATACAATGTGTTCAATCTGTCAGATTGGTACATTTTTTGGTCATTGTGGATGAATCTCATTTTGTCAAGGCCATCCCAACGACCTTATCAAGTTATTATACCTGTGATGTGAATGGCTCAGGTATCCACGATTGTACTAGACTATGGTGTATTTATGTGTGCTTTGTCTTTTGGTTTGTTTTATTTGTGGGTTTTTAATAACCTCCTACATGTGCAACAAGTTGTATTATTTGATTTTCAGTATAATAAATAAGTGGATACTAGCTGCTACTTATCAGTCATCAAGGAGTAGTTTATTCATCTTCTACCATTATTGAATTATTGCTATCTCTCTCTGCTTTTTATTTTTTTATTTTTAATTTTGTCTCTTAAGATGGTCAATATGAAAGTCTGACCATTGAATAATTAGAGGGCAATATGGTGAATCAGTATCTGACAACTGTGAAAAAATTGCCCCTTACTTTTTTTTTTCTTTTTTTTTTTTTTTTTTTTTATAACACACAAATATATAACAACATGCCAGCTCAAAAGCTGCTATCGGCAGTTAAAGCATAGCAGTGGTTTTAGTTAATTTTCTCTCTAAAATCTATATTGTGGAAAAAAATGAAATCTATTTTTGTGTGTTTTAATTTTTAATCAACTATTTTTCAAAATATTCATATCATATTCTCTAATTTATACTCTATTTTTCTTTCTTTTTTTTGCTCACACAAATCCATATTCTCCTTTCCCATTTTGTCAAATCAACCAGCAACTAAATCGCAGTCCAAAAATTGTACAAATTCTTGTAGAAAATCCAAAAATGGCAAACCTAATGGGCGAGGTTCACTAGTGCAGTTTTGCTCACTAGGTTGAGAGAGAGAGAGAGAGAGAGAGCTTAGGAACCAAGAGGAAAAATTATTAAAAATACTTAATTGCCTAAGTTACAATGTTATCCATCTTTGGAGGAGCACTATAACAAAATTTCATTTTAGCTAATAAGTTGGTAAATCCAATGTGGGTGCTATTTTGGGTTTATTAGGCATATGTGTTGAAATACTATTTTAGCTAACCAAATGTGAATGCTCTAAGAAGAATTATTATCATCCTCATTGGTCAATTTAGTGGTTCTTAAAACTTAAAAAAAAAAAAAAAAGTAAAATCTCATGAGATTCAATGGGGGGTTTGGATTAAAAAAATTTAACCAACATCTTGGCATGGTTTTACAAACTGGATTGAACTGGTTAGTTCACTAGAGCCGAATCTTAAACTAATTCAATAAAAGGCCAAAATTAGTAGTTTAGCTTGTAAAAATTAAAAATTCAATTATTTGACCTTTTTGATTTTTAAAATCATACATTTTAGAGCCTTCAAAGAATTTCTCTTTGAAATTACCTGAATTACAAATCCGAGAAAATGGCCAGATTAGTAAAAAAGAATTTCTGTACACTCGTGAGAGAGAGAGAGAGAGATATGATTTTATTTTCCTCTATCCAATTTTCCATTACATAAATCCACTCACATTTCTCTCTCTCTCTCCTGACAAATTCACATGCACATGCAGACAGCTCTAGACCCACTCACATACTCAACCCACGTGGATGTATGAGATGGAGCCTGGAAGGATATGTCCCACCACACCACACACACACAAACACAAACACAAACACATTCTCTCTCTGAAAATAAAAAAAATTGCTAATGGTTTAGAAACTCATACCAGATTGGATTTACACATTTTCATGATAAACAACAAACCTTCCTCTCTTTTCTGGCTGTCTTTCCACTTGTTCCTCTGTGGAAAAAATCCCTTCTTGGATCTGCAAAGATTCCTTTACAGTTTGCATTCCTATTACTTGTTGTTTTTGTTTTTGTTTTTTAGACAGTTCCAAGGTAATGTTGCTCATTCTATTGCTGATAACTCTGAGTATTGTGTGAATATTGTAATGGGTGTTGACTGTTAGGTTCTTTTGGCACTTTTCTGGTTACCACACAAGGCATTGTCTGCTTTGTTCTGCAAAGATCAATAAGGTTTTTTTTGTTTTCTTTTTTGACAATACTGGCTTTCAATGTGTTTTTTGTCAACAATTTGAGATTTTGGAGAAAACCCAGAAGGTGTATTGTATTTACTGATGTATTAGGAAGTTTTTCTGGGCTTGGACTTTTTTGATTGCAAAAGGACAAATGTGTGGTGGGTATTCATTTGAAGCCAAACTTTGTTTTTTGAGCTGTTGTTAGCTGGAGTAAAGTGGGTTCTAAGAGAGATTTTATGTGGCATTGTTGATAAGCAAGAAGAAGTAATTTGATACGTTTGGTAATTTCCCTTTTTGGAATGCTGCCATTGGAATTTCATGAATGAGGAAAGTGCCTTGTTCTCCTATGGTCACTAAGGGTTGAAAACAAGTTAAATTCTCCTTTGTTTTCTGCACATTGTGAAGGAGGAAAGAAGAAGGAAGATAAGGTTTAGATCTTGTAAAACTTGGGTCTTTGAGGTGTCCAAAATCCCTGATTCTAAACTGGGTCACCAGAGATTTTGTTAGATATCTGATAAATTGTGAACTGCAAGCACTGGTTGCAACATGTTTGAAGAGTTTTAGATTCAAATTACATGAAGGAGACTAAAATTGATGCAATTCTCTCATTTGGAGAAAGAACGATGGAGGTCTAAGAAGTAAGTGTATTTTAACTGTGTTAATAGTTGAGGAGAGGAGGTGGAGATGGCTGCAAAACTCTTGCATTCTTTAGCAGATGACAATCAAGACTTGCAGAAGCAAATAGGATGCATGACTGGGATACTTCAACTCTTTGATCGTCCCAATGCCCTCACTGGTAGGCGCATTAGCCACAAGAGGCTTCCTCCAGGTATTCCTCTAACTTGATATTGCTTAATAATTACTACTGTTTGTTATTTCATATGTGGGTATTGTTGAATCTCTTAGCTTTTGGTAAAATATGACTTTACACTGATTGCATCAGTATATATGGAGCTGCTCTATGTCTCTGTTGTTTTATTTGATTCATGTGTAGCATCTGAACAATTAAGTCTTCATTTGTTTTCCCTCGTTTTAATCTAATTAAAATGTCATGTTACTTGTCATTGATTTCTGCTCTTTGTGTGTATGTGTGTGTGTGCCTAATCACACATCATACATGATGGATTTATGTAGACATGTAGTATTCAAGGATTTTTAAAACGTGGTCATTGGCTAATGGTCTAGTTAATAGTCCTGATTTCATCTGTTATTAGCTGTATACAAATGAATGCAAATTGATATCTCACAAATGTTTATCTCATGAAGCTTATGAAAGTTAATATTATAATTTATAAACAAACTTATGTAGACCAAATCTAAAGAACGGCATGTTCCTGTAGTTTTAGGTTCCTGATCATGTGTGTTAAAACCAATTTTCCTTGTATTTTATCCTACTGAGCATATCTTTTATGGTTTTCTGGAAACTCAAAAAGTTAATGCTTCTGTGTCTTTTATAGGTAATTCCCACTTCAACAGTGGAAGCCTGGAAAGAGAGTCTAATAATGTATACCATCGACAGGCAGCAACCGTAAGTGGTTTTTTCTTCTTTATCTTTTATTCCACTTCATGATTCAACCTGTAATTGAACAATTTTTAGTTTAGAAGTTCTATTGTTGGAGTTCAGGACTCAAGTCTATATTTTCTTTTCTATTATTTTGTATTCCTTAACTCAGGAAAGTGGATCTTTTACATGTTAATATTTCTTAGAATTAGTTAACATCTTGTCCTAACTGCCGTGCTTTGGCTGCTTGTGTCACACTTTTTCTTCTTCTCACTGATCTATTCTAAACAGAAAAATTGTTTCTGGCTCTGAATTATTTGCATGTGTTTTTTTTTTTTTTAAAGAACTAAACAAATAGATTTGCTAGTCTTTAATATTTATCTAGCATTCATCAGTTCTGCATGGTGCTATGATTTGTTGTGTTAACATGCAATACGATTTGTGATTGCAGGAAATGAATTTAAACAAGAATATGAATGAGAGACAAAGAATTTCCACAGAATCCTCAAGAGTCTCCTTCTCATCCTCTTGTTCATCCAACTTATCCTCTCTGGACTGTAACAAAACAGCTCAACTAGAAACTTCTTCCTTTGATCAAATCATTTTTCCTGAAACTCCCTCAAGGGACCCAGAAATTAACCAACCAAGTAACTCTCCACATTTAGGGCAGCAGCCCCTCAATCTTCGTGATGTTGTCAAGGATTCTATGTATAGGGAATCCAAAGGGCTATCAATTAAAACTACAACCAGAGAGGAAGCAGTTGGTCGTGCTGTAAAGCATAGAAACTCTCCAAGGCCTTTACAGCTGTCCAAATCTGTGGATGGATCTCGTGGAGTTGGGGTTAACATGAAGCAAAATGCACCTGTTGATCTCAAGGAGTCTCTTCAAGTACTTGCTAAACTTCAAGAAGAACCTTGGTACCACAATGAAGCTAAAGAAGTTCCAATATCATCACATGAAGCAAAATATGGGTCATGGTCTTCAGTTTCAAGGGATGCTCCCAGGTTTTCTTATGATGGGAGAGAGATAAATCGTTTATCCTTTGAATCACGAGAAAACCTCAAATCGACCATAAAGCTTAAAGAGCTGCCTAGACTTTCACTTGACAGCAGGGAAGGTTCATTCAGGGGTTCCAACTCTGATTCAAAACCAAATCGCCTCTCCAAAAACTTCCAGAATGGTGGCAACTCAAATGATGAAGCCCATAATCCACAGCAATCATCAGGAACTGGAACTCAGAAGCGGCCTACTAGTGTTGTAGCAAAGTTGATGGGCTTAGAAACCTTGCCAGACTCTGCATTGGCTGGTGATAATCAGTTGGGTGTGATCAAAACATGTTCAGTTGAAGGTACTAGTGATCCCTTCTCCAAATCATCAAAAACAAATGAACTTAATAGGGCAATCAGAATGCCAAAGTCCCCCAGAAACTCATCAAAAGACCCTACATCCCCACGCTGGAGGAATTCTGATTTTGTCATGAAACCCATTCCAAGTTCAAGGCCTCCAATTGAACCAGCTCCATGGAAGCAGCTCCATGGAAATCGAGGTTCTCAGAAACCAGCTTTCAGGCCTGCCAAAATTCCACCAAGGGCATCAAACTCCTTCAGTTCTGTTTATAATGAGATTGAGAAGAGGTTGAATGATCTTGAATTTCAACAATCTGGAAAGGATCTCAGAGCTCTTAAACAGATCCTGGAAGCAATGCAAGCAAAGGGGCTGTTAGAAACCGGAAAAGAAGAACAAGGTTCGAACTTTGGAATTCAAAGAGACTGTGAACCAATATGCACGAGTTCCAATCAAAATTCTAGATCACTAAGCCAACGAAACTTGCAGAGCAACCATGTTATTACTTCTCCTAGTAGGGGATCTAACTCTTCAAGGTCTTTTGAGTCCCCTATTGTGATCATAAAACCAGCTAAACTTGTTGAAGGATCTGGTATACCTGACTCATCAGCTATTCCAATTGATCGGATTTCGGGTCTGCATAAGATCCAGAGTGGTGGATCTACAGAGGCAAAAAAGGCTTCAATTAACAGCCAGACAACTAAAGATCAGTCTCCTAAAAACGGTCGCCGGAACTCTGATGTTAGTTCCACTGACAAAAAAGTTAGTGGCAGGAATATGAAATCAACACAGTCTTCGTCAAGGTCTCCACAATTACCAAAAGAAAACACCACAAGTTCAGTAAAGAGCTCTGGTTCTGGGAGCCCAAGACTGCAACAGAAGAAGCTTGAGTTGGAGAAGCGATCTCGTCCACCTACTCATCCATCTGATTCAAACAAACCCAGAAGGCAGTCCAACCGGCATGTGAAAGATTCAGGCTCCCCAGGTGGAAAAACCAGACCAAAATCTTCTAACTCGCAGCTAAGTGATGACCAGTTGAGTGAGATAAGTAACGAATCAAGAAGTTTGAGTTGCCAAGGAGATGACATGTCTGTGCAATCGGACAGTAATATTGTCTTGGATTCAAAGATAGACATTGAAGTCACCAGTACTGCAGAATCTATCGAGATCGATGGCACCCAGAGTCCATCCATGAAGGCTGTCAAGTTCTTGGCTTCTGGCTCAATGCAGAAAGTTGGTGCTTTTGATCTTCTCTTCCATTTAAAGTATTTTAATAATTTACATGTAAATTGTTTTTCTTCAGATGAATGATGTCATGTTTTGCTTATTTCAGAAATCAACTCCAAGGATGGATGAAGATGGGTTGTTGGCAGAACTTGCTACTGCTGCCCCAGAACATCCAAGTCCTGTCTCTGTTCTTGATGCCTCAGTATATAGAGATGATGCACCATCTCCTGTGAAGCAGATACCAAATGCCCTTAAAGGTGAAGTTTCTGTCACCCAAAAATTTCACTTGGATATGGCACAACTAAATTGATTAAAAATTGGGCACCGGGCAATCTAATGACTAAATCCCACTTGCTGACTGTGATGGAATCTTAGGACTCATGCTTCTCTTTTCTTTTCCTTTAAACTAATAATTCGTCTATCTAAGGGGTTGTTTTGAAATTTGAAAAATCAGTTATGGTTTTTGGTGGTCCTATTCAAAGAAACAAAGAACAGCTAGGAACATAGTTTTGCATGATTCACTTCAAGTCCAATGAAAAATTCAGAAGATTCCCTATCATGCAGTTTGATACTAAATTTTGGTCTGATGAGTTCCTGTTTGCTAACAAATTATGTATTCTGGCACTGGCAGACAGACCCGAGGTTATGTTTGCATAGCATGTATGAAAATATTTGTTATAGATTAGGGCAAGTTAGTCATGGGTAAAGTTTATATGGCATTCAGGTAGACAATAATGGGAAATCCTAAAAAAGTTACAGGATGAAATGCAGGCATGTGTGGGAGTGACATTTGCATGTATATTTTTGTGGCACATTATTTTCTTACTTTTTTAGTTTGAGAGGAAAAATATATTGGAAAAGAATAAAGAAAAATGACAATGGAAAAGATTGAAAAGAGCAGGTACACAAAAGTTGTAGTAGGAAGTAGAGATCATATAAACAAAAGATAAATAATAGTTCTCTTAATGTCATTGTTGCTTATATTTAATTAAAAGATAGAAAGGCTTCTTTCATCTACCAAATCTCATTTTAATATTCATTCATGCTGCAGGTGATGGTGCTCAAGATTCTAATGACAGTCAAAGTGAAGATCAATGGAACCCTACAGGTAACTTCTTATCTAACAGCATGGGATCTGGTCTTTCCTCGGAGATCAATCGCAAGAAATTACAGAACATTGAACATTTAGTTCAGAAGCTTAGGCAACTGAACTCCAATCATGATGAAGCCAGAACAGATTACATAGCATCACTCTGTGAGAATACAAATCCAGACCACAGATACATATCTGAAATTTTATTAGCTTCAGGCCTCCTACTCAGAGACCTTGGCTCTGACTTAACTACATTTCAGCTCCACCCATCGGGCTACCCTATCAACCCTGAGTTATTCTTTGTTTTGGAGCAAACCAAGGCAAGCAGTTTGCCCTCAAAAGAAGATAGAGGTCATGTAAAGGCTGCCAATTCAAAGCCAGAGCAGGAGAAATTTCACCGAAAACTCATTTTTGATGCTGTTAATGAGATTCTTGTTGAAAAGTTAGCTTTAGTTGGCAAGTGCTCTGAGTCGTGGTCGAAGCCTGACAGACTGGCAAGGAGGACCCTTAGTGCACAGAAGCTCTTGAAAGAATTGTGCATTGAGATAGAGGAGTTTCAAACCAAGAAGTCGGTGGGCAGCTTGTACAACGAAGAGGATGATTTGAAAAGTATCTTATGGGAGGATGTGATGCATCAGTCAGGGAGTTGGACAGATTTCTGGAGTGAGACCTCAGGGGTAGTATTAGATGTTGAGCGGTTAATTTTTAAGGACTTAGTTGATGACATTGTGATTGGTGAGGCAGGTAGTTTGCGAGCAAAGTCAGGTAGGCGTAGGCTGCTGTTTGCAAAGTAGTGTCTTCTAATTCTTCTTCCTTTCCACTTCTTCTTTTTCTTTTCTCTTTTCTTTTTATATTATTAACTGTGATTTATATTTTTTGTGTCAAAGCATAATAATATATGGGTAAGTACTGCAGTTCTCTGCTGGGCTGTAAAGGAAGTAATCTCTCAAAGTTGTACAACATACATATTCTTAAGTGTCAATATATGTGACCCTTTTTACCTGCACACTTTCACGCTGCTTTGCTTTCAATTTTACATAGAAGTTCTTTACGTTTCTCCTATAATCTTACATATGATAATCATTACAAGTTCCCCCCAACTCATTGAAACAGCAGGAATCAAAGGGTAAGGCTTATAAACTGTAGGAGCTAGTGAATGATAAAAAGGATGGTTTTACTTAAATTTGATTCAACTACAGCACATCATGTAGCTGAACAAGGATTTGCTGAGCAAGTAGTCTACTGATACACCTGATAAGCAATCTTACAATTCTGTTATAAGATTAAATGTCCATTGAAGCAATAAATCTATAAAAGAAAAGGAAGAGAAGGGAAGAAATAGATTTCTAAACTGAAAATCAACTATCCAAGTCCAAGTCTTGTGGATGTGATATCCAAAGCCAGCATAACTTCCATGTGAAAAATGCAATACTGAGATGTCAAATTCTGCAACATAGTGACTCTGGGACTCCCATCGTATCCCATTATGGTTTCTTTCATTTTTAAGAAGCGTTAATACTTGATCATGAAAGATTTCCCCATAAACAGTTCCATAACATCTATGCCACAATAAATAAGATGCCTTAAATTCAGGCCGTCTTGCAATAGCTTCTGCTAAATATTTACTTGAAAAATAGTTTTTCCCATCAAGATAGGCAGCAAAGAGAAACACTAACAGCCAAGCAAGTTTCTGCAGGTTTTCTCTTCATTCCCCTCAGAATTAGCTTTGCCTGCCTTTCTCTAACATTGTTGTAAACAGGTCAGACTCTCCAAAACCTGATGCTCAAAAGCTCAAAATCAATGGTTTTCTTGACGACTAGTCCAAACTTGTAAATGAACAGCAGGGGTGTGGCCTTGAAGAGCAAAATTCCTCTCACCATCTCCATGACAAACCAATAATCCAGTACTTAAGTCATTTTCCAGTGCAGAGGTATTTCAGTATCAATAGCCAATTTTCCACAACACTTAACCAGCAAGTTAAGCTTCTGAGTGCGATTCTCTTCCCCTAAGCTGCAAGAAAGTTCTTACCAATAGACTACTCTACTGCCATGTCTCTTCACATTAGTTCCCCAAACACACCACAACTCATCCAGAATTGATCATGTTTGAGATGATTTTTTTTTTCCTTCAAATTTTTCTGTATTGATGCTACGGTTATGTATTGATAAACTTTCCCAAGTCTTGTGACCATTCTTAAGATCTTAGTTTTATGATGACTTCATATTCAAAAGGATGGGATTCAGCAATGCCTCAATAAAGAGAACTTTTTATCTATCGATGCTAATGTTGTTAGACATTCTACATTGATTATCGAGAAAAATGCTAAGTGACAACAATCGATGGAGAGCAATGAGTTACAATTTAAAAGATTTATCAAACTACAAGTGTATGGAAAGTTAAGAATTCAAAGAGTTATCAAAGTATGATGCTACCAGGCTGTATCAATGAAAAACAATAAATGGTAATTGAACTAAGGACTTTAAAGATTTATGAGTTAACAACTAGAAACTTGCTAAACTTCTGTAATATAGATAAATACACTTAAAAGAACAAAAAAGCACCAAACCATCAAGAGAGCAATCTAAAGCAACATACCACTAATTCTCAAAAGCAACCGGTCTAATTATCTA
The DNA here is from genome assembly GCF_932294415.1 of Quercus robur. Taxonomy (NCBI): domain Eukaryota; kingdom Viridiplantae; phylum Streptophyta; class Magnoliopsida; order Fagales; family Fagaceae; genus Quercus; species Quercus robur. The sequence goes on from NC_065543.1 coordinate 38,095,884, forward strand.
TATTGAGTAGTTTCTAGTTTGTCATGAGGTTTGAGTGTCCTTATTCTAAAAAAAAAAAAAAAAAAAAAAAACTTATTTTGGGAAATGAAGGGCATTTGGATTGATGAAATCTGAGTTATATAACTCAATTTTCATCCTCCAAAACTCAAAAAACATGAGCCTTACTGAAAATCAAATTGTTTGAATTTATTCTTGAGTTGAGTTTCCATAACTCAAAACTCAAAATTTTGAGTTTGGGTTACGGGAATTAAATACAAACTTTGGATGTTTCCAAATATTGAGTTAAGTGTTGTTTCAATGACACTATTGTAAATAATTCAGTCATAATAAGGTTCACGTCAGTGTATTGTCAAATCAAATGTCAAATCAAACCAGTGTGTGATCGTTGGAAGTTAGCTCTTTACTCTCTTTTTTTTTCCCATTTCTAGATAACTTCTCTTCTTTAAGTGGGCCCCACTACTTTATGCATTATTCAAGTTTTAGACATGAGATGTGCATCCAAGATATGAAACCAAACAAATATTTTCTAAAGTGAGTGAAAAAGTAGAGTTAGAGATATGAGTTATGGAAATTGAGTTATAAGTGATGCTCAAACCAAACATCCAAGTAGTTCTCTATTTATACTTGAGTCTCTGACAGTTATCGATGGATAGTAGTAGTTATTGACAGTTCTTTCTCTTCACAAGACATCTTTTCCTTGCACTTTGATGACACTTGTCCTCAATTCCACGCACTATTCAAAATTTGATAATTGTCATTATCTTCTTGAGTAATGCTACAACTACAAATCATTTTACAAATTATTAATGTGGCAAATTTTTATTAGTTTTAATATGAGTCCACTACTAACATTACATTTATGTTTATCAATGATCATTTGAAAATTACTAAAGCCACATCAGCAGTTTGTAAAAATGTTGTAAATTAATTTGTGCTTGTAGCATTATTATTTATTAACATATTTGAATTGCATCTTTCAGCCTTGTCATTGTACATATGTCACACCATTATATCAACATTTGTATCTACATAGCTAATTGGAAAAGTTTTAAATACTTATCCAAAATTGGAAACATGTCATACATCTTCAAAATATTGCAATGCCATAATAATGTCAAAAGAAAAAGAAAAAATTACAATGCATTTTATGGGCAAAATTAACGTTAAGAGTTTTAAGACTACAAATCAGGAAAAAGTAATGTTACATACACAAACTATTTTATAACATTTTTACAAACTACTGATGTGACTTTAGTAATTTTCAAATAATCATTGATAAACATAAATATGATGTTAGTGGTGAACTCATATTAGAACTAATAAGAATTTACCATATTAATAATTTATAAAAATATTATAAAATAATTTGTAATTAAAACGTTACTCATCGTGAAATACTTGATTTGGAATTAACTGAAATTTTTTTTTTTTAATAATAATGAGATTTCCAAGTTCCAACGTTTGCATTGAATTTTTGACTTTTCGAAATTGACTTCAGCAGGGAATAGTTCCCCTGGGTCATGGGTGAGAAAAAGTAAAGGAAGAGTGTAGTGTTTTAATATATTTACGGCTTATTGTCAGTTATGACAATCGAAGCCTCCGTAGCATAGTGGTAGTGCGTTCGCTTCGTAAGCGAAAGGTCACGAGTTCGATCCTCGTCGGGGGCTCATTTTTATTTCGAACTTTATTTTCACTTTCTGTTCTAATTCCTAATAAGGCTTCGGCGCCAAATTGACTCGAACCTAACTGGGCTCCAATGTGGCCCATTTACGTTTCAAGCCTATTTCTGAAAAGATTTACATTTAACTGGAGCCGCTTTATTTTTTGGGCTCTTGGGCCTAAATTGTTGTTGAACTCTTTCATATTGTTTCAGTTACTCTTTCATAATGACTACTTTAGTACCTGCCTTCACTTCAAGCCATTACCATAATTAAAATAGAATAAAAATTTATATATTTATTGGTTCAACTACAAACCCTAGTAGTGTTTGAATCTCTACCCAAACCACCTCCACCCAAAAAAGAGTCAATACCATAATTAAAATAGAATAAAAGTTATATATTTATTGGTTCAACTACAAACCCTAGTAGTGTTTGAATCTCTACCCAAACCACCTCCACCCAACAAAAATTCGATAAAATGCATGATTTTAAAAACCAAAACGGGCAAAAAAAATCAAAAAATGATTTGATTTCCAGTTTTTACCAATTAAATCAACGATTTTTACAATTTAAACCATTGGTTTTTACTGTTTTTATCAGACCAGTTGAGGATTTAGTATTAGCCGATTCAGTCCAATTTTTAAAACTATGACAATATGATTTTCCGTAGTTTTTGTCAATTAATTTTTATTGAGGTACGAAAAATAAGAGATAAAGACAAACCCCATTAAATATAATCCCAACAAGTCACCTTAAATTGAATACTCGAACTTCAAAAATTACTAAACTTCTTGAAAAACATCACCACCCTTTAGTCTGATATCATATGAATCACATGTGATCTCTTTTGTGAAGTAGCAGGGTAGTAGTACAGGACCACCAATGCCCATAGCCATAAACTTTGTGGTAGGACTACCTATTAGCATGCCGGCCCATTCTAGAATCCTCTTCCACGCTCTTAATCCTGCGTGGGAGTGGGACTTTTTGTTTTTTCTTTTTTTTCTTCATAAAACCTTGTATAGCTTCCATGAATTTTATAATAGGATTCAAAGTTAAAAATATGGTAAGTACGTCTCAATGATTAGAGAAATGAAATATTTTGATCTCAATTAGAATCAATATACCATCTAGGAATGAAACATTTCTCAATTAGAAAGCACTTCTATAGCTTCAATTGAAATGCAATTATTTTCCTGATAGAGGGGATGTTAAATTCTAAACGTCATAGTTGGAAATACTATGAGGTATCAATTAAGCTACAAGTCTTTTTTTTTTTTTTTTTTTTTTCATAATTTGATACCAATTGAAACAACTTGTATAGATTGAATATAATTTGAAATTTTAAAGGGTTAAGCTTAAGTGTTTTAGAGTAATAGCTAGTGGTATGCAATGGAAGAGCCTTTTTTTTTTTTTTTTTTTTTTTTTTTTTTTTTTTTTTAAGGAAGACAAGTTAAATATATCAAGAAGTCTTAAATCTAAAAAATAACATATTTTATTTTTATATGGTATTTATATATAAAACATGTCTATAACATGATTTAACACATGTTATTTTCTAATATATAACCAACAAAATATTTACAATACTGAAAACAATTTCTCCATCAAGTCATTTTGTAAATTGTTAACTATCTTTCAAATCATATTTATCGCAATTAATATCTTTAGATATTTTAGATCAAGATTTTTATTGTTAAATAAATTAGAGACTACATAGTCACACACAATACTAATTGTTTTAAAATTTATGAAATTTAAACAATAAACGTCATTTTACATTCCTAAGCATATATAATTCAATATAATATATAAGAATATAAAAATACACCAATAAAAATACATATTCTTTTTCTTAAATGACAAATTCAATAAAGATTTCTAACTTCTAACCACAAAAATTGCAATTGTTTCTTATTAAAAAAAAAAAAAAATCCCCATCTATTCTCCAAATGCAAAATAAAATGGTTTTTGTGTGTGTGTGTGGAAATTATAGTCCCTTATCCCACACACTTTGGACCATTGGTTAAAGGTTTTGAATCTAGGATTTCATGAATCTCATAAAGTCATGAGACCTTAAAAACTATTAGGCCAATCCCTTTGGATTACATAAACATCTAAATTTTGAACACATACATGTATGTGTGTGTGTGAATTTAATAAGCTCAATACAGCATAAGAATAATAAGTAGTGGATTCAAGTTAGTTTCAACTTTTAAAGTCATAGAAGATTTGGGTTTAAAATTTTGCCCACACCAAAAAAAAAAAAAAAAAATGGTCTCATGATTTGATAAATAAAAACCATCATGAACATGGACATGAAGTGGACATACATCATCATAGGTTCAAATCCAATAATACTATAATAATACATATGTGTGTAGTTTCCTTATCCCACACACACTAGATAATTATAAAGAAAATTTCTTGGGATGACCCCAGGATATTGATAATAAGAAGTTTTGAACCTAAGGCTTCATGGATTTCATGAAATTTTGGGAACTACAAAACAAACCCCTTGAGATTATATGTAGAATATATATATATTTTTTTAAATTGGCCATTAATTTGATTTTTTATGTAAGTTTTATTTTTATAAGAATATACATAGGTAGAAGAGGGGAGGAAAAAACAAAAACCAACAACAACAACGATGAAGGGTCATTGCCTCCTTCCCTCTCAAAGTTAGTGTGAGGTAGTGTTACATGTAACTGTAGTATGCAACATCTCTCTCATGAAACAATTTCTTCTTCATTTTATGATTCAAATTTTATTTCTGGGATTTGATTGCATATAGAGTGACACATCATTTAAAATTTTAAATGACATTACTTGATTCACCTTTAAATTTGTAACATTTAGTTTGAATCATGAAATGAACTACGGAAATAAAGTCTCTCACTCACTCTTAATATTTCTCTCACAAAATGAGATAGAATCCCATGCTCCACATAAATGTGAAAAGGATGTTGTACGTAATTCTTACAAAAATAATAAATCATACCCTCTACTACAATATGGTACATTATTTATAACTAGGATTATTTATGGACAAAGTTTTCTTCCAAACCAATTCAGATGAATCTCCTATTGCCTATATGGTGATTCATATGACAATCAACATGTATTATTTAAACAAGTTACATACTTCTTAAAAAAAGTCATGTGACTAAAAGTACACATGAATCGTTTTTTCAATTACTACATAGTAGGTTTGAGAAATTTCCCTACAAATATATTTAGATGTAAATTTTTTTTATTATCTATTGGCAAGGGTAAAAGTACACCGACACTGGCTAGAATTACAAAAATAAGGTCTCCCATTCCCACCACACTCTTAACACCGCATGGGACTAATATTTTGCTTGCACATGTACACCTTATCACGATTGAGATCATATGCATGCGAAATTTTTCTCAATGGCTGAGATTGAGAGTTTAAAAAAATAAAAAATAAAAAATAAAAAACTTTCAATCTCAACATTTGAATAAAAAATTTTGAAAAAAAAATTAAAAATTAAAAAGTTAAAAAAAAAAAAGTCTTGTGACTAAAATGGGGGGGGGGGGGGGAGGGGGGGTGGTGGGGTAATCGCACCCCACCCCATAGAATGCCTAAGAGGAATTGCATGGGATTCTAATCCTTCTTATCATATGCCTGCCAGCCCTAGCCATAAATTTATTTTTCTTTCCTTTTCACTACTTGGACCACAATTTCTGCTTTTAAAGCCATTTTGCTTGATATCACTTTTAAAAGGGGGCCAGGCCAACTGCAACAACTGCTGGAGTGCTGGGCTGTATTATAATGTTTCTTGGATCTTGCTACACATTGTTGAGAGACAGTGCACAGAGGTAAAGTCTCAAATTCAGTCTTTCTCTGCCTGTTGGTTTATGCTACATCCTTTTCATTCTCAGAGGAACTGCAGGTTCTAAAGCTTTTCTTCTTGAGTGGACTCTTCCATTACAGGCTTATTGTGGAGTGCTGAGATAATGGGTAATTGAACTTTGGGCTAGCTCTTATATATATATATATATATAAAGGTACTCAAAAATGGCAAAAGGTAACGTTATTATGAATAATAATATATAACACTGAAACTTATGAGCTGTAGCCTGCACTCTGTAATCATTTCTTCTAGGGTGGGATTTAGAGTTAAAAAGTATGCATGCATGGTCAATAAGCTGTTCATATATATATATGGGTAAATGTAATGATGTTAATTGGTACTCAAAGGGAGAGTGTATAACCATACTAAAACCTAGTTTCCTCACGTGGTTTCCTGCAAATATATATGTGGCATGCATTGCTGCATGCGCATGAGAGAGAGAGAGAACACTACTTTTATAGGGCTGCCAAAAGTCATGCCAAACCTAACTAGTTTGCCCAAAACTATGGGACATAATCTCATTTGAAGATTTTTTTTTTAATTTTTATTTTTTTTACATAAATGAGGACACAAAAGTGTTAAAATTGGAAATCTCGAGTTAAGCAAGCATGATTGTTTGGCTTAAATCTAATATAGTTTTTTTTTTTTAATTTTTTAATTTTTATAAATTAGTTAAAATTTTAATCTACGATGTCCATTTTATGGTGATTATTTTTTAATATGTATATGTTAAAATTAAATTAATGTAGAGCTTGTTATTTTTAAGACTTTACCGGAGTGAATTGGAACCCATCAATATAGTTTTTTTTACTATGAATTAAATTAAATTAACATGGTTAATTAGTTTTTTAATATGTAATGTGGAAATTATTCTCTCTTTTTTTGGGTAGGTGTCATAGAGAATAGAATTATATATGTACAGATGTACTATACATATAGTATGACAATTAAGCCAATAATTAGATTAGTCTATAATAATGTAGTAATTAATCTGTGTACAATATCTATAACAAATTATCTTTCACAGACGAATCCCTTCCATTTTTATAATATATTGTTGCTAATAATCATCTTTTCTAAATTCTGCAGTGATCATGGTATCTATAATGCCTAATTATACCACTAATGACACAAGGCCACTTGAACATATAATCTTCCCTACGTACTCTTAACACTATAATTGATTTTAAAAGCAAAGAATATTTGGAACGTAATATGATTTTTTATTTCTTATTTTTATTTTAGTGTTTCGATGATTTATATACATAAAGGATGAAATGAGAAAAATATATAGTTTATAATTCACATTTTATTTTATTTTAATTTTTTCAAAATATGGACAAAACTAGTATTTTATCTCTCTTCCATTAAAGAAATTAGTGCTCTTCTTACCGAGGAATGTTTCGAAGGGCTTACCTCCTATAAGTCCCAACCATTTTATTAATTCTTTATTAAACTCTCAAATATAGAAAAATGTATGTAATTTTCTTATATAATCCATAGGTAATTGGTAGTTTGAAAACTACTTGAAGAGCCCAAATTCAACCCCTTTTTTGAGGAAATTTCTTTGGTATATCTTATTAAGTCACATAGGGTCCAAAGGAAATCGTTAGTTATAGAGGAGGGCTCTGGTTTGTTGAAAATTATATTTAGGCAAAAATATAAGTTTGGTCTCCCAAATTTGGATCATGTTCAATTTAAATCCCTAATTTTTTTTTTTTTAAGTTATATAATCCTCAATTTTTTTAAAAGAATCGTTTTTTTGTTTACGTGCCTTTAGAATCGTTTCTTATGTGCCTATCAAAATGCATGCATAGCAAATTTTAGTGATGTGAATAGTGAAACTTGGGCTTGGATAGTTGGAGAGCATGTGAATAAGAGAAGACCACAATAGACGTTCCCTTCGTTTGCTTGCTGAGGAAACTCAAGAAAACAATAATTAAAAAATAACCATTTCACTTAATTTTCTCAACAAACAAACAGGCTCTGCTCATTTTTTGTAACCCCTTTTTCCTTATGTTTGGTTGTTGAAAAAAAAAAAAAAAAAAAAAAAAAAAACCTCTTACTCATGTTACAATGATAATCTCATTGTGACTTTCCCCCTCGAGGCCAAACCTGTAATTTCTTGCAGAGTAAATTGGGCACAAGAGCTTGAAGAACCTTTGAATTGCACCCTTAGCTGTGCCTGCATTGTCAGGCTTAAGCTTGGGCGCCTCTCATTGTTGACTTCGTCATCTGTAGTCCAAAGAGTGAAAGAAGAGAGGAGAAGGAGACCAACTTTGTCGGCCTAACCCTAGAGTTTAAAGAATTAATGGCGCTTACACTAGGTAGCCATATATTAAGAAAGTTATATTATATAAAATTTAATAAAAAGATAATTTGAACATATCGTCATCACAAAAAAAAAGTGTGTAAAGTTTTACAATTTCATTTTTCGAGTTTTCATATTTTGAATCGTTTTGCATGATTGTTTTATTATTAATGCTACAATTGCAAAGTCAAGGAAAGCACGGCTGCCAATATTGTCAAGAAAATTAAGACTCATGGCTAGAATATTTCACTTGCTACCTTTTTTTAGGAAAAATAAAATTTGGGAATTTTTTTTTTTAATTTTTTTATGAAATAGTTTGAACGAGTTACAAATCTAAATGATTAGGTTTCTCCCAAAAAAAAATGATTAGGGATTTTTTTTAATGCACTTAGTTTGGCCTAATTTTGTTGTTGTTTGAGTTATTTTTACTATTAATTGGTCTACTTTTTATTGTTGTTATTTGATTTTTTTTTTTTTTTTTTTTTTTTTTTTTTTTTTTTGGTTTTGAGGGGGTCAAAATAAAGTCTACATTTTTTTTTAGAGAGTGCCAACCTATGTTGTCTGCTTCGATGATAGCTCTTTATCATCAGATCAAGACACAAATTAGTTTTTAATATAGACTGGAATTGAACTCCAAATCTCTTATTCAACCATCAGAAACTTTACCAATTGAACTAACTGGAACCCATGATTTTTTTTTTTTTGGTTTAAGGAGTTAAAGATATGTTTGGGGGGGCCAAGATTATATTTAGAGTACTAATGCTATGGATACAACATAAAGCTACTGCAAAAATTTATTGGAGATTGCGGCGATCCCTTTTAGGAATGTTGTGAACTTCTTGTGGTTTTTTGTTGTGTCTTAGTATTATTTTTATTTTTATTGAACCCAAATTCTTGGGATTCTTAGTGTTCAATATTTTTGCTTCGGATAGACAAAACAAGTTAATTAAAAAATAATTATATATATGTATATATTGCAAGTTAGGGTGTTCATAAAGCCCCTCAGTTGGTGTGCTTAGGTGGGTTGGGGAACGTGAGGTCGGTGTACGAGTAACAAGGGTTAAAGGTTGAGGTTGGCAATACCAATTGCGATTTCAAAACTTTGGGGATTTGGGGACCAATGGTTGTGTTAGAGATTTAGATATTTGGGGTTCGACATATGATGTGGTTATCTCTTGCCCACGCATTGCCTATCCAAGTCCAAGTGCCACATTATTAAAAATGTGTCATGTATGCATTCTCTTAATCACATAAGCAATTATTCTACTGTTACATATATGGAATCAGTAATTTAGAGGTATTTAAAAATAAATGAGGACTGAAACCAAACTTTCTAAATTTCAAGAATTTAAATAGAACTTGACCCAATTAGTTGGGGTAACAAACCAATATTTTTGCATTATTTAATATTTATATACACCCCCCTTGCTGGTCATATTTCATATAGTTAACTGAAGTACTTAAAAATTCCAGCCCTTCGTTTTTAAGTTTCAACACCCATAACCCCTATATGCAGCATAATTGATTGTAGATCAACTACTTAAGCCCAAGTCTTTAGTTAGATTGTAGAGTAAACAATTAAGTCAAGCACGTGAGTTCCCAAGATAAGTACTTAGCAAAGCAAGCTTCAAGTTCAAGGACAATAAATCAACCTGTACAGGGTCAGAAATAATTGAGGCAATGAGAGATATGTACCTCTGATACCATTAATGCCAATAGAGAATACCTACTCACTGAAAAATTGTACATATGCTTTAATATAGTGGGTATGGCGCAGAATTGATCTGCAAGGTTTTGATATATATATATATATATATAGTGCTATTTGCAATCATTGAAGCTTCTCATATCCATAATAATTGTTGGAGTTCAAATGACAAATTGCCTCAACTTAGAAGAGGAGCTTTTTGTCACACTACTAAGTTCAAACATACTTGGCCAACCTCTTACCCATCTGACAAAGCCTGACTCCTAGGCCCAAAAGTGTGACATCCCCATATAACCATATATGACCCTTTTTTTTTTAATATCGATCTCCAAAACCTATATGAGCGCCAATATCCACACCTTGCTTCACCTCCCTCATTGAACTTTCTCTATAGACTATGGTTCTATACAACACATCTAATTTCCATCGAGTAATGCATCATTTGCAAGCTCCTCACAATTCTTAATTGATCTCTCTCTTAACCTATTCCTCATTATTCATGTTAGGGAAGTTCTAGGTTAAGGATAATTTTTAGCCAATTCTATTTTATTTCCTTCCATTCTCCCTCCCCCCAATCCAGACAAGAGACAGGAGAGGAACCATAAACGAATAATGGAAAGGATGATCCAGTTTGAGATGCTTAAGGGGCACCTCGACTGTCTGAGATCTTCCTTGAATAGTCAGATTTCTAGCAATAAAATCATCTCACAACCGTTTTCAACCACCATCCACCAGCCAAACTTGTCTTGGGACCTCCCATTATGGGTTAAACCAAAAACAACATACAAATTAATTGGGGGTTCAGGCCCAACAAGCCTTAAGTTGTTGTGAGTTGTCCTGCCACAATATATATATTTATGTGTGTGCCTGCAATCTCTTATTTACTCTTATTGCATACCATCTCTAATTTATTTGTTTAATTTTTTGTTCATACCTCAAGCCCTTAGGTTTTTTTTTTTTTTTTTTTTTGAGAAACTTTTGAGATAGGTAGATAGTTGGGGGAGATGGAGATGATATTTGAATTAGGGAAAATACAAAGGATGTCATTACCACTGAACTCTTATTTCTTAAACCCTGTTCTTTACTTAGATAATTAAATTCTATTTTAATTTAGTATTTAGTTGGTAGTTAGTCATTGAATTTTCTCGTGTTAGTTTTCTCTAGGTATATGCAATCACTCATGATATATGCAATTAGATATTATATTGCTTCAGTTAAAACTTAAAAACTAATATGCAAGATCTGAAGTTAGCCATAACCGATGACCATTGTTCTTATTGTCTTAGGAGATTAAACTCAATCAGGATTTGTTAAAAAATTTGTAACTCAATTGGTACCTTCTGATATTTTTAATGGAAAAGTTCATGATTCAAATCCCCATTCCCTTAACTATCAAATTATCCACACACACACACAAAAAAAAAAAAAAAATCAATCCGGATTTAGTTTTAACTCCTTAATTGCACCCATCAATAAAACATTGACAATTAATTTTTTTTTAAGAGAAAAAGAAGTATTACTGGCCTGCACAATGTCCTCTCCCTCCAATGAAAAGCTACATCAATTAAAATCCCTAACTCAACAAATCATTACCTTCACCATTAGCTTCCTCCACCCACCATTGTGATTTTCTCATATTCCCAACGACTCTATCTCCAAAAATTAGTGTTTCGCTCCACACCTAGTGCACTTTATCTCATTTTTAACACCAAATTCTTATTGTAATTTTTTTTTTTGTGTGGAGGTTTAAATCCTTATTGAATTTAACCTCTTTTCGTAATGTTTTTTTTTTTTAAACAACTTATTTCTTTATCTCTTTATTTTATTATTATTATTATTTTTAGAATGTCTCTTTAGTTTATTTAATTATATATAACTTTTTAAAAACTCACATTTTCTATATATAATTATACTTTTATCAACTTTTAGCAAATAAGCTTTTGACAAGAGGGGCAAACTAAATATATTAATAATTTTTAATCCACAAAAATAACACACACGTATATGTGTTGGTAATTTATATATAAAACATGTTTTTAGCATGATTCATTTTTTTTTCTTGTATATAAGATATTTCATCAAGTGAGCTTCATATAATTCCTCATAAATATTTCCTTTCCTCATTGTATAATTATATCAATCATAATTAATATTATTTAAAAGTTATAAATCAAGGCTTTTTTGTTAAATAAATTAAAGGTTACACATTATAGTATATATAATAATAGTTTTAGAAAACAGAAAAGGTATACAAATCAATTAATTTCAGAAAAATTAAATAATAAATGTGTTTTTATATTCCTTAACATCTAAAATATTTTTCTAAAAAAAATATCTAAAATATAATATACAAGAAATATATTAATGCTAAATTAAAAAAAAAATTATTTATTTATGGGTGATAAAATACAATATATCCTAAACTTTTAACTATAAAAATCATAGTATCTTTTCGTTTGATGGGAAAAGGCAGAAAGAGTTAGTTTTTTTTTTTTTTGGGGGGGGGGGGGGGGGGGTGTTGGGGGGATTTACTAAATATATTTACTTGTATAATTTTGGCAACATATGCTTAAATGATATTAAAGTTAATGAGTTTTATATCGCAAAAAATTTGAATATTAAAATTAAAAAAATGAGACATTAGCATTTATAAGAAGTGTTTTTACCATTTTTTTTTTTAACAAAAATTGAAGGGAGGCCATTACATAAAATTTGATAATAAAATGAAGGGGAAGGGGAGAATTTGAAAATGGGGGGATGGCCTCCCCTCCCTTCGCCACTAGTTATATCAAAATAACATAGTTTAACAAAAATAAAATAACATAGTTCAACAAAAATATAATATCCTTTGAACTCGCCAAATGTTAAGTATCAATATTGAAATAATTGGAGCAAATAGTAGGCTAATCACAACTATGACTATGATTATCATCCATAGATTCTAGTTTATAAACTATCTCAATAAACCCACTTGCAAGATATGCAGACGATGTCCAACACTAACCAAAAAAACACACGGCACAAGACAAAAGCTACAACCGTGGCCTTAATCAACAATTAATATATCTCATATATTAATAACAGAACATGGGTTCAAAGTATAAAGAAAAAAAAAAACAGTATGCAGAAAAAATTACTGCAAAATTTTGATACACCAAGAAAATGGTTTTCTTTAATTCTAAAACTCACTAAACACATTAGAGAGAGAGTAATAACCAATTTGAGACTTTGAGTTTGAAAATTGGGCGTAAGACTATAAAATAGTAGAGTGAATAGTACGGCTTAAATAAAAAAATAAATTAGATATTTATAAGAAGGTTTAGAGATTTAGGGTTTGTAGGGTTTAGAGACCTAGGTTTTGTAAAATTTCAATTTTCAATTATATCCTTTATTAGTTTTTGTAATTACTCACTTTTCTTTTTAAATTTAAAATATATGTTGGCTATAAAAGGTATTTGACAAATTTAAAATAAAATGAATATTTATTTGTTATACAAGTTAAACGGGTTGTGGTTATTGGGTTATTTCAGGTTGACACAAATAAATTGATGCGTCAAACGTGTCTATTGTGGGTTATGCGAGTTAACCTGCTTATGACACGTTTCTTATTATGTCGCTTTCGGGTTGACCCGTTTATGACCCAAACCTATTAAGGCCCAACCCTAACCTGCAAAAACTCGTATCGAGTTCATGTCGTGTTCGCGTCGTGTTTGTAGGTTAGGTCAAACATGGACACCTCTAATCCAAACGTACTCTTTGGCAATTTGACTAGAATCTCTCATTACTAGTGGCTAGCCGCTTTCTTTGACATTTAGAAATTCACATTTCATAGTTTTTTGTTTTTTCGAGTATAGAAATAAATCCTTTTACCTCACATCATCTAGGCAATCAACATTCTAACGTTTATATTTTATTGACTTCTCTCTTTTAAGTTTTTTCTTCCATTTACCCAACTTATTTAGCATGTAACTTAGATTTGTGATGAAGTACATGTGATTACTATCATCATAATTTGAACATGGTTTATCTGGATTTTTTTTTTTTTAGTTTTCTTATAATTGATGTTGGTACATATGGCATGCAGGAGTTGCAAGCCTATGTAATGATAATGATATGGAGAAATGGAAACAAGTTCTGATTTTTAACTAGGTTATAGAATAAATATCGAGCATATTTGCAAATGAATCCTATATTCAACTTCACTTAGTCCAAATTAAGCATTCAAAATTTTATCAAACTGAGTTTAGTATATAAAACTATAAGCACTCAAACACAAGTATGCAGTGTTGTATAGCATTGTCATCCTTAATCCTTACAAACTTGCACCTATTCGCATCACCATTTGCTGAAAATCGTAGTTAAATTCAGAAAATAAATGTATTCGCAAGTGTCTTACTTGTATCTAGACAAATTGAGGAGCAGCTGAAAGCATCCATCTTGCAACTCAATCATCTTCTGCCAATTGTTGAACACGTCCGATGAGCCTTCAAAATGAGAGATTCACAAGGTAGTGACCAGTTCAACAAGAGGAATCCACTCTAAGATCATTAAGAACCAGAGTTATCCTTGTCCACTCTACTTCCATTGTCCTCTTGTGATTGAGGAAGCTTGGAATTCTCATTCGTTGGAAAGGATTTGAATGGCAAGCTCATTGAATGAAGAGATGGTGGCATGAGAGGATGAGGTAGGACATGTTGTGAACTTGAGCTCAAGAACTGAATATGGTTGAATTGCCTTGGATCACTCTCTATTGGGGTAGTGATATATGAAGAATATGGAGTGAAAAGTGCTGGTGTCGTCGTAGATGGACAGAAAAAGAATTGAGACGCAGGTGGTAGCGGTAATGAAGGTGGAAGTTGTATGGCATTACTTGTATGGGGATTCATTTGGGAGGGAAATAGTCCATGGCTTCCAAACTGAGATAGAGATAAACTTGAAGGCTCAGAATGATGGTAGGAGTTATATGCCATGGCATTGTTTAGCAAGCCAGGTAAGGAATTCGAAGAACAATCAGTTGCCATAGGGAAGAACTTTTGAGCTGAAATTTGTCCACTATAACCACCAATTCCTTCTTGAATTACTTCTTCGTTAGATTTGATCCACTTGCCTTTGTCGGCGGCTGATCCTGTTTCAACTTCCTTACTTTTTAGTCTGAATGCAGCATCTATATCCCAATACTTGGATTTTTCCATAGCATTTTGATCTGCCCCATCATTTATAAATGTGGGATTTGCATCAAATGAAGGGATGAAAGAAGGTTGAGAGGCATTTGGTTCATGAGAAAAAAGTTGTGGATGAAATTGAGTGAATCCTTGAGGAATTGGAAGTGGTGGAAGCTTATCAATATCAAGTTTAGTGGCATCAAGCAACCAGTCAATTACCTTGCTAGGCTGACCAAGTCCAAGTCTATCTTGAAGATCATACAACTGAACTGCTGTGGGCACTGAAAGCCTAATCCGTCTGTCCCTCAATCCCCTTATGGTGCAAACCTTGCTGTGCCTATCTTTTCCTCCAAAAGAGCGCGAGACGCGTACAATCCTTGGATTTCTAAATCCTGACCATTGCCTTGAGCTAGATGCTGCCTTAGACAACTTCTCAGCATTGGCTTCCCCCTCTTGCTTAGCTTGAATATCTTTTTCTCTTGAATTTGAAATCATCTTACTTTTCTCATCATTGAGGTGCAAGGATTGACTAAACCAACAATAGAATTCAATCTATTAGTATTCATTTCATTCTTTTCTGAATATGAATCCTAAAAATTTATATAAGTACTATAAGAGTATAAGTTACATCAATTCATGTGGTCTTTAGCCACCAAAAAAAAAAAAATCTTTTAATTATAATATAAAGATTAACAACAAAAAAAAAGTGTCTATTTTGAAATCAATTGTAAAACATGTTCCAACCCATAAATTAAGAGTACTGAGGATGTTTCTATACTCTCAATAATCTCAAAATTTTGGCAAATACTTAAGGATATTTTATATTATTTAATTACTTTAGAATGTTTAACGTAGTAACAAAATAGCAAATAGAGAAGGTTTAAACGAGTTTCTTCTAAAACAATGTTTTGCATTGAATTGGCTATTACAAATCATATTTAAGAGTTTCCATAATGAAAACTAGAGTAACAGTGAGTTCAATCTAGGGTAAATGACTTACCCAAAACAAAAATTCAAAAAAAAAAAAAAAAAAAAAAAAAAGAAAGAAAGAAAGAAAGAAAATCTAGGGCAAAGGGAAACCTATATTTTTCAAGCCAATATAATACATGAAGATCTAATTCAAGAGAAGGTGAACATGAACTTGTTAGAAACTAGAAAAAGTATACTCTCTTTTTTCACTGGAGATGAGAACACTTGATATATGCATCTACCCTAATACTTTAACCTGAGAAATAGGAAAGAACTTACATCAGGCAAACAATCTTTTGCAGATTCAGCTAATTAATTCTGGCTATTGTTTTTCAGCAAAGATGAGGAGGAGGAAGAGGGAAGAAGTAGATGCCATAGTGCCATTGAAAGTCCTTAAGTATGCACTTTAATAATATAAGTGAGCTTGGCAAAAGGCATAAAGTTCAAATAACATTTCTCTCACAGAGAATAAAATTATTTCAAGAAATTACAATTTGGGAAAAGAAAAGATGCCGATATTTAACAGCTCCATGTTGCATGGGAATGAAAAAAGAAAAAGGAATGGTGTACTTATGGCCAAGTGGCGACCGCGTGCGATGACACATCAATCGGACAAGAAAGTAGTAATTTTGTCAATTGTTCGTACCACATATTGAACAATCACATCTTAATATATTAAATAAGCTCAGTTGGTCTTCTCTTCAGTTAGATTTCAATTACTCAATATATAATACAAGGTAGATAGTTAGCTTCAAGGGGGACCATCCAAAACATAATAGGAAAGAGGCATACACTTTAGACAACTGCAAATAACTTTATCAGTGCATTCCATATAGCATGGGATTGAAGAATGCATGCCTAGTTGTAAATAAAAAAATTTAAAAAAAAAAAGGAAAGGGAGACACAAACACACAATCTCCATTCCATGATGTTGGATAATGTTTTCTCTATTTGGAGAGCCTTTCCCAATTTGGGATTAAGGGGGTTATAAACTTATAGTCCTTAGTTACAAAAAACATGAACTTTAACAAAAGTAAAAACCAAAGTATTCATTGAAAATTACATTCTTAGTTAGTTATAACATTTCCCCAAACCCCCCCCTCCCCCCCCCCCCCCCCCCCCCCCCCCCCCCCCGGTTTCTTCAGATGGACCAGGGTCATCATGATGGGAAAGAAGGACAAGCTTTAATAGTAAAATTTAAGGTTTGCAATTAGATTTCACTTGGCAGAGGATAGAAGTAGGCTGAGAAATTGAATTAGAGATAAAACACAGCAATGCAAATGCAACTTCCAAAGTTGTGGTGTATGCTATAGCTACTGAAGTTCAATCAGCTGGATTAGATATGACAGATATCAAGATACCATTTAGATGAGGGACCAATATGTAGGTTCTTTGAGGCATCCACTCAGACAAAGGGACCACGTGTATATATGACAGTGAGATTTTCACAGTACACACTTTCATAGAGATATATATCAGTTAGGTGGTTGTGGTTTATACATTATATTTGATAATACATATAATCAAATAATTCTGTTTTATCATTCATGATCAAGTAGCTCCTGTATATTTGTCAAGGTTAATAATACCAAACCGCTATTCCTGACTTTAAGCCACTACGAATTTAATCTTCAAAACTCGATCATAGTCTGGGGTTCCTCCAACTTTCAAAATTTATTCTTTGTGGTTCCCATATCTACAGACTGCAAAATAAGGACCCTAATAATACTACTTACGCAATGCAAAAAGAATGTGTGCTTCCAAAAAATTAAAAATTAGAGAGTGATTGGTCCATATATAGCAAACCAGAGCTTTGTTTGTCCTTGAAATTTTTTTCTGTCAAAAAGTAAGATGAGCTCATCAGCATCTTAAAGAAAATTTCAAAGAGTTGGGATGGCAAAGAAGTATTTTAGGGATTTCTTTTTTTTAAAAAAAATCAATAAATTGAAAAGTGATACCTTTCCTTAATCCCTAGGGTTCAATAATATATTGCTTGTTGAATAAATAAAAACAAAAAAATATAATCAACTTTTAAGCAGGAAAAATCTTAAAGACTCTTGGCAGCTTTTCTTACTAGACACCAATCTAGATAATAGGAATCTTCACCAAAAATAATTGAGGTCTAATAGACTGCAGACATGCAGTTACCCCAGTCAAAAGCTGAGCCCTACTTTATATCACTAATGTATTAAACCAAGAAACACACACAAATTGAAACCCTATAAACCCCAAATGAATCTGCCATCCTCAGCTTTGTAAGAGCCATTTAATATGTATTGAAGTGCCCCTTCTTCTTCAGCTTCTTCTTTTTCTTTTTTGTTTTTTATGAAGTGCCTTCATTTCGTAATTTTGGAAGAAAAAAATATCTATAGATGCTTGAAGCTTTTTTTTAAAGCCCTAAGACCAACTACTTCACCCACCATCCTTATTCTTTAAAGTACTTACACTAAATTTTTTTTTTTATAAAATTTAGAAGCAATGAATAGTATTCTTTATAAAGAAAATAATAAGATTTTGATGAAATAATATTTTTCACAGTTTTAGGGTTTTTTCTGCACTATATATGGTGAAAATAGGAAGTTATTTCTGCCTGAATTTCTGTAAGTACTTTGTAGAAGAAAAAAGTGGTGGATTTCACGAGAAGGGTCAATGTTATTATTTCTTTTTTAGAGTACCATAATAACTATAATGGTCCCTAGATCTCAGACACCACTGCTTCTTTGTTCCGGGAACGATTAATTTTCTCTCTATTTTGCAGAATTGTTTCTCCAATGCAAAAGAAGAATTTCTCACGGATAGAGATTTGTCTGTTCTGATTACAGCTTATCTTCAAGATGTTCAGATTTATTTATATAAAAGAAGCCTTAGTCAGATACAGCATCAAATGATTGAAATAATGCTCAAACATTTTCAGGTGAGAGAAAGGATTGTGATATTATAAAAAATTAACCTTTTGCTAAGGCGCACACATCCAATAATAGATGCTTATTGTGAAAGGAGGTTGTATCATTGAGTTAAAGTTCACTGTAAAAATTACTCAATGTTTCTTGTCAGAGCTTGCATAAAGCTACTAAAGAAATTGAGTAAAATGTAAAAATTAATTCCACAAACCCTAAATTCTTGATGACTTTCAACCCTTTGTTGATTGAGATGAGAACCAGCACACTCTAATCCTCCCCTTGTATAGGCATTCAGATATTTTTGGTTAATTTCAAGTTAGATACTTTTACATAGTAGACAGATTTCAAGTAGTCCTTAACTTGTCCTTTGAATGAAATTTGAAGTACTTTTTGCATAACTAAAATAATAACTTCTTCGAAAGGAAAAAAAAATGTACTAATCACAAGAGAATGACTCAAGTCTCGACTGAGCAGTCATTTTTCATAATCACGGGTCTTTCTTTAGCGCCATTTTACTTTTTTGAAGGAAAAAAAAATGTAATAATCACAAGATAGGGACTCAAGTCTCAATCGAGTAATCATTTTTCATAGTCACGGGTCATGCTTTAGCACCATTTCATCCCCACCAATTGAAACTCACAATGTTTTGAATGAAATATCATCTCACAATCAATAGAATATTGTATGTTATATTTATATATTTAAGAATACAAGATAGAATATGGTACAAAGAAAGGCTACATAAATTCAAACGTGCCAAAACTAAATACAAAAGTTTAGCTCCGAACTGATTTGGAGTTATCTTCTTCAAAACCACTATATGACGATTAAAGAAACTATCATTTATAATTTTAGTCACATAAAATTTTTAATATGCTATGTAACTCGCTTAAATAATACATATAAATAGTTTTATAAATCGTCGCATAGTAAGTTAAAAGAGATAGTTCCCAACTAATTTGAAACTAAACTTTTTTATTTAATGCACTCTCTTAAGTTATAGGGTCTCATGAGGAGTGTTTCAACTTATAACATAGAAAGATGAAGCTTGGGGAAAAGAGGCCTTTGGTCATTATGTCTGCCAATTGACCTTTAGGGGAAATGAAACGAAGTTCAAGGGCATTGCAGGTAATTAACTATGTCATGAATAAAAAGAAAGTAAACCTCCATATGTTTAGTGTGGCCTGAAACTCAAGATTAGCAGTAAAATAGATGGCTCCAACATTGTCACACCAAAATATTGGAGCATGAGCAAGAGCCAAAGCCATGAAACCTTAGCAACCGTATCTGCTAAAGCCTTCAAATTTTGTGGAGGAGAGAGTAATCATAGGTTGCTTCTTGGAGGACCCCAGAAAGATGACATAACCTCCTACAGAGCAACTGTCAACCACATAACCAGCCCAATATACATTTGGAAAATGTGCATGAACAATTGCAGAGAGAAATTGAAGGAGATCAAGCAAACCAAGATTTGTTTTATGCTTCAGATATCGAAGGATGTACCATGACCCAAAGTGTATGAACTGACACACCTTGTTAATTGCAAAGGTAATGTCAAGACAAGTGGGTCGCTGTCATGTATTGTAAGGCACACATAATCTGGCAGTAAACTCTGGGATAGTGAAAGGACGATTCATGACGTTTTGAGAGTTTGATTGTGGTAGAAAATGAGTGCACATAGGCTTTCAAGTAGCCATTTCATCACTGTCAAGGAAAATTATTTGATAGGATGAAGAAGTCTCGCGCGTGGAGAAATGAGTGGCTTCAACAATGTCCTTATA
Source organism: Quercus robur (assembly GCF_932294415.1). Lineage (NCBI taxonomy): Eukaryota > Viridiplantae > Streptophyta > Magnoliopsida > Fagales > Fagaceae > Quercus > Quercus robur. The sequence goes on from NC_065543.1 coordinate 38,116,257, forward strand.
GAAAACTTGGATTATATTTCAAAAATTCAAGGTGTACATAGGGAGTATTGTTGGTGTCAAGGATCGATGTCACATCAACATATATACACTAGGATGCAAATTCATACATCATCACTGTTATGTGGGAACAAATTAAGAGGCGTTAAATCTAGATGCATAGAACCTAAGGCAAAGGAGAAAGTTGGGGAAATGCATAAACCATGCTCTCCAGACTTGTTTAAAACCAAAGATAGAGACCACTGAAATTTGCATACATAATTTGGGTGAGTGGAACAGTGAAGCAGGGGGATAGGCCACATAAACGGTTTCAATAAGATGGCCCTTGAGAAAGAAACTGTTAGCATCAAGCAAGTTAATGACCAAACCATTTGAGACAGTAAGTAATGGACAATATAGTGCAAGCAAAAAATAATCAAAACCATATCAGATGCCATTATGATCTGACCAAAGAATTGAAATATTCTTTTATTAGTTGATATATATAGGTGTACCATTAATTATGTGTGTATTTTTATATACACATATTTATTTATTGGTCAAGACCGATATAATTTGTAAAAAGTCTTTAAAATCATAAGCACATAATTCACCTAATATGTTGACCTCAAGCTTAAATTTCAGTCTAATAATAATAAAAACCTATAGTACTACCTATGCATAATAATGAAAAGTGAAAAGAAGAAGAAGAAGAAAATGAAACTCATAAAAGAAAATGAATAGTTGAAAGTTCTCAACTTTCAATATTTCAAATATCACAAAATTCATGTAAACTTTAGGGATGAAAACAGTATTTAGGTCTTAAAATTATTAACATATTTTACTTTAGTAAAACTCTATTATGAAAGTATAATAAAATTTAAAAGAAGCTTTACTAAGTATTTAAAATTACTTTAATAACCTATTTCAATTTTTGGTTTTGATAAAAACAATGTGCCTTAGTCACGTAATTTTATAAGAAAATTTATATTTTTAGTTTAACATCTATTTATTGTTCATTTTCAAAATATATTATTGAAATTTTCACTTACATATGATTTTTTTTATTAATCCTGTATGTACATGCATAATACTAGTGTAATGTAATATAAAAGTCTGGTGGTATCGCTTAAAATCAATGTCACGTGCCCCTTCTATCAAATGACTCATCGTGGTTTTTCTTTAAAAAAAAATATCAAGTAAGAGTTATTATACTTTTATAATAAAAAGGAAATTTTGCTTCACCTGAAACCCGATTATCAATATAATATAAATTAATATTTATTTTATTTCATTTAAAAATCTGTTGAAAACTGATAACATCTTAAATTCTATATTTATGATATATTTATTGGGGTGTTATCTCCTTATTATGCTTAATTTGTACAATTAAGTAATAATTTACATTATGTCTCAAAAAAAAAATTTATGATTTGCATTAGTCCCTGTAAGGACTCAATTTGTATCGATCTCAAACTGGTATTGGGTCTGTACATCAAAGTCCCAAATAATAAAATTTGTAGAGCGTGGGTGTTCAAGAACTAGATTAACTTTTAAAAGTAAAACAATTCAACTTCACGTTTATAAATGGATTAGCACCGATATAACAATTTGTTTTTCTTTGAAACAAGTACAGTTCTTTGGTTTCTAAGCTTTTTTCCTGAGTGTTCTTTGTGTCTTTCTTTATGTTTCGATCCTTTTTCTGCATGCTTTCCTTTCATGTTATATACTGCCCTCTTCATATCATCTTCACCACACACGTGTAGGCTGGGTTCAGGGGATCTCTTTCTGTCTCATCTAACACCTTCTGGAACCTCCTACTAGCAGCTGTAAGGCTGCTTCATCACTGTTCAGGCATCACCTCCACATTAATGCAGTCAGAAAGTTGTTTGAGAGGCAATTAATGCGGAGGCAGCTGTTGTTATAGATATTTGTTTGCCTTCTCTTTCTTACCCTTAGTCCCTTATCCCACTTTTAGTGGTGACGTAGCTCCAAAGTATGTTTGTAACAAGGTGGCGTTCTGGTCGTCCTCGAACTCATATTGCCGAGAAGGATTTTGTCCTTGGACGAATACTAAACTCACCTTTCGTGATATTCACTCTTCCTTTCGTTTGGTTACCCCTACAACCTGATATGGGCCTCCTCGGACAGATTTGTATCTTCAGATGGGCCACAGACCCAATTAACTTGACTTTAATAATTTTAGTGACTAACCGGCCCCCACAGTCCCTATTATCTATCTTTGCATAATTTCTTGAATAAAATGTCATTTATTTTGTATAATTTTTAATTTTCAAGAAACCATGTAAAAATAAATAAAATTAAAAAAAAAAAAATGCTTACAAGAGTGTATGGAAGAAGTAAGGAAGAATGGAGGTCAAACTAGAATTTAAAGAGCTATATGACCATTAAGATCATGCTTATATGTCCAAGGAGGTGTAGCTAGAGTGCTTGGGGCATGTACCATTTTTGGAAGGTTCAAATTAAAGGGAAAAAAAAAAAAAAAAGACATAATTATTTGAAAAGGAAAAATCAAATTTGAGGACTGATTAGTATTTTAGGCGTAACTCAATCTGATTAGTATTTTAGGCATATTTCTCACCTCAAAAATCCAATTGACCTAAAGTTGGATGGTTTGGAACTACTTCAAGCTCTACAACTTTCTAATTTGAGTTTTGCCAAATTTACACTTTTAGATAGAAGTGGCAAAATTGGACATAACCCGCGAACTCGACATGATACGACACGACATGAAATTAGCAGATTATGAATTGAGGCTTAATGGGTTCGTGTCATATTCGGGTTGACACGACTGACCTGTTTAATAAACAGGTTGGGTTAGTGCTCAACACATGAAACTCATTTGACCCGTCTGACCCGTTTAATTAAATGACATTTTACCAATATATCATTCAAACCCTAGATATATAAACTTATTAGTTGTTGTGTTATTTTCTTTGATATATTGTGATTGATTATTTACGATATTAGGATATGCTTTAATTTTGAATTATTATCTATGATGCAGTTACTCGTTAGCTCTGAATTTTATATTAAAAATATTTATTTATTTGTTTTTTTCATAAATGTTTTTTTTTAATTTTGATAAGATCTAGTAAACAGGTCGACACGACTAACTCGTTTAATAAATGGTCGTGTTAGAGTTAAGGAATCTTGACCCGTTTAAAAAACATGTCCGGTTAGTATTGACCTATAGAGTCGAATATTCATGAGTTGACATGACACAAATCTAAAACGTAAACACAAATTGTCATCCCTACTTTTAGAAGGCTGAAATTAACCCATAAGTAGCTTCTAAAAATCTGGGCAAAAATCAAAAAGTCACAAGTTTTATTCTCTTTGTTTTCTTTTAAGTTAGGGTTTCAATGGGGCTAAAGTGGAGGAATTTTGGAGACACAAAACTTGTATTTTTTTTATTCTCTCGTGGCAGCCTATGCCCTTATCTAGAGTTAGGGGTTATATTTCCTTTGTATGGTATGAGTATTCTTTGTGATTCTTCCTAAGATTCAAGATGACAAAATAGTTTATTTCTCAAAGAGATTTCATTTGATGTATGAATTCTTACATTCTTTTAATAAGTTAAATCATATTTTTCTTTTCAATTAGAAATTAGGTTTTAAAGAGAATAATATTTTCTTAAACTATTCTAAATGCATTGTTAATCTAGGGTACCATGCGTTTTTGGATTAACTCCGTTCAACCAAATCATAGGTTTTTCATTGTCTAAGAACAATTAATTATGAAATATATATATATATATATATATATATATATATATATATTTAGATCACAAAGAATTTCATATCAATATAAGGAATTTATCATCCACATCCCCAACTCAATAATGACTAATTTAAATCATTAGTGTAAATACTAAAAATATATAGAGGACCACCGTCATTGCCAACATTGAGTTAGGGATAGTAGTGGTGGTAGAGTCAATAGCAACAGACGGTGAAGATGAAGGATATTTTTTTTTATAACTAGGTTTGTGATTAGGATTATCTAACTGAATAAATTGTAACACATGACACAATAGCACTGGATGGATGGACCACTAGACTTTACTGGTATGGTCCTCCAAGAGCACAAAATAATTTATCCTACATTAGTGAGATATACAGTTACAAAAATACTATTAATTACCATTAATAAGAGTTTCTTATAGTCATTTATGTAACTCAAAGTGATCTAGTCTGTACATCCCAAATGCATGTGATTTAGCATTCTCATATTCCAAAATCATTGACGCCTCCCGTTCCAAATCTTGGCGTGGAAAATCTCTCTTTTCTACTCATGCAGTCATTGCAGTACTGTGCCGGCAAAGTGTTACAGCCAAACCCTAGGGAAAAAAAAAAAAACTATAAAAACAGAAGGCTAATGTGATCAATTCGTGCAGTATATATAGTAAATAATACAAAAGCAATCAGAGAAACTTGATTGCAGAACAAAAGCAAACCGCAAAACTTGAATTAATATTGGCTGCAGGGAAATACTTAGTTTCAACGTCACTGACCTTGCTTATTGTCTTAGTTAATAATTATGGTAAAGATATCTGTAACAATTATCAGGGGAAAATTAAAAAGATACCTATAATAGCGGGGCAGGGTCTAATATATAGTCTTTTTCTCCCTAACCTCCTAATAAAGATAAAGAACACACAGCAACAAAAATGAACCCATGATTTCAAACTGAGATATTTAGCTGTTGGTAGTTTTTAAAGTTGAAAAAGAATAACGAAATAATGACTGGGGAAGGTATATATGCCTGCAGGTGGTCCTGTTATATTTTGAGGTGCTGCCATTGAAGTAGAAATTAAGCAATGACGTATTCATTACCCTCCAACTCCGTACAAAAAAACAAAAGTTCCCTTCGAGTATTAAGCTATGGCAATTTGTACAATGGTGAAAGACTTAAACAAAATATAAAACTAAAAAACAAACACGCACAAGGGAATGAGATTCTAATACAAAGGTATATCATAAACTCAACTTAAAAATCATGGTAACTTTTAAAAGAGAGTGAGACAAATTGATAATATATTTGGCATTCACAAATAACCCTCTAATCGTAAATCAAAGATCAAGTTAATTTAAATAAAATGCAACCATATAACTTATAATTTTCGCGTCCTTTTGATGTCTCGTGCTTCTATCATATATGGGGTCAAAAGACAAAATAAATAGAGTCATCTTAAAGATACTACAAATTTTACTATATAACCTTATAAATTGGCCTATAATCAATAACAAAAAATAATAATAATAATAATAATATATTCAGTATTTATTATGTTATTTAAGTTATTCCAACTACATTTGTCAGTTTGTAAATTAGTAATATATTTATTAGTATTTTCCAAACAAAAAAAAAAATGGCTCTTATGTTACCAATATGACTATGTTTCAAAATACAATTTCTACTTTAAGACATTTAGGTATTTTTGTTTAAGAGTAATTAAATATTTTCCTAAAGATTCCAAAAATAGCCTACTGGCTTGTAGATTTACTGACATCTACCTCTTTTTCAATCCCTATGGCACAGGTTAAATCTACCTCCCCCTCCCTTCCCGAAAAGAAAGCAAAAAAAAGAATATATATAAATATATATATATATATATATATATATATATATATATATTATAAGCCATTGGAAATTTTGTTTACTTCCAAATTCAATATTATGAGAGAATAAAATGTGTTGGAATGAAATAAATAAACACATTCATATGTTTAGTTGCAAGTTGTAACATTAAAATAAAATTTAAAATCTATATTTAAGAAATTTCTTACTTATATAATTATATTTCTTAAAAGAGAATATTTTTTAAATTTTTTTTGAGAAAAATAGGTTATTTTTATGATTTTTATTTTTATATGTGCATATGAAAAGTTTGTATATTTGAAATTATATTAATTTTTGAAGTTATTATGGATTAACTATTATGTATGTACTTTGGTTATTATTTTTATTACAAAAAATAATTATTACATTACAATGTTTATTACAATCTACCAAATATGTCCTAAGTTTTCTTACTAAAAACTAAAGTGCTTGCAAGAAAAAAAAAGTAATGGATGATCTAATTTGTGAAGTTAACTTAGAAGGTGATTAATAATATAATAGTGATTAATTTCGGCCATTGTAGTTATATCTATGGTATGTTCTTTCTATGAAATTTCATTATAATATATATATATATATATTTTTTACTTCTAAACCCAACAGAAAATATTTTTAATTATTTTAAAAACTTTAAACAACTTAATTAAGTTTGTTGAAAGGAAACAAACAAACTTAATGTTACTTCCAATCTAATTTAGAGAACCTTTTTTCTTCTTCTCTCTCCTCTCCTCTTGGAACTTCAGTCATAATAAAGTTTTTTTTTTAATTAATTCTTTAAATATTTATTGAGTTCACAGCCTATAAAACAAAAAATACCTCTATCTTTTCTTTTAATGCTATATTTGGCAGTGGATAAAGGAATAGAAGTAAATAAAATTAATAATTTAAACTAAATATACTTTACACCATCTAAGTTTAATTTCATTTCTAAATTAATCCTTAGACATTTAAAATTTATAATTTACACCCTTAAGAACTATGATGATGTCAATATAGTCTTTTCACCAAAGTTCTTCATATTTTCACGGTACAACCAAAGCAAATGACAACTCTCCACTCCCCCCCTTCTCCCTCTTCACCCTTGTTCATGGCAACCAATAGCAAGTACAGAATCCTCTCTATTTCACTTGAGATAGATAAAATCTATTTTACAGTTAAAATTTTTTGTATGTATAGTATTACTACATTATTTAAAATTTTAAATGACATGATACTAGATATATTTTTAGATTTTTCAATATTTAATTTAAACCTTAAAATGAATCTATTTCAATGGAGAAAATTATTTACGGATTTATCATGTCTTACAATATTTAATTTGGATGACATGTCAAGAGTTAACAACATCATATTTTATGTCCACTTATTGCATTAGGGATGCTATATTTTATGTCCACTTATTGCAATAGGGATGCTATAGCATAAAACAATCACAATGACCTATTAAAAAAGGAAATCAATCGCATTGCTCTCTGGGTCCAATTTTCTCGTACCAAAGTTTTTGCTTTCTTTAATTGTGCTAATTAATATATAAGAAAAGTTGCTGCTTTCTTTAATTTGAGCAAGAAGGAATAGAAGAAATGAAGAATGTAGGCCAATGTTAACTTTATGAGTATGGAGTTGTTTTATAAGTATAAGCTGACTTTGACACTGTGATTTTCATTTTTATGATGTAGAACTAGAACCCCATGTCCAGGGTAAACGGTAAACCCCGCTAGCCAATTATATCAGGGGTGTAAGAATTCGGAATGTTTGCTTTCTCTTTAAGTACATGTGGGCTCCTATCTAAAAAAAATAAGAGGTAGATATGGGCTCCTATTGGGATTTTATTGTAGATAATCTAAGCTAATGAAATGAAGTAATCAAACTTAGCTCCGGATTTGATTGTAGCCAATCTAAGATTTTGTTGTTTATGGTCCTCCTCCTATGGAGATTAATTTGTTTTTGTTTTACAATTTGTCTGGTATGTACTTTGAGAGACTTATGTCCTTATGGCTTGTTTGGAAGTTAAAAAAATGAGAGGGGAGTAGAGTAAAAGGAGGGAGAGTAATTCAATTACCTTGTTTGGAAGTTTTTTAAGGAAGAAGGGGGAAGGGTTTGGAGGGATTTCAACTACCTCTAACCCCTCGTTTTTAATTCCCCCAAATTAGAGAAATTTGGAGAGAGAGTAGAGTAGATAAATTATTGACCAAATGAATTCCCCAACTTACCCTTGTCATATTAATTAAATTACAAACTGATATTAAATAAAGGACAAAATTTAGCTACAAAATTGGTTGTACCTTAAGGCTACAAACTCACTCAATAAAACAAATACTACAATATATTTTGAAAATCTAACCGTTGAATTGCATGTTCTTTATGCTCTTAATATACATGTTAAATTTTGTGTCAATCGGATCATTTACTACATGATCTATAAGTTTATATTTTGTGCATAATTTTAAATTACAAAAACTTGCAATTAAAAAAATTTATTGATGACATAGCTATTGATCTTTAATTTTCTTGAAATTTTGCAAACATGGAGGATATAAGAAGAAGATGTAATCCAATGGTGGATTTGTCAAAATCCACATCCAATAAAAAGATATTAAGTAAGTTTATACCCTAAGGTTACAACTAATTTTGTAACTAAACTTTGTCCTTAAATTAATTTGTAAAAAGATTGTAAGGAGCATTAGCGAAGAGTAATTTGTAACATAATTTTTTTTTAATGCTGCACCAATTACATGCACCAAAAAATTCTTCACTACGTATAAATTGTTTGTAACGTTACAAATCATACTTTTACCCAAAAAAAAAAAAAAATTAACGTTAAAAAATTAATGACATGCACCAAAAAGTTTTTTTAATGCTACACCAATGACATGCACCAAAAATATTAATTTGTAATGTTAAAAAAATTTTACGTTAAAAGTTAAAATTTGTAACGTTACAAATTAATGACCCTTTTACAAAACAATTTTTAACGTTACAAAATAATTTTTTAACGTTACAAATTATATTTCAAAAAATTGACCGGATTCAGTTTGCATTACTTCTTTTTTTTTTTTTTTGAGAAATATATATTCTACAATTAATCAACTAGAAGTAGCAGTGAAAAATTTGTACTACTTCTTGAACCTTTTTTGGTCAGTAAGGAGTAGCAGTGAAAAAAAAAAAAAAAGTAATAATAGACATAATTATTTAATCTAACAAATTAATCATATTAATCATAAGCTAATGTTGCAAGTCCATTTTCAAATAGGAATAAATTTGTCTATTTAAATCATTTCCTTTCCTTTCCATCCTAATTTTAAAACATCCAACCAAGAGGAATGACTAATTACTCCCTTCCCCCTTACTAATTTTAAAAACATCCAAACAATGTGGAGGATAACCATTCCCCTCTACTCTCCTCCCCTCTACTCCCCTCTACTCTCCTCCCTCTCTAAACTTCCAAACAGGCCATTAGTTTTTTCTCAGTTTAATAAACTCCTGAATTACCAAAAAAAGAAAAGAAATAAAGTCATCAAAACCAACTTCCAAATTCCAAACATATGGGGGGATTTGAAGGATAAAATTTTCTAGTTTAATGAATTTTTATGTTCCTTTCAATTTGCCACCCATGCATACTCTTACAATGTTGTATTACCTTATACTTTATTTTGTGATGCTTTACGATTATCTGGGTTTGTGTCTATTTACATGGTGTAAGGTTTAGGACAAAATAGTTTTTTTCTTCAATAGTTTTTTTCAATAGGTGACTTGACACTTGCAACATCATCAAATTCCTTTAAAGTTAATAGAAATGCATCACGGAACTACGGAACAAATCATAAGGGAGGTGACTAGCACAAAATAAAACTCAAGATAACTCCATGTTCTAAGGGCCACAGGATAGCATCTATAATTTGTCCTATTTTTGAGCACAGAGTTTTAATCAAGAGTATTATATTTGTTGATTTCTTTATATAATATTATTATTTCCTCTTATTTTCAATGTACAACCAAACAACTAAGGGATTGGGTATCAACTATCAACTTCCCTCTCCTCCTTTTTCATTATTAAAACATTCAAACAAGTTGGAAGGGTATTTATTATTTACTCTACTCTCCACTCATCTCCTCCTACTCCCTCTTTTATTCTCTCCTTTCTCCAAACTTTCAAATATAATTTAAAGTTTGCAGTCAGCTCAGGGTGTAAAACTTTAAAAGATGTAGATCACCTTAACTAGTAAAGATGCCTCTACTCAAAAAAAAAAAAAAAAACAAAACAAAACAAAAAGGCCACAATGTTCAAGTAAAGAAAACTTCTTATAAAAAAGAGAATTTCACTAACCTAGGGTACCTTCGGATGCCTAATTAGGGAATTTAAAATTGGGAAACAAACTTAAATATAATATGTTGACATGCATGAATTATTTAATGGGTTGTGTTAACGGAAACCGTAAGGTGCCCATTAAAAACATACACAGTTATTGGCAAAATTAATTGTTAACATTTCCCTTATTTAATTAGTCCCATATCACCAAAATTAATTGTTATATACCCCGTAGGCATCAACCGCATTAAACTTTTAACATCAACCCACCAAACTACTTTATTCAGCAAAATAAACAAAATAAATAAATAAACTACTCTATACTTTATAGTACATACTGATTGAAGTTTCATTGATTTCAAAGGAAAGAGCCCAACCTATAAAAATTAAAGCTAGCTCATTTAACTACCTGTGTGACCAGCTTCCTATATAATGTGTTCATCAAATTCTTGTTCTCATTTATAGGGACGGTAATAGGACGGCTTATTTGCATAGGTGTAATGCCCTCATTCTTGGGATCAATAGGGTTAGTGGCAGATGTAATCATGTCTATGAAGCATGGACAACAACATAATACTTCTTTTTCTTTTTCTTTTTTTCTTTTTTTTTCTTATTTTTTAGGGGAAAAGTTAATAGATGCGCATTGGTTTAGGAACTATTTTTATAAATATTTTATAAAAAAATGATAAAACAATTTTTTTTTTACGATTTTTTATATTTCTAATAAAAATGGTTTCAAAATTTTTCTAAAATGATTTATTAACAATTATCTTAAGGGAACCCAATAATATGACTAATTTAAAACATCATAACAATTCTTGAAAAGCAAGGACTCGCACATTAATAACATCAATTAATCATTTAATATCTTTCAATAAAAGATACTACATGCATGCATCTTGGAGACCATTCTTGGAAAGCAAGGACCCGCACATTAATAACACTAGCTTGTAACCCCATGCATATGCATGAATACACTTAAAGATATATAATAAGATACATAATATAATTCCTAAATTATATAATTTAAATACTATTGATAGTCATTTTTATATTTTATTAATTCTTTACAAAATTTTGTAAAGATATTATTAGGTATAAAATGTAAATTGTTCTTTTTTTTTTAATTATTATTGTGAAGCACCTTTTTTTGTTACAATTCATTTATTATAGACTCTTTGATTTTTGCACTTAATAACTCACTTAAATGAATATTTATGATGTAATCCCATATTTGATTCTAAAATTAAGAAATAAAACTCTTCAAGAATAAATAATTTAAGACACATGACTCAAAATTAGAACTCTAATTTGAGTTGCTCCCAACTTCACCTATTATTGTTATATATAGATTAATTAATAATTTAATATCTTTCAATAACAGATACTACATGCATAGTGATGACCCTTAAAACCCTCTAATAGCAAATACCTCACAAGCATAGTGACGAGGTTACAGATTGTGCAAATTGTTTTTCTCATTCTGTACGCTTTGTTAGAAGAAGAGCTAAACTCTTCTACCCACAATCTGGCCCTTTGGGCTTATTTTTGTAACAAGTTAAGGCCCATCCCAATATCAGACAAGCATCCTTGGATCTGGGCTTTGTAGGTTGAGATGTTCTGGGACCCTTCCTGCTTTCACTTTGGGCTTCAAATTAAGGAAAATGTTAAGAGATGCCCCAAAGGTATTGTTTAAAATATATCTTTAAAAACTTTTTATAAGAAAAAAAAAATTAATTTCTTTTATGGTTTTTTATATTTCTCATAAATGTGATGTTAAAACTTTTTAAAAATTGTTTATTAACAATTACCCTAATCTATATATATATATATATAAAACCGAAGCCTTTACTGGCACTACAATTTTCCACGTCAGCACAATATTTAAAAAATAAAAAATAAATAAAAATTATAACTCCTCAAAACCCTAACAACCTTACCCCTCTTTCAAATTAAGAAATATAAAGCCACGGTTTCTGCAAACTCTCTCTCTCTCTCCAGACGTAGGAAGTCCTAAAGCATTCAAGATCTACAAAACCCTAACAACCTTACCCCTCTCTCAAGTTAAAAAATATAAAGTCACGGTTTCTGCAAACTCTCTCTCTCCAGACGTAGGAAGCCCTAAAGTATTTTCAGGTTTTGTAAGGTTAGTTTTGTTTATATATTAATTAATACATAGTACTTTGTTCACCATTGAATACTCATATAATCAATTTCCAATTCAGTGTTCAAGAATTAAACCAAAATTCTAACTGCGCTTCAAGAATTAAACCAAAATTCTTTTAAATTATCTATAATATTTTGTCCTCTGAAAATTTATTTCTTTGATTTTATTATATTGTGTTTCTCAAGCTATAGAGAGATTTTCTTTAGTTTCTGCAAACTCTCTCTCTCTCTCCAGATGTAGGAAGCCCTAAACGCACGATATAGCATTCAAGATCTACAACTCACAGTATAGATTTTAGCTTATAAAGTTCAGCTTTTGTAGGGTTAGTTTGTTTATATATTTAATCCTTACGTTTAGGTTTAGGTTTTGGTTTTGGTTTTAAGAGATTTATATATTACTACTATGTGGCTAAGTTTCCCGTGACTTCAGTTTTATATTTTTAACCAAATACATCAAGAAAGCAAGAGAAGGCGCATAAATATTTAGTCCTTACGTTTAGGTTTAGGTTTTAAGAGATTTATATATTACTACTATGTGGCTGAATTTCCCGTGACATCAGTTTTATGTTTTTTTTTTTTTTTATTAATTTGTTTTATGTAAGGTTAGTTTTGTTTACATCAGTTCTTTATTTCAAAGATAAGACTTTTATTTCTACTGCAAGAACTATTTAGGTATGTATCCCTTACAAGCACACATGAACTTAAATTGTCTTTTAATATATGCATGCTTTATTATTTTCTAATAGTTTTCCCGTGCATCGCACGGGTTAGCGACTAGTGACACCTATTAACAAAACCATGAATTAAAGACAAGGGGCAATTTTAGAGGGACCTTTCAGAGACTAGAACTGGGCTTGAAAACTTCCTACATCATCATAGTCTAAACTCTTGTACACGCTTATCACACAGCCATTTCAAAGCTAGTTAGATCTCATATCTTCAAGCATGATCTCTTAAGGGTTGAAGCACATGGAAACAGAACTTGAAACAATGAACTTGTTGGAAACAGACATGTCAATGAGCAGAACACAAGGAAGAAAAGGAAGATTCACCTTAAGGAGTTCCTCTTCAACAAAACTATATGATTTTATTTCTTTCAAGTTTAGACTTTAGATCAAGCAATTGTAATTGGCATTAGAGCTAGTAAGCCACTACCGCCTTCTAAATAACTGCTCAAAACTAGGAACATATTTATTTGAACCTCTAATGAAATGATCTCATTTGTCATCACACCTCAGGTACAACACTCTCCAAAAGTCCTTTCATTTTTGGTTAACTTGGGAGGTCTTAGAATTCAAAATTTCGAATCAGTCCAGATTTTTCTAGTTGAGCCCTGTGCTTAGATGGAGTGAGATGGGGGGAGAAGAGATGGAAAGGGGGGGTTTAATATATTGCACATGAACTATAATATTCTGGGCACCCGTTCCCCTCTCCTCTCCCTCATCTACCTCCATTCCAAACATACACCCTAAGTAGTTCACGGTATGGTACATTGGTACCTCTTCCCAAATATATTCATGAGATTTCCCTCCAGAATATCATGACTACCTGTTTCAAACATTGTCTTTTCCTATCACAAAATGTCTCAATCAACGAAATAATATGGGTACATAAGCAGAGTTTGCTACACCGACAAATACAGAACAGCACCCTACATAAGAAAAGTTGATCACCTTGATTAGGGAGAGGCAAAAACAGAAAGAAAACAAGAAACATGAGACTTACCCCCGTCCTTTCCAAATTCTGGCAGGGAATGTTTATTTAGTTGCAGTGGTGAAAAGACAATGACACTGAAGAGTTTCACTAGATCATCACATGTAAAACAAAACAAAACTAGAAGTTTGAGATTTCATAATCATCCAAGTCATCCAGCACCGAACCTGCGGTTATATTTGGATTTTGTACAAACATCTGAATGCAAGAAGAAAAAGGAAATAAAACCCAATTGCAGGCAAGGTAAACAAATTTATTAATTCAAAGACATATCCTCTTTAATGGACAGTCTATGCAAATCTATACTCTGGAATAACCTCAGTCATGGAGCAAGACAGGGAGAAACAGACGGAAGACCAGAGCACAACCATTTCACCACAATCCAAGCCTGTTGACATACCAAAACATACTTAGAGTCATTTAAAGTGACTGCAGCAAAGAATACATAAAAGAAACAGAAATAATTTTTCCCAGTTGCAACAGGGAACAGATAAATACATACTCTGAAAAACCCAGATGAGGCCCTTAAGAAGAAGGTAAGAGTAAGGTCATAGGTTCAAGTCCCATTGGATGTACATGCGACTTTCCAATAAAAAAGAAAATTTTAAATAAGACAAAAGAAAACAGACAAGATACCCAGATAGTATTCTTGTTATACAATTTGAGTATCTCAGATTGAATAACAAGAATACAAAACCTATGAAACAAACAAGGATGAAGGATAACAGAAAAGCATGGCACATCAGCATTTCCCAAGGAATTTGAACAGCCCCCTTTTGTTTTTAATAGGCTTTGAAGATATAAATCCAGCCAGAACACAGCCAAACAGCCTTACAGAAAATTGAAAGCCATTACCAGAACCGGTAACTGGTAATATAGGGTCAACTTAGGATGTTACTAAATATGGTCATAACTGAAGACCCCCACCCAACCAAATAAAAAACAAAAACAAAACTTAGAGGAACTTTACATCCAAAGCGACATTTAAAATACACACTGCAGATTATTTTACTCTTTGTATAACACAATTACAGTTACTCAGAAAATCATTTTGGCATAATTCATATCATCCATTGGACTATTGGAGGAAATCCAGATATAAAAGCAAGCTACCACACAGCTTTCCTCAGTTTTCCCACCAAGTTTTTTCTCTTTATTGCCATGTTTTTTGACCTTAGATTGGTAGATATATCATTCATGGTGTAAACCATAAAGATTAAAGTATACAAACTTAAAGAACTTATTGAGATGGAAGATATTTACACCTTAGCCTTGAGGTTATGCCCCACATCACAGCAGTCAGAAGGGCAACAAGCTGAATGTCACAGGTTTTAAGACTTTACATGCATGATCTCCCTCTCGAAACTGAAATGTCCACAACCACTTATTGATTACACTCATAGTTTCTCTTTTTATATAAATTTAGTATGACGCACTACATCACTTGCATCAAAACTACCCAAAACAATGCCAACTATTTGCTGTCAAACTCTTACCCACTTCAGAGGAACAATGGACATAAAAACTTGAGCTACCCACAACATATAACATACAACACACACATACATTTTTTTTTTTGATAAGTAATAAGAATTTTATTAATCAAACTGAAAAATAGAAGAAAGCAAGTACAAGGTGTTCATGATGGTGAACACAAAGAAATGCTACAAACAAACAAACAGCACCAAACAACAAAAATAAACTTAATGAGCAATACTAAGAGACGAAATAAACTCCAAGATAGTGGAACAATCTGAGAAGCCCCAACATCTAAACCAATCAAATAAAGTCTTTTGGCATAGCGCTTGTAACTGAACCAAGGATTTCTCGGTATCCTCAAAAGAGCGCCGATTTCTTTCCGTCCAAACAATCCAAATCAAACAGCCAGGAACCATATTCCAAATGTCTGAATTAAATTTTCCCAGCCAAAAACTCCAACAACACACACATACATGAATTCTTAAAAGATACACTTGAATCTCAAAACACCAGCATTATACTCTTCAACCATGACAATTCCAAAACAGTATAAATCCACAACTCTTACACTCAAAATACACATTTCCCATCTACAACAACTAACCAATTATACATTATGACATCACCACTAACAAAAATAACTCACAAATCAAATTCAAGCCTTCCCAAATCCCAAATCAAATACAAGCCCTCCCAACCCCCAAATCCACAACCCCAAACACATATAATCTTGAAACCCATTACTCTACAACAACAACAACAGCAACAAAACCTTAGTTCCAAAATTTTAAGGTCAGTTATGAATCTTCAACAAACTACCCAAGGTTGGCAACATTAATTCTTTTCTGCCATTCTATTCTATCCAAAGTCATACTCTCTGATACTCCCATAATACTACTTCTAAATAATTACTTTTGTTCTTTCTCTACCTTTTTTTGTTCCCTCAATTTGAATCAACTCAATCTTTCTCATTAGTGCATTAATTGCTTTCTTTTGAACGTGATCAAACAATCTCAAGCGACTTTCTCTCATCTTTTCATCAATAGGGTTCACCCCTATTTTTAAGCGAAATTCCTCAATTTAAATCCAATCTTTCCTTATATTTCCATTTATCCAATATAACATTTTCATTTCAGTTATAGTCAATTTATTAATATGCTTTTTTTTTTTGTAAGTAATAAATATTTTATTGCAATCAAAACAGACCCAAGTACACAGGAAATGTACTATGGGTGTAAAACAATTAAGATCCCAAATTACAATGATCAATCAAAATAGGAAGAGAAGAAAAGGAATATGTTTGTAAAACTAAGCTCCACTAGAGCAAAGAATGAAAGAAAAAAAAGACTTAATCTTAAGAATAGAGTGTTCACATCCCTCAAAACTTCTAGCATTCCATTTTCAACTAAATTTATGAATATGCTATTTCTTAATCACCTAAAACTCAATACCATAGAGTATAACTGGCCTATAGTAGTCTAATAAAATTTTCCCCTAAGAATCTTTTGATCTATTTATGGATATGGTCTACTCTTCGACTGTACGGGGGTTGGGTCCTGATAAGGTTTGTTGGAAGCTAGCAAGGAGTAGAGGTTTTGAGGTTATAGGATTCTATCTTTCTTTCTACCCTCCTACTCTCTTATCATTCCCTTGGAGAATGATATGGCAATTGAAGATTCCTCCAAGGGTAGCTTTCTTTTCATGGTCTTCTTCCTTAGGTAAGATTTTAACAACAAATAACTTTCGCAAAAAACGTGTGCTAGTTCTTGTCTTCTTGATTGGTGCTATATGTGTAAGAGTTGTGGGAAGTCAGTGGATCATCTTCTGCTTCATTACCCCATAGCTTGTGAGTTGTGGTCGTTGGTGTTCTGTTTGTTTGGAATCCACTGGGTTATGCCTCACAAGGTTATTGAGTTGTTTGAATCTTGGCAAGGTAAGTTTGGACAACATCGCAATATAGATTTTTGGAGACTTGTGCCTCATTACTTGATATGGTGTATTTGGCGTGAAAGGAATGCTGAAAGCTTTGAGGGATGTGAACGTTCTACGCTAGAGATTAAGTCTTTTTTTTTGCACGCTCTCCTTGATTGGAGTGTGTTTTTTTTGTCATCTTTCTTGTTCTTCCCTTACTGTTTTACTTGATCGTTGTAATTTTGGTTCCTGATTTGTGCCCCCATAGTACATTCCCAATGTAATCGAGTTGGCTATTTTCTTTTATTTAATAAAATTTTACATTACCTATCAAAAAAAATAAAATAAAATTTTCCCTTTTAACTTAAAACGTTATCTATGATTACACAAAAGTTACATCCCATACACTCTGTTTTAGTCCCACTTAACCAAAGGTCTTTATAGTCTAAGGCATCTTGCCATATTTTTAATTTGACATTAATTCCATGTTTAATTCCATCCTCTCATTTTTCTTCTCAACCAAACAAATAAGTTTTCATCTCTCCACTTTTCCATCCTCCAACCAAACATGAATAGGAGAAAACTAATATCTTCCATCCTCCCACTTTTCTATCCCCTCCACATTTTCTATCATCCCACTTTTCCACTCCTCCAACCAAATGACCCTTGAGGTTGATCAATTTATTGAGCACATCCGTCACTAGTGCAAAGATATACAGACTAATCCTTAATGCAAACCTATACTGATAGTAGTGATGCCTACATTTGTTTTCACACACACTAGTTACCACCCATTACTCTAAATCCCAAATACAAAACACCCAAATCACCAAATCCGTCCACACCCTAACCCATCATCTTATCAAATCATTCAAAACAATTCCTAAGCACTAAACAAAACAAAGCCCCTAAAAAGTAAAAACCCATCATCCCAAATCCCCAATTTCACATCCAAAAACGCCAAAACACAAAATCATGAAATACCCATTTCTCAAAACCCCAAATCACAAACAACCATGATTACCAAAACCCACAAAACAAACAAAAAAGAAGATCACAAACAAAGAGCTCTGACCTATTTCTGGTACCCTCCACCGTGAGTATCCAAGTCCTCCTGCACCGCAACAGCGAGATAGGGTCTGGGAAGGTCTTTGACATCGAAGGTGGTCTCCTTCATCATCTTCTCCACATCAGCTTTCTTGAGCACAGTCCGGCGAATCGGAGGGCGGTTGCGACGCTGGTCGCGAGTGTAGTACTTGATGTCGAAGACGGTCTCCGGGTTTGAAGTGGGGACCCATGGCTGGACCTTGGTGGAGGCAGGGCTCTCCACGCGGTACTGGGTGGCGGGGAGAATAGAGTTTCTGTATTCTGGGTGGGATTGTGGGCCAGTGAACTCCCATGGCTTCTTGATGTAGCGCTTCAGGGTGTCGAAGATGGATGAGGCTGGCTTCTTCGCCATTGGAGGAGAGAGACAGCAAGGAAGCAAAGCAGTTGCTTTGGTTTTGTTTTGTAGTTTCTTTCGGATCAGAAGGAACAGTAATGGAAAAATGGAAACAAGATAGGTCGATGCTGTTCTTTCAGTTTGGAATAACACATTTTCGTTGGTTTTTTTTTTTTTTTTTTAAATTGTTATAAATATAATTAACATCAAATTTATTATATCAATATTACAAATAAATTAATATTAAAAAAAATTGGGTAAATTCCACTAAACCTGAGATTTGGGCTAATATCAATTAGGATCAAAACTTTTCAAAAATGACTAACTTGATCCTTAAAAGACAAATTTGTCCCTGACTAGCCCAAACCCTTCTCTCTCTCTCTCTCTCTCTCAAACCTTTGGCTCCCTCTCTCTCTCACCCACACCCACGGCGACTGAAGACTCCCTCTTTCATAGTCGAGACCCATTTTTTCCACTACCATCTTTCACTCTCTTCTCAAATCAGTGCCATGGAGACATTTGGCTAAGGATTTTTGAGCTTCACATCACCACCACTGCTATTGTTCCATGCCAACAACTTCTGATCTGGTGCCAAACGAGTTTGGGTCTTTGTTTCTGGGTTTGGATCTCTATTTCTGAGTTTCGGTCTCTATTTATGGGTTTAGGTCTCTGTTTATGTTTGGGTTTGTGTGTTAAACGTCAAGGGAACGTTTGACAAAGACCCATGAGCTTTGCCACCACCATCAGCAATGCCACCACTAGTGGCCATTGATCTCTATCCTCTTTCTCTATTCTATTTTTTTTTTTTTTCTCTTTTGGTTTGGTTCCTTGTTGGTTTGGGTCTTGGTCAATTTACGGATTGGGTTTTCTTATGTGATATAAGGATTTGGTGATATGGTCATTTGCAAATTTGTGAGTATTTTTTTATTTAGGGTTTATCTCAAAATGACTCTAATATGGTGATTTTGTTGGTGTGTGCATATGAATCTATGTATTATTGATAATCTGGGTGATTTTTGGGGGTTTCAAGTTTTGGAATTTGTATGGCTATGTGTGTATGTTTGTATTCTATGAGATGATGCAGCTGTGTAATGTGATTTGTGCTCAAATCCATGCTCATGTTAGTGTAATGAGACTAGTGGAGAGATTCATGGCTTCTCTCTTTGTAGAAGAGGCCCAAAACTAACGCATCTTCTTTTTGCAAATGATAGTCTTCTATTTTGCAGGGCAACGATGGAGGAATGTGAAAAGGTGCTAAATATATTGGAGGTGTATGAAAAGGCATCGGGGCAAAAAGTCAATAGAAGCAAAACAACCATCTTCTTTAAAAAGAGCACTCCGGAAGATATAAAAAATAACATCAAACAAGCTTTGGGAGTCCAAGAGATTTTGCAGTATGACAAGTACCTAGGGCTGCCTTCTCTTGTGGGGAAAAGGAAAAAGGCTAGTTTCAACTACATTAAAGAGAGGATATGGCAAAAGTTTCAAGGGTGGGAAGGCAAGTTATTATCTCAAGTGGGAAGAGAAGTGTTGATTAAGTCCGTAGTCCAAGCCATACCTACCTACACTATGGGTTGCTTTAAACTCCCATTGGGATTGTGTCATGAGATTGAAAGTCTAATTAAAAAGTTTTTTTGGGGGCAAAGGGGTGACCGAAGGAAGATCCATTGACTAAAATGGGAAGAATTGACCAAGTCTAAGATGGTTGGAGGCATGGGATTTCGTGATTTAGCACTTCATAATGACTCACTCTTGACAAAACAAGCTTGGCGCCTTCTTCACAACAAAACCTCACTTTTCAATAAAGTATTCAAGCCAAGGTTTTTTCCAAATTGCTCTATTATGGAAGCCAAAGAATCAAGGTCGGGTTCATATGCTTGGAGGAGCATTTTACATGGTAGGGATGTGCTTAGTAGGGGAGTAAGATGGAGAGTGGGGAATGGGGAGTCAATAAAAATTTGGCAGCACAACTGGCTTCCAAGAAAGTACCCCCTACAAGTGACTTCTTTTCCTATTGCATCCATGGAGATAGCCACGGTAGCTGACTTAATAGATACCAACACCAGGCAGTGGAACCATGAAGTTATTGATGGAGTTTTTTGCACAAGATGAAGCTGCCCTCATCAAGAAAACCCACTTGGACGAATTGCCTCAAAGGACATCCTTTTCTGGCCATACTCTCCGGATGGAAGGTACAACTGCAAGTTAGGATATAGATTTCTGAAGGAGGAAGCTCAATTGCAAACTGCCCAAGAACCCCACAACCAGGATTCAATGCTTTGGAAAAAAATTTGGAGTCTTAGTGTGCCAAACAAAGTTAAAAAGTTGTTGTGGCGTGCTTGCCAAAATGCGATGCCAACCAAAGCCAACTTGGTGCGAAGAACCATTATTGAAGATCCATTATGCGATCGGTGCCGAGCTAAGCATGAAACACCTTTGCACGCACTATGGGAGTGTAGAGAGCTGAACACGATGTGGGCATCTTCTGGGCTGGAGCATATAAGAAGACAATCAAGCTTCTCGGACTTCAAAGACCTTGTGGCTTCGCTACTGCAGCAGCAAACGGAAGTGGGACTAGAAGCGATGATTATGTGGTCTATCTGGTCACAAAGGAACCAGGTTCGGCTTAGACAACCTTCCACATCACTCCAACAGATCGTCCAACTCTTAAAGGACAGGTATAGTGAATTCCTAAACTGTCAGGTACCTACAACAGTGAGAGCAGCCCATGTCAAGAAGAGATGGAAGACTCCACCAGCGGATTTGGTGAAAATAAACTTCGATGGCGCGACTTGCTCAGGCACCAACAAGTCAGGTCTCGGCGTGGTCATCAGAGATAGCATGGGTCAAGTTTTGGCATCCTGTTCCAAGGTGGTCAATCAAGCGCACAATAGCAGTGAAGTCGAAGCTATGGCAACAGGCCTGGCGCTGTCTTTTGCTACAGAAATTGGCGTGAAAAATGAAGTTTTGAAAGGTGACTCATTGCTGGTGGTGAGCGCTTTAACAGATTCCGAGAGCTCCATGTCTCACATAGGACCTTTGATCAATGATGCTAAGTACTACTCCTATTCGTTTGAAAAATTACTGTACTCTCATGTAACGAGAGATTGTAATAGTGTTTGGCCAAACATGCACTTAACATTCAAGACTTTTTAGTGTGGATGGAGGACACCCCACCACAAGTTTTTCATGTACTTCAGGCTGATTTAGCCGGTTTATTTCAATGAATTTACAGATTTTCCCCTAAAAAAAAAATGTTAGTGTAATCACAATGAATAGAAGAGAGGGTCTGAGATGTCTCAAAATGGCTCTAATATGGTGATTTTGTTAGTGTGTGCATATGAATTTGTGTATGATTGGTAATCTGGGATGATTTTTGGGGGTTTTTGTATGGCTATGTGTGTATGTTTGTGTTCTATGAGATGGTGCAGCTATGTAATGTGATTTGTGCTCAAATCCATGCACATGTTAGTGTAATCATAGTGAATAGAAGAAAGGGTCTGAGATGAGAAAGAGAAGAGTGAATAGTGCTAAACAAAGTTAGGGATAAAATTGTCTTTTAAGGACTAAGTTGGTAATTCTTTAAAAGTTTTGGACCTAATTGGTATTAGCCCAAACCTCAGGGGGGTTTAGTCCTACACATAGATAACTTCACTGTATATGTTGATTTTCTCAGCAACAACCAACAACAAAAATAAATAAATAAATAAATCATGTATAATTGAAATATAAGTATATAACCTTTAGTGTCCATTTTTCTATACTTCCAAAAAATTAATAATAAAAAATAATAATTCTTAAAAAAAATAATTCTATTATTTAATTCAAGAATGGTTTTAACTTTTAAAATAAGACAAATTAAAGGTTGTAAAGATCCTATTAAAAAAAAGGTTATAAAGATAACTTGTTAAATATAAATTTCTTAAAAATTAGTACACATAGTGTATAACTAAAACTTAAAAATATAAAAATTCTAAACGTGTGCATTGCTACTGTGAATAGATTAGTATCTAGTGGGTTTCAGTTAGCTCAACTGGTAAAGTCTCTGATGGTTGTATAAGAGATTTGGGGTTTAATCCCCGCCTACACTAAAAATTGATTGGTGTCTTGGTCTGATAATAAAGAGCTATTATCAAGAGCGAATGCCATAGGTTGAAACTCTCTCTCAAAAAAAAAAAAATAGTATCTATTTATTAGTGGGATGAGTGTTTTCTTATATTGAGTTGTGTTTAGATAGGTTGGATTGGCTTTTGCCAAAGTTTAGAATTTGGATTGACAAGGCACTAAACCAGTAAACCTATCTTTATGAAACTGTGAATATTGTTTTTTTTTTTTTTTTTTATATATAGCAAACCATGAATATTGTTGATATCGTATTTTGTCCATTTCTAAATTTTTATAGAATTTTTAGCCCTAAATTAAAGGATTTCATGGTTTTTATTGTTATACTCTATTTTTTTAAAAAAAAAAATTTTGTTATCAATTGTTATGTGGTTGACTAAATTTGATCTAAATTTGATTAAGCTTAAATTGAAATCTAACCATGTGATTTCATTAATTTTGATGTTATATTTAAAATCAAGAAATTCCATGTAATTTGATTGGACATGGGGCAAAAATCAAATAACAGTAATAGTAATAATATCAATGACTAAAACTAATGACATAAAAGATGTAAATCTATAATAACCTAAAATGCTATTGAATCTTTGCATTCGTGTTTTGACTCTAATTGCTCATTTCCCTCTTCAAAATAACGGATGCTCACCTAGTGCAGAAGAAGAAGACAAACAATCAATGTGAGCTCAAGAAAAATGAATGCAATCGGAATTGCATAGAAATAGAAAATAGAGGGAAAAGTAGTCATACACAGTTGATAAGAGATACCAGAATTTTCCCTTTTAGCTCCACTATTTTTTCATTACCCCTGAACTTTATGTTCCACACTGAAATCCAACTTCCATTGCTAAACAATGTACTACCATCAAACATTGAAAACTGAAAATTCCTATTATCAACAAGCTTATTGTTTCTAACAGAAGTGGACAAGGCAAGGTACAACCACACACAAACAAGCATGAGTTGGTACAATGTATTTATATTGTATTTGAACCATGATGCCAAGAAAGAGCATTGAAAAGAATTACTGCATTGTCATTTGATGAATTCCATGCACCAAAACTTATGTGGACTACATCGAATATAAAATAAAAATAAAAATTATATTTTTCCTTTTTTATAAACAACCATTGTGGATGTAGAAATTATACTGAGCACATTGATAGATCAACTCTTCACAAGAACCATTACATTTGTTACATTAAGGGCGTTCTTTAGTTTCCTCAATGAAAGTAAGAGGGTGTGAGTGACAATCAAATGTGTAAGCACCTCCAAACTTGTAATTTGGGTATTTTCCAATAATACAATTTGGATGAGCAAGATAACTGCAATCCTCATAGTAGTAAAACCAATACTTTGAGTCTCGTTCTTCTTCACAAATATTACAATAATATTCACCAGATTCATCTTCAACTCTATAACTGAGAGTGAAGGTATGTTCATGTTGTTTATACCTTGTGGTATGTGGTTGGGTAGTGCATTTGAAGTTTAGTGCAAATTCGCAAGTGTAGTACTTGATGTCGAAGACAGTCTCTAGGTTTGAACTGGGGACTCATGGCTTGACCTTGGTGGAGGCAGGGCTCTCCACATGGTACCGGGTGGCGGGGAGAATAAAGGGTCTAAATTTTTGGTTAGGATTGTGGGCCAGTGAACTCCCATGGATTGACAAGGTACTAAACCAGTAAACCTATCCTTATGAAACTGTGATTATTATTTTTTTTTGGATAACAAACCATGAATATTGTTGATATCGTATTTTGTCCATTTCTAAATTTTGATAGAAGTTTTAGCCCCGAGTTAAAGGATTTCATGGTTTTTATTGTTAAACCATATTTTTTGTTGATTTTTATCAATTGTTATGTGGTTGACTAAATTTGATTAAGTTTAAATTGAAATCTAACCATGTGATTTGATTAACTTTGATGTTATATTTAAAACCATGTAATTCTGTGTAATTTGATTGAACATGGGCAAAAATCAGACTTGGTTTGAATGAGATATCACTAAATGACCCATGTTGCATTTTAATTGTGAAAAAAGTAAATAATTGCTAAGATTTTAGTGTAATTTCCATGAAAAATTGGTACTAAATATACCGTTTGGGATCTCTTTATTTGAGCATGCTATTAAGTTTTGTGCATCAAATTCGTTAAGAAATTTAACTGATTTTCATAAATTTTGTGTCTTGTTTTCATGTGATTTATGATAAGATGAACTCAATTTCTTTTAGTTAATGGGCATGTCAAATTTTGTTAGTGAATTATTAACGAATGATTTAAAGTCCATACAGCTCTTTTAAGTGCAGTGTAGTTTAGTTCTAATTCTTTGCATTGATGAATTAAGGGTTATGTCATTCATTCCTATCCAATCTCATCCTTATTCAGTCTTAAATCCTAGGAGAGCCTCATATAAATATGTCCATTTATCCTATTCACAAGAATAGAACAATCACCAGTCGCCACATTTGGGAGCCAAAAAAAATCCCATAAACATTCCCCCATTTCCCACATCTTGAAGTGAAACTACCCTTTTCAATTTTCATCTTCCAACATCCCAAATTCTACCTGAAAAACCCCAACAACCAACATCCAACATCCCAAAATCCCAAGCAAAAGTCTCCAAAACAATACATAAACCTCTTCTTAAATAACCTAGAAAACCCTTTGAAAAATCACTCCTTGTTCCATACCACCAACATTACACCAAGCCATCCAAAACACATAAAAGTAGCCCCAAACCAACCCCCCCCCCCCCCCCCTCATAAAAATCCCTTATTTCTTCCTTTTACAACAAGAAGCAACTCAAAACAATGACCAACCAAAAACTACTATAACAAACACAAAAAGTTTCCCCTTTTCTTTCACCAACTCAAAACCTCAAAAAAAAAAAAAAAAAAAAAAAAAGTCCAACATTTTTCATAATCCTGAACCTCAATCAACTCCAAAGTAAAACCAAAAACCCAAGAAAACACCCTCCTTTCTGTCACAAAACCAAAAAACACAAAAACTCCAACCTTTTTTATATACCCAAAACAAACAATAACAACAATTAACAAACAACAGCAGCATACATTCAACAACAAAAATAAGAAAGAAAGAAGATAGAGTAGAGCCAAAACATCCTAACAACATTTTTTCACTTTGTTCTCACTCTCTCATCTTTCTTTCCATTTTTAGCTCAATGCATAATCTAAAGCTTATTCATTTTTCAACTATCAACAGAGCACAGAAAGGCAAATACACTTAGGACTCGCCAATTATCAGAGTGAAAGAATCTTGTTGGAATGTTTTGGCTCTGCTCTATCTTCTTTCTTCCTTTTTTTTTTGTTGTTGAATGTATGTTGCTGTTGTTTGTTTACTATTGTTGTTGTTTGTTTCGGGTATGTGAAAAAGGTTGGAGTTTTTTTGGTTTTGTGAAAGGAAGGTGCTTTCCTGGGTTTCTAGTCTTATCTTTGGGGTGATTGAGAGCTTCTTAGAGTTGGTTGTGTGTTGGTGTTTTGTTGTTGTTTAGGGGTTCAAGTTTATGAAAAATGTTGAATTTTTTTTTTTTTTTGGTGGCTTTGAGTCTGTGAAAGAAAATGGAAACTTTTTGTGTTTGTTGTAATGGTTTTGGGTTAGTCATTGTTTTAAGCTGCTTCTTGTTGTAAAAGGAAGAAATGGGGGATTTTTATGGTGTTTTTTGGGGCTATTTTTCTCGGTTTTTGATGGACTGGTGTAATGTTGGTGATATGGAAAAATGAAGGATTTTTCAAAGGGTTTTTTAGGTTATGCAGGAGAGATTTTTGTATTGCTTTGGAGACTTTTTTTTTGGGGTTTTGGGATGTTGGCTGCTGGGGTTTTTTAAGTAGAAATTGGGGATGCTGGAAGATGAAAACCGAAAAGGGAATGGCTCTTTTCTAACCATGGGAGCGGGGGAATGTTTATGGGATTTTTTTTAGGGACTTCTAGATGGGGCTGCTGATGATTGTTTTGTCCTTGTAAATAGGAGAAATAGATAAGGATGAGATTGGATAAGAATGAATGACACAACCCTTAATTCATCCATGCAAATGATTAGAACCTAAACAAAAGTGCACTTAAAGAGCTATACGGATTTTAAATCAACAGTTAATAATTCACAACAAAATTCGACATGTCCATTAACGCTCTATTTGTTTCACCGGAAAACTATCTATATAGATAGTTTTCCACATTTTCCAGTGTTTGGTAGCATAAAAAAAAATTAGTCAACGGAAAACTATCTTTAGTCAATGGAAAACCCTAATAAAAACAAGGCTTATTTTCTATGGGATGTTTTCCAAATTTTTTTTTTGGAAAACAATCTCTCTCTCACGCATCACATCTCCTATAAATATTATTTTTTTCTTTACCCTCTGCAGCCGCGGGAAACAACTATTTTGGCGCCTCTGTCTCACAGTCTCACGGTAAGCTCTCAGTTTTCTCCCTTCTCTTTGCTTTTTCTCTCCTCTCATATTCTCACTGTCTCTCCCCCTCTAGTCTCTCCTCTTTTCAGTTTTCACAGATCTCTCTCTATCTGTCTCCCACGGTCAACAACTGTTCCTTGCAGTATTCCCACGGTAAGGTTCTTGATTTCAATTATGCTCACACGGTTTACTATCCAGATCTTCAATGGTAGCCATTATTCAATTATATGTCACTGTGATTATTGTCAAACGTTTTGTATACAAAAACATCAAAAATCACGTTGGAAATAAACCTGTGATTTAATGACTATTTGGCTCTTGGCACGTATCTTTTCTATATATTCAGGCCTATGTGTCCAGCCATGATAGAGATATAGAAGAGGAGGTTTTGTCCATATATATTTTCATGTTAGTCATATTAGAATCCTCTCTCAATGTGTAGGGAATTAAAATTATTAAAGATTTTGTTGTTGTTGTTGGTGTTGTTGTTGTTGTTGTTGTTTTCGTTAGGAGCAATGCTCTGTTTCTCGGTCCAGAAACAGAGTGCTTGTAAGCCAGTTGTTGTTGTTGTTGTTGTTGTTTTCGTTAGGAGCAATGCTTTGTTTCTCGGTCCAGAAACAGAGTGTTTGTAAGCCAGTCAAAACGTGGTCCAGAAATAGATTGTTTTTAAGGGCAAACGTCCCTCCTTCACCATCTATTACCTTGTCAATTTTTAGCCTTTAATAACAAACTCAATAGTTATTGTTTCTACTAGCAGGGGCGGCTGCACATATATTTCAGGGGGTTCAAATGAACCCCCTGACCTGAAAAAAAAAAATGTGTATATATATATATATAATATATTGCTTTACTAAATTAATACTTTTAAAATTATTTTTGCACACTTTGTTTTAAATCTTACACATTCTGATCCCATATCATTTTATCTCACAATCAAACAACAACTTATTGTATTATTTATGAAAGGATGAGTGTGGTTGTGTAAGTTAATAGTTATATAGTGTAAGTGGAATTGAGTTTTTTTTTATTTAGTTTAAAATATTTTTATAAAAAAATGATAAATATATAACCACAATTGCATAAAAACAAAAATATTATACAAATTTAACAAAATAACATGGTCATACTTATATTGACAATAGATAATGAGAACTGATAATAGAACTATAATGAGATGATTTTAAAATATAAAAACTCATAGAAAAAAATTGTAAAATTTTATGTATTTGTGTGTTTTTGTTTTCAATAATTCAATATATTCAATTTTTTTTTTTAATAAATTAAACGATTGTTTAATTTAAGTTTCTCAATGACCTCCCTAGAAAAATTCCTAGAGCCGCCATTGGTTTCTAGTATTTATGGAGTGATGATGTTGTTACCTTATAGTTTTGTCTCATCAAACTTAAAGTGTTAATTTTTTTTATGAAGTGATTTCTCGATGTACCTATATATATGAATGCTTTCTTTAAGTACACATTTAATTCATACTCATCATTTTTTTTTTTGGGAGAAATATAGATGGATAACCCATCACTTCCTGTTGCCATAATGGGGGCAGCTACATCTGTTATTGCTTTAGGTGTTGTTCTTTTGAAAGGACTAAGATCTAGAAGAATTATGCCTAGAGAACCTCATGTTAATCGAGAGTATGAAAGAGAGACATATATGAATGATATTCTTTGTAAAGGTGATATGCGTTGTCTCAACATATAAGGATGAGACCTATTGCTTTTTATGCGCTATGCAAAATTTTGAGTGAGAATAATCTACTTCAAGAGACCATTCATATGTCCATTAAAGAACAAGTGTTAATTTTTTTACACACTATTGGACATGGTGTGAGGTTTCGAGTTGTTGGTGGGAGGTTTTATAGATCAGTTGAGACAGTGCACCGATACTTTAGGCATGTCCTTAGAGCTATTTTGCAATTATACAAACACATGATTAGAGAGCCTGACAAAGATACACCCTTGGAGATAAGAAATAGCAGCAGGTTTAACTCCTATTTTAAGGTAAATTCCATAGGCTTTTATTTTCCTCTTTTTTTTTATATACATATAAAGATATAAGATAAATGTAACTTATATTGGTCGTAATTAGGATTGTGTGGGAGCTATTGATGGAACTCATGTTCGTGCATCTGTTCCAATTCAAATACAAGGAAGGTTTCACGGCAGAAAGGATGGAACAACACAAAATGTCCTCGCTGCTGCTACCTTTGGCTTAAAATTCACTTATGTATTAGCTGGTTGGGAAGGAAGTGCCCATGATTCAATTGTCTTAAATGATGCACTCTCTAGGCCAAGAGGATTAAAAATTCCTGAAGGTATTATAGGAATAGAAAGTGATTTTATTATGGATAATAGCTTTTGGAGTGATTTTTTTTTTCCTTCTGATTATGAACGTGTAGGTAAATATTATCTTGGTGATGCTGGTTATGGAGTTCGGAAAGGAATTATATCCCCTTATCGTGGTGTTCGTTACCATTTGAAAGAGTTTAGTGATAACCCGCCAAGAAATGACAAAGAATTATTCAATCTTCGCCATTCTTCTTTACGCACTAGCATTGAGCGTTGTTTTGGGGTTTTGAAGAAACGTTTCCGTGTGTTAGATGCAGAACCTTTTTGGTCATTCCCAACACAAGTGGATGTAGTCTTAGCTTGTTGCATAATTCACAATCATATCATAGGAGTTGACCCTTTAGACTCAATTATGAACAATGGGCTTCGTGGTAGTCCACTTGCAAATGACAGTACAAGTAGAAGAGTCCAACAATCACAAAGGGAAGTCCAAGAAGAAAATAGAGAATGGGTTCAAATACGAGATGATATCTGTCGTAATATGTGGGAGGATTATAATGCTATGGAGTGATTTCATACTCTTTATATTAGTTGGTTGTGTATTGGATTTTTTTTTTTTGGTTTCATATTATCAAGACTTTTATGTTACAATTATTTTTGTTTGGCATGCACAACCCTAGTTCATATTTTGTATTGAATATTATTTATATTATTCTTTCATTTTGTCTCATTTTTCTTGTGAATATCATTGTAATAGAATTGCAATGGGAAATAAAAAGGATACTCAAAAGGTCAAGGACACCAAGACCAACTTCAGGTGGTCACAACCAATGCAGAATTTATTACTTGAGATACTTGCAGATGAGGCTCTTCATGGAAACAAGCAATCCAACACATTTAAACATGCATCATATGCTAAAGTAGCTGAAGCAATTACTGAGAAATTTATGACTGAATGTACTCCAAAGCATGTGGAACATCGCTTTAAAACACTTAAAACCAATTGGAATACAATTGCATTACTTCGTAATAAGAAAAGTGGGTTTGGATGGAATGATGATTTGAAAATGATCACCTGTGATAGGACAGTGTATGATGAAGAAGTCGAGGTAAGAAACTTTTATTATTTTTATTTTATAGGTAGAAACTTTTTAGTCTGTATCATTGTAAAGTTTAAAATTTTTCATTATTCTTATTGCTCTCATATTAGTTTTTGGCTCTATTCCTTTCTTTTCTTTTCTTTTTAATTGTTTCTTTTCCTTTCTTTACACAAGCACATCCAAATCATGCACAATTTCTAAACAAGAAAATTGAGATGTTTGATGAGATGGCTTTGGTTGTGGGTAAGGATATGGCTACAGGAGGTTTTTCCAAGGGAGTAGGTGATATAGGTGTAGAAGCATTGGATGACTCACCTCCGCTTGTTGATGCTGATGTTGATGACATATCCAAAAAGAAGCAAGTTGATCCCTCACATGTGGCCTCAAATGAAACAAGGTCTCACAGGAAACGAAGTCATGCTACTATGATTGAAGATGCTGTTTACCAAGATTTGTCCATACAACTTGGTAAGGTTGCTTCTGCAATAGAAAAGATTTCTGAAAATCAGCTAAATTTTGGTAGTCTTTATGAAGAAGTTATGAAGATGGATGGATTTGAAGAAAATATGCTTGCATCTGCATTTGACCATTTGAATGGGGATGAAAAACAAGCAAGGTCATTCATGTTGAAAAATGACAAGCTCCGTAGACAATGGCTGCAGAACTTCTTTGACAACTATTTAAGCCAATTTTGATTATGTAGGTGCATTTTTGTTAGAATTTATGCTTTTCTATTTGGACAATTTGGCATTTTGGTATTTATCAGACTATTTGGCGTCTAGTTTGTAGGTTTTGAGATCATTATAATGGGTATTGGTTTGCAACTTTTAGTCCTTTTGTTTCATGGGCATGTGGATTTGAAAGCAACTTTTAGTCCTTTTGTTGGCTAAAAATTATTTTAATATGGAATGATTGGTTTGCTATTGTTACTAGTGGATATTGATTGCATAATTTTGGTGGTTAATAGTGTAAGTGCCATGCTCAATCATGACAAGAAGCTAAGAAAGCTATCTGCTACAAAGGTGTGGGATGGTAAAAGTTTTCTAAAAAAATAAGATAGTTTTTCAAAAAAATAAGATAGTTTTCCAAAAAATGTTTGTACCTACCAAATACTAGAAAACATTCTCAAGCCCATTTTCAAGGTCGTTACCAAACACTGGAAAATGAGATAGTTTTCCAAAAAATGTTTTCTGAAAAATGACCTATTTTCCAGAAAACATTAATGCTGAAACAAACAGAGCGTCAAGAAATTGACTTCATCTTCACATAAATCGCATGTATAACCTGATAAAAATAAATGGACCAAATATGACAAAGTAAATGGACCTAGATAAAAACAGGACATATAATTTATAAAAATTAGTTAAATTCCTTAATCAATTTGATGCTCAAAACTTAATGGCATGCACAAATAAAGAGACCCAAACAGTATATTTAGCACCAATTTTTCATGGAAATTACACTAAAAATCTTAGCATGCGTTTCATAGGAAATTATTTACTTTTTCCATAATTAAAATACAACATAGGCAATTTCATTCAATCAATAATATCTCATTCAAACCAAGTCTGATTTTTGCCCATAACCAATCAAATTACACAGAATTTTATGGTTTTAATATAACATCAAAATTAATCTAATCACATGGTTAGATTTAAATTTAAGCTCAATCAAATTTAGTCAACAGCATCAAAATTGATAAAAATCAACAAAGAATGGGGTTTAACCATTAAAACCATGAAATCCTTTAATTCAGGGCTAAAACTTCTATCAAAATTTAGAGCTAGACAAAATACGGTATTAACAGAGATCACCAAATGAAAATAGATCCTCCTCATGTAAATCCTCTAATTGGCTCCTGTCATTTATTTTGTTAGGCTTAAATGGGTTTTTTAAGGACCATTAAATTATTTAAATATCATGTCTTACATCTAAATTAAAAGGATTTAAATGGATAGGATTCTTTCTTGAAAATCCACAAAAATACTAACCCTTATTTGTTTGGTTTGGAGGAAAGTGAGATGATAAAAAATATAAGCAAAAAGTATAATAATGATGGAAAATATTTCAATTTTCTCTCATGTATATTTGGTAGAGAGGAAGGTGGAGTGAAAATTATAAAAAAAAATGTGATTTAAATAAATTTACTATTATGCTCTTATCACGTAAAGAAAATATAGAAAAGATAGCGATTACAATTAGTAAAATAATAAATTTCATGTAACAAACATTTTCTCCCCCAATTGGTGGAGAAATTATAAGATTCACATGGTGGACAAGTGATGCGGTCTACCATTCCACTAAAAAACTTCCACTTGTTTAAAATTGTTAGTTAGAAATTTTTTTTAAACAGAAATTAATTACTGATTTAGCAATTTTAAACAAGTGAAAGTTTTTTAATGGAATGGTGGACAAGTGATGTGGTCAACCAGAGGACTCTATAATTTCTCCAATTGGTGGGATGGATTTTTGTGGGTGTGGAAGTAAAACTCCAACCACCCCCTTTTTTGTCCTCCATCATCTTCACCATACCAAACAAACAAACAAAACAAAAAAACAAAAACTCTTCCTTTGTGTATTTTTTTTCCTCTCAGTCTTCCATATATTAAACCAAATGTCACCAAATGAATGTAGCATATTAGTTATTCTCTAAAAGCATTCCCATATTTCGCTTCAAAAGCAACAAAAAAAAAAAATTGTAAAATAGATGTCCAAACACAAGAATCACATAAATAAATAAAAACCACCCACGTGCAGTAATGTATTTTCATTATTTTGCATTTCTAGTAACAACGTACTATAGTGGACATCAGGACGAAACTATGTTGAAGAAGAGGGGGGCTGTGGCCCCCCAAATTTTTTTAAAATATTAAATAATAGATATATATTTAAGATTTTAGAAAATAAATTCATGAAAAATTATATTTGTCCCTCTCAAGAAAATTATATTTGCCCCCCTCGACTTCGAATCCTAGTTCCGTCCCTGTGGACATGTATATTATATTTACATGTCTACTTTACCTCATTTATTTTATTTTATTTTTTACTTATCAATTTCTTTCTCTCTCATCTACTTAAATTTATCTTTTTCTCTTTTCTCTTTTTAGATTATTTTAATATGGGGTATTGATAAATAGATTATAAGATATAAGGTGTATTGTTAGTAATATAATAGAGTTATTTCAAGACTACAACCAATTCTACACCTATTTTCATAACTATCTTATGTGGCAAACTAGACTAACTGCTTTTCACTTTTACATGAACCTACAATATTTGTTCTACCATTCATTTGCTACATCGAATAATTGTGAAAATCGGTGTGAAATTGATTGTGGTCTAAAATTTTTCAATATAAAATAAATGAAGTAGTTTTACGTAGGAATGACAACGGGGTGGGTATGGGGCAGGATTCCTATTCCTCGAATAATTTAGGACGATTTTTTTCCCCCGCCGGGTTCTAGCTGATACCCATGGGTGCCATGGGTACCCCCACCACACTTAAAATTTTTTTGTATATAATTTATTATAAGTTTATTTGAATGCATTAAATTAAAACTCATGAAACAATAAAAAAAAAAGTTCTAATTTTTCAATATCTTCTCAAAGCATAACAATACAACAATTCAAGTAATAAGAAATACAAAAACAATTCAAACATAGCACTACAACAATTACAAAATATAAACGACGTAAATATTAAAAACATAAAAGTATAAATTCAATAATACTGTAGCAGTCAAAAACACTAAAAAAATGAGAATTGTTAGATTTTTTTGATCAACACAACTAAGGGCATATTTGGTAGACTGTAACAATAATTACATAGAAATAGGAATAGATATTACAAAAAATACAAAATGCTATAATGTAATACTTATTATTATTCATTTGTTTGGTGACAACACAATAATAGAACGCTGAAAATAATGGAATAAAAGCATTTTAAATCAAACTTAAGATATATTTTAGGAAATATCTTACTCATATAATTACATTTCCTAAAAAATAATATTTTTAAAATTTGAAATAGAGATTAGTTATTTTTTATGATTTTTTATTTTCATAATTGTTATATGCATATGGAAAGTTTGTTTATATAGAAATATATATATTAATTGTAGAAATTAATACACCTGCTAAGGAATAGCTATTACATCCCTTTTAAAAATGAATAGTTATTCCTCATTTTAAAGAATAGCTATTCATAAGGAATTACTATTCTTTGTAATAAAAATATAACTAAACCACCGAATAGTTAAACCATAAGAATAACAATTACATTACAATGTCTTTTATAGTCTACCAAACATACCATAATTTATAAAATATGGGGGACGAAAATCCAGAATGGAAAGATTAATAAGATGGATGAAGATAAAAACAACTGAATCAAGGCTCTTATAAATGAAAAAGTGTGTTCTCGAGGTACCAAGAGGGGTTCTAAAGGTTGAATACAAAGAGAAGACTCTTCTTAAATTTCTCTCTCTTGTTCTTCCTTCGGTTTTTTCTAGATTTCTCCTCCTGTTGCTCTCCTCCCTCTTTTATAGCCATCATCCCCTCTTCCAGCTATCTTACTCTTAACTGGATTTAGTAGGATACTTATCTCATCAACACCTTCTCCTGTCATTTCTTGATCATCAAGATAGACTTTAGGGGGTGTTTCCACTATTTAGGTCAGTCATTCAACATTCAATATAGTTGACATTTAGGCAAGGAAAGCTTTTAATGCGAAAGTAACTATTACATTGGACTCTGTGTGTTCTTCAACATATTCCTCAAGAAAGTAGGTGAATAAAGGGTGTCCTCCGTTAAGAGAAAGATCACTTCTCGGGTAGTTCGTGTTTCCTCGAGAGAGATGGGTTTCATGGATTACCTCAACAGTGAACTCAAATGGTCTCTTCTCAATGGGAGGTCCTTTTATCCCTTATCGGACCTTGGACCGAGCCCATTCCGTGGATTTCCTCTTCGGGCTAAGGTCTTCAGGGTGGTTTTAGGTCCACTCTCTCACAAATACAATATACAACAATATCATAAATTTAAAGTTAGAAAGCTAAACTTAAATATATGTCTTATAGAAAACCTAAAAAAAAAAATTAATTGTTAAAATATAAGAGGGGAGGATGCAGGGAAAAACGTTAACCCTCATCCTCGCCCCATTTGTCATGCGGGCCGGGTAAAACCTGTCTATCAAGTATGAATGAGGCGAGTAGATTAAAATTGTCATCCCTAATTTTATGGTGATGCAAAATTGCGCATGCATTTTGTTTTTTTGCATTACCGGATGGTAATGTTCAACATAGCTCTATCTACTTTCTCAAACAAAAAACATAGCTCTATCTAGTTGTCTTGATGTTGACACATGTACTCAATTTTCTCTGGCGGCAGTACCTGCCGAGCCACAAAATGCTTGGGCCTATTGACTCTAAGTCTTGGCCCACATCACCTTCTACAAAGAAAAAAAAAAGGAAAAAAGAAAAAAGAAAAAAACCACAGCCGTAAACGCAGCGTTTTAAATGAGCAAAGAGCCTTCATTCTCTTATTACAAAGCAGCATAACTATCCAAAAAATTCGCTGACTTGTCTGTATTCTCTGCGATCCCATTACGTACACCGCAACAACCCCCACTTCCGGTCAGATCTCCTCTCTCTCTCTCTCTCTCTCTCGCCGTAAAGTCTCCACCGCACCGCCGCCTCCTCATTCCGGTAACAAAGTCAAATAAACCTCTCTCTCACTTTTCAAGCTCACAAACACACCTCCCACTTTCCAGAAAAAAATCTCCACCGCGCGTGATTCCCACGCGCTCCCACGCCTCCCTCCTCCTCCGCCGCTGGCGGCGTTTCCCCCAAACAAAACCCTTTTCCCTCTATCCAATCGGATCTTAGGGTTTCGACTCTTTAGTCTCCGATCTCCCCCCAAACCGATCATATAGCTAAATCAAACCACTTTGTAATATGTTATTGCAATTTTTTTTGGGCTGAATTTTATATTGAACTAATAAAGTTTTTGTTTTTATGGTTGAATTTTGTAGAAGATGGCAATGCAAGAAGAGAGTTCAGGAGCTCCAAGTGCTCAATTTGTAGGGAATGCATTTGTGGAACAGTATTATCATATACTGTACAGATCCCCTGGTTTGGTGCACAGGTTTTATCAAGATTCCAGCTTTCTAAGCCGTCCTGATTCTAATGGCACTATGGCCACGGTCACTACCATGCAAGTATGTCATTTGAAGAAACCCCATTTGGTTCATAGCTGTTTTATTCATTGCAGTATTGCCTTTATGTATGTGTGTTGGTGGTGTACTTATTCATGTCATTAGGAGAAAACCCATTTCGGGCGGGCTGTTGATATTCGATTATAAGGAATAGTTAAATAAAATAGTGACATTGTTTGGTATGTACATGTAATTAAGTATGTGTGATTAGGTGGTACTTTGTTAATGTATATGCTAAATGGGGTTACTTAGTTAGTTTGATACACATTAGTTTGTTATTGGGCATAAATTTGTTCTTGTCATGAATAGTCTTTTTTTGGTTTTTTCAAAACAAAAAACTAAAATTAGTGAACATTATTTGGTGTTTTATTCATTGTATTATTGCCTTTATGTATGTATGTAGCTAGATAAGTAAGTGTGTTGTTGGTGTACTTAGTCATATCATTAGGAGAAAACCCATTTCGGGCGGGCTGTTGATATTCGATTATAAGGAATAGTTAAATAAAATAGTGACATTGTTTGGTATATATGTAATTAAGTATGTGTGATTAGGTGGTACTTTGTTAATGTATATGCTAAATGGGGTTACTTAGTTTGATACACATTAGTTTGTTATTGGGCATAAATTTGTTCTTGTCATGAATAGTCTTTTTTTTTTTTTTTTTTGGTTTTTTCAAAACAAAAAACTAAAATTAGTGAACATTATTTGGTGTTTTATTCATTGTAATATTGCCTTTAGGTATGTATGTAGCTAAATAAGTATGTGTGTTGTTGGTGTACTTATTCATGTCATTAGGAGAAAACCCATTTCTGGCAGGCTGTTGATATTCGATTAAGAGGGATCATTTAATAAAATAGTGATGTTGTTTGGTATGTATGTGATTAAGTATGTGTGATTGGTTGGTACTTTGTTAATGTATATGCTAAATGGGATTACTTACTTAGTTTGATACACACTAGTTTGTTATTGGGCTTAAATTTGTTCTTGTCATGAATTGTCCTTTTTTGTTTGTTACAACAATGGCTAAGAAGTAACTTGCTTTAGGGTTTCATCGATGACTAAACTGTCGTGGGATAATCTTCAAGTGTTTCTTTAGAGAACTTTGACCTTGGAAATGCTATTTTCATGATTTCGATGCTGGATTGCTCGTTCGTTGTTGAGCATAAATTTGTTCTAGTCATGAGTGGTCCTTTTTTTTTTCTTTGAACACATTGTCAGATGTGTAAATTACTTTATACTCCATAAACCAGCCCATTAATATGCTTAGTTTGTTTTATTCAAGTTATTTTTTTTTCCCCTTTCCAGTTTTCTTGAATGGCAATCTCATACTCATTTGATATACATAACCCATTTAATCTTTTAAATTTAATTTGACAGCATTAGATTATGATTGTAGTTAATATAGATTTATAAAAATAGTTGCATTTCTCATCTCGGAGCAGGCAATCAATGAGAAGATACTATCCTTCAACCATGAAGAATTTACGGCGGAGATAAAAACTGCAGATGCTCAGGAATCTCATGAGAAAGGGGTGATTGTTCTAGTAACCGGATGTTTAACTGGCAAGGACAATCTGAAAAGGAAATTCACACAAACATTTTTTCTTGCTCCTCAAGACAAAGGCTACTTTGTCTTAAATGATGTGTTTAGGTTTGTTGAGGAAAATGAAGTGTTGCAAACCAATTCTGTCTCAGCCAATGGAATAAATGAAAACGTTGCTACAGCTCCCTTGACACCAGAACCAGGTTGGAATGATTCTTTTTCCTTATGTCTTGTGACTTATGTTGAGATACATGTCAGACTCACATTTTGAAACTGGTTGTATCTCTTTTTCAAGAACCTGATCATGCTCCCGAACCTCCTGCTCTGGACCCCGCTACTTCCTTGGAGGAGGAAGATCTTAATGATGTTGCTGAAGTTTGTGATCCTTCAGATAATGAAGAAGGATCAGTGGTTGAAGATGAGATTATTGAACCCCCAAGTCATTCAATTCCGGATGAAATTCCTATAGTGGTTGATTCTACAGGTGTTGATGCAGCTCCTGCAGCTGAGGAGGATGCTCCAAAACAGTCTTATGCGTCAATTGTGAGTTCATACTCATAGTTTTTCCATGAAATTTTGTACCTTTTGGTGTTGATCCATTGTTTGAAAGTTGTTGACTTTTGGAGTTTCATCTAGTTGAAGGTAATGAAGGGTACAACGTCTAATTCAGTCCATGTTCCCACCAGAAATGTAAGAGTGGCACCCGCAAACACCAGTCAGTGGTCTGCAAAACCTGTTCCTGCACCTGAAGCATCAGCTCCTAATAGTGACAATGCTCCTGAAAGCAGCAATGTTCGTGAGGAAGGTAACTACTAATTTTGATATGAATTGATAGATTGCTAATCCATTTCTGCATGGCCACACTTTTTTGTACCATGCCATATGTAATCCATTTCTTTCCAATTTTGATATAAGAGATTGATTAAATTCATGGTAAATCTGGCAGGTCATTTATTATATCATCAGAGTTTTGTGTCTGAGTTGTTATATATCTCTAGTTTCAAAATCTATTAATATTTTCATGTGTGTCCTTTACAGCTGAAGGTCATTCTATATATATACGGAATTTACCTTACAATGCATCAGAAATGCAACTTGAGGAGGAGTTTAAAAAATTTGGGCTTATCAAGCATAATGGCATCCAAGTTAGAAGTAATAAGGTCTGGTTCTGTTAGTATTTTGTGTGTTTTGACAGCTGAGCATTTCTTGAAGCAGTGTTTAAGTCATGTATTTCTTGTGTCCTGCAGCAGGGATTCACTTTTGGCTTTGTAGAATTTGAAACAATCAGTTCAATGCAGAGTGCTCTTGAGGTACTTTCTTATACATGCAATAAGTAATACCAACCAAAAAGAAGGAAAAATAATTGCATTGAATAGGCTCAGCTTGTCTCCCAATTTATTTTATAAAAAAAAACATTAATTAAGTAAACTGAAAGCTAAAACTGTAGAGCTTATTTCATCCTTTATTTATTTTTCTAGTTTCCAAAATACATTATCCCTCTTGCTTGTTGCAAATGCAAAATTTCGTTCCAGTATTCTTTTTTAAGATGAACTTCAAAAAAATTATCTAGTGACTGTTTGATGTTAAGAGGTATTACTTCAGTTACCTGGTACATGATGCAGCACCAAATTTTTATATTTCTAATCAGGGTTTCTATATGCTAGTCTTAGAAATCAAGGGACTAAAGACAACTATACTGAATTCAAGTTGCTGATTTATTGAAAACTATAGTAATATGAAATAAGCACTAAAACCAGAAGAAATGAAATTTAAAGTGTATGGATGCTTTGTCCTTTATCCATAACACCTTGTCCAGGCAACCTATATAAATGCTTTGCAACAATATTACATCTTGAATATAATTGATAAGTTACATGGAAACTTCTGCCAACTTTCAGGTTGGTAAATGTTTTGACGTAGTTTAAACCCTATATTATTTGAGCCCTTGAGCTCTAGCTGGGATGGCTCCTCCTCCCTTATAAGTGCAAGGTGGATGGCGAGGCCGTGGGTTCAAAATCATTGGATGCATGTGTAACTTACCAATTAAAAAAAACATTATTTGAGTCCTGGGTAAGAATAATAGCATGCAATATATGTAGTAGTCAGCTTTACTACCTGGATGGTTGATTTCCCTTGCAAATGTGGTTTACTGTTTCACTGCTTCAACTGCACTTTTCTGGTTGTTGTTTTTGTTACTTAAGATTGAACCTTTTCTATTGTGATAGGATTATGGGAAACAAACATAAAATATGTATGTAATATATCATGTAGCTCAAGTCAAAATTAACTTAAGGTTGGTGGTAAAGATTCACTCTTAAGAACTTTTACTCTTACATAAATTCTTTTCCTTTTCTGGAGGGCCTTTTGCATTCTTGAACTTTGATAAGTTCAAGTGAGGTTTAAGCTCTGAGCCTCTTGTCTTCAAGGTGCAAGAATGGGTTGATGGCATTGGTTTTGGGCAAAACATATATGATCCTCTAACTACCTCCTCCCTCCCCCTCTCTCTCTCTCCCCATTTATGCAAAATCAAGAAAGCACCTGTATAATTCTTTTTTCTTTTTTTTTTTTTTAACAAAAAATGTAAAATTTAATTTGGCTAG
Organism: Quercus robur; assembly: GCF_932294415.1. Lineage (NCBI taxonomy): Eukaryota > Viridiplantae > Streptophyta > Magnoliopsida > Fagales > Fagaceae > Quercus > Quercus robur. The sequence goes on from NC_065543.1 coordinate 38,157,195, forward strand.
GGTAGAGCAAGAGAGCGATCTAGCTGTTGGTTGATGTTAGTTATGTGTAGTATACTGTACCGTGGGATGCTATTTGTCTAGGTTTTTTTAGTCAATATGCATATTCAATGTAGAATTTTGTTGAATTAAATTCAGGCTTCAACTATCATAATTGGGGATCGTGAGGCTGCTATCGAGGAAAAGAGAACTACTACCCGAGGTAAGTTCAAAATATACCTTATTCTTATACAGCTTGAAGATAACTTGTTTGACAACATGAGTAAATGTTTAATAATTTAAAGAAAACTGAGTATGCTGCGCTGTTTCTTACAGTTGGCAACAGTGGGAGAGGGAGGTATTCTTCAGGAAGAGGTGGGTTCCGGAGTGACAGTTTCAAGAGCCGTGGGAACTTTGGTGGTGGCCGGGGTTATGGTAGGAATGAATTCAGAAACCAGGGTGAATTTTCAGGGCGACCCAGGGGTTCAGGTGGACGCAACGGAGAGGGTCAACAGCGGGCCTCTCAGAATGGCAGTGGAAGAGGTGGGCGTCAAGGTGGGACGAACCGTGGTGGTGCTGCTTCTGGTTAAACATTGAAGAAAGGTTGACAGATGATTTTTTGACCATCAAATGAGGGGGTTTTAAGGCTTTAGATATTCAGGTTTGCTATTTTTAAAATCTCAAATGTTAATGAGAAGATTATTGTAATTTTTCTTACTTGCAGTTTTTCACAAAGCTTATATGACATGAAAAAAAAAGGTGTTTGGGTGTGATTAATGTATCCTGTCATAAAGCATCTTGGTTTTGTAACAGTAATTCTCTGTATCTAACCCTTTACACGGAGGAATACTTGACATCAGTAGCTGATTTCAAGCTCCGTAGATGATGTAGAATTTTGGGTACAATAAAATGGGATTTATTGATGTTTGGGGAATGTTGACTTTTTACTATCTTGTCGTTTTTCTCTATGTTCCTCTCCTCTGTATCAAATTGTTTGGTGGTGTGTGCGTGACAATCGCTTAAGTTGATACTATTTCGGGCGCTCCTTTGCTGTTTTAACGAAATTTGTTTACTTATTTATATATCTAAAACAAAAAAACTAATATTGTGATTTGATGCAATTATGCAAAGGCATGTCATTGAATGTTGAAACAGTAATATGGCGATACCTCAGCAATCATATTATGTAACAAAAAATTGATAACCAAGCATCGGAAACATTGTTGGAATTCCCATATTCAGTTTGCTTTCTGCAAGTTGGATACAAGATTTGATGCAGCAAAAGATGCAGAACCGCCAACCACAGAGAGCAAAACAACCACAGCCTGCAATGCTACCTCCCAGGGGTATTCCTCAGGGACAAGGTAAACACAAGAGGGACCCAAGAGCAGCAGAATTAAGCTCAGACTCAACAAAGCCCCAGGTGTTCCAGGGTCTGTAGCTGCTGAAAGGACTCCTAGTTCTTCTGCCTTAGAGAGGAGTCCCAGTTTCTCAATCGTCGATAGAGAGAGCCCAAACTTCTCTGCTGCTGATAGCAGGCCGGCTTTCTCTGCTTTAGTTAGCAGTTTCAACTGTTCTACCCTTGTTAGTAGCTTTATTGGCGGTGAAGCTGTTAAGGGGCTGCTCCGAGGTCCTTTCTCTCCAAGGGGAAAAACAGTTGAATTCTGCAATGTCACATAAAAGCATATAAAGAACACACAAGACTACAAGAGTATGATAAAATTGTTTAACATGCACTCAAGGAACTGGTTAAGGAAATTGTTTCAAGGTGTTGTCTAAACCTTGAAGCCAAAGTATACTGCTTGACAAGATAAAATAACATTTTTACCAAGTATGTTGACAATATACTTTATTAACATATACACTGCAATCAAATTCAAGAAGATGAATGCATGGATAGTCGAATAAAGAGTCATGTTTCGGGGATTATATGCAAGTTAGACGGTGAAAAAGCTTATAATCATGTAAATTGGGAGGCACTCTTGGATATGTTGAGAAGGATGGGCTTTGGTGATCGATGGTGTAGGTGGATATGCATTGTATTTCCACAGTTTAGTTTTATGTTTTGGTAAATGGATCCCTAGCTGATTTTTTTGGAAGGTCAAAGGGATTGAGGCAAGGTGATCCACTACCTCCTATGTTGTTTTTTATCATGATGGAGGTTTTTAGTAGGATGCTGAAGAAAGTGGAGGGGACTGATTTAATTAGCAGTTATAAGGCTAATGATAGGAGGGGGGGATGGAGTTTGTGTTTCACATCTTTTGTTTGTAGATGATACAATCTTGTTTTGTGATGCAGATGTAGAGCAAATCCTTCATATACAGATGTCGCTTCTACGTTTTCAAGCTGTCACTGGCTTGAAGGTTGTTAATGTCTGTAAGAGTGAAATGGTTCCAATTGGGAGTTAGATAATGTGCATGCTTTGGCAGGGCTTTTGGGGTGTAGGTTTGAGAGTTTACCCATGTCTTATCTTAGTATGCCTTTGGGGCCTCTCATAAATCTTCTTCTATGTGGAATCCTATCTTGGAGAAATTTGAGAGAAGATTGGCAGGGTGGAAGAAGTTGTATTTGTCCAAAGGTGGTAGACTAACTTTGATTAAGAGTACATTATCAAGTCTTCCTACTTACTTCTTGTCACATTTTACCGTTCCTACTCGTGTGGCCAATAACATTGAAAAATTGTTGAGGAACTTTCTCTAGGAAGGTATGGGGGTGACTCTAAGCAACATTTGGTAGGATGAGATAAAGTTTGTGTTCGTATGCCTAACGGTGGTTTGGGGATACAGAAACTAACTACCTTTAACATAGCCCTTTTAGGAAAGTAGCTATGGCACTTTGGGGTTGAGGAGAATTGACTTTGGAGGAGGGTGATGGCTATGAAGTTGGGGAAAGAGTGGGGGGATGGACTTCTAAGTTGGGCAGGGGTGTTCACGGTTGTGGTTTGTGGAGACATTCATATGGGTTGTGAGGATTTTAGTCATCATACTAGATTTGAGACTGGGATGAGGGATAAAGTGAAATTTTGGCATGATTGGTGGGGTGGGGATCAACCTCTTCAAATAAAATTTCCTGTTTTATATAGACTAGCCATTAATAAAGAGGCTTCTGTTGCGTTATGCTTGACTAGGCCGAGAGAAGGGGAAAAGAGGACTTAGGATGTGAGGTTCATCTGAGATGTGAATGATTGGGAGGAGGATCCTATGGTGGATTTTCTTCATTTTTTGGCAAATATTGTCCCTTTAAATGAAAATGATGATCGATTGAGGTGGACTTTGAAATAGAAAGGAAACTTTGACTTTTGCTTTACGAGGCTCCTTCTCTATCACTTTTCCTTGGAAAGGTATTTGGGGAGTGAAGGTCCCTAGGCGAGTTTCCTTTTTTGTTTGGATTGCGGTTTGGAATAAGATACTCATAGGGGATAATATGAAGGACGAGGAGTTTGATTTCGTTCATTGGTGCTGCATGTGTTGCTATTGTGGGGAGATTGTGGACCATTTGTTGATACATTGTGAGAAAGCTCAACAATTATGGTGTTTCGGTTTTTGATCTTTTGGGGTTTTTTGGGTCTTATAAAAAACGGTGTTTGATCTCTTGTTTGGTTAGAGGAATTGGTTAGGGAAACATTCGTCAGACATTTGGAATTTAGTACCGTTGTGTTTATTGTGGTACATATGGAAGGAAAGTTTGAGGATAGGGACAATTCTGATAAACAGTTACTTGCTTCTTTCAACAATTATTGGTTTGATTGTTCTTGGACCTGGGGACTCACATCTTATGACTCCATCCCTTTATTAATTAGCTCTTTGGTTTTTTGTAATTAGTTTTCTGTTTTTTCTTCTCTCTTTTTGTCCTTCTTGACTACTTTGTGCTATTCATGCATATTGTAGTGTTTTCATTATATCTTTTCTTACTTAACCAAAAAAAAAAAAAAATTCAAGAAGATACAAGTAAATTTTGAATGGAAGGGTAAACTTATCCCTTAAAATAAGTCTGCTGGGAACATTTTTACTCAAGCAGAAGATAGTGAGGATGAGATGCACTGACCTTTTTAGAGCCAATAGTTTTGGCAGCTGATGGCAAAGGCTTCTGGGTTGCCATGGATTTAATGAGAAGGGTTGAAGAAGTAGCATAATTCTCTGTTCTTGCATTCTTTCTCCTAGTAGAAGAGTTGATTACAGGGACTCCCCTGCTGCTAAAAGATGGTATAGCCTCCATCATGCTCTCCCTCCTTTGGTGCCTTCACTGTATAGTTGTGAGTGTGTGGTGGATGCTAGTGAGTTTTGTTCGAATGAGAGTCTCAGAAAGCACCCAGCTGAATGAATGATGGACAAAGAAAGTCATGGATTGGTTTCAGGTTGGGATGTAACGCGTGTCAGCACCTAGTTGGTTACTCTAATTGCAAATTTCTCCTTCTCTCCTTTAGCTTTTAAGGGACCGTTTGGAGTTTTGCTTTGGAAAATGATTATTATACTTCAATTACTCGTATAGTTAAATATATATGACGACAAAATGATATGTCTATTTAAATTATCATAATAAGTAATAAGGATACTAAAAAACAAAAAAAAAAAAAAATTATCATAAGAGTTTTTTTTTTTTTTTTTTTTTTTAAGGAAATTGCACATTTCTCTTAAAAAAAATTTACATTTATAAATTCTAATTAGCTCAACTGGTAAAGTATTTTATCATCAAACAAGAGACATAAAATTCTAACCTTACCTACACCTAAAACCAATTGATATCTTGAGGTAATGATAAAGAGCAATTATCAACTTATCATCAAACAAGAGACATGAAATTCTAATGATAAAGAACAATTATCACAGAGTGGATATCATATATTGAAATTCTTCTACATCTAAAAATTAAAAAATTTGTAACATTTTACATGTATGTCTAAAAACTTGCTCAATATTAGGTAGATCATTCAAAAAGAATATATATATATATATATATATATATATATATATATAATTGTGCATCATTCCACATATACAAACAATAATGCATTATAATATATTCTACAAAAGGGAAAATTATTGAATACTTCGGGAGTACAATAAATGCGTACTCTCCCCTCTCACATGAATCATGGGTCCCAACATGAATTTAATTAGTGGGATCCACAATTATGTAAGATGAAAAGTATACATTTATGGTACTCTGAGAGTATCCAATAATTACCCCTACAAAAGGACATTCAATTATGCAAAAGGATATTTCACAATATTCTACTATAGAAAACCCAAAGCATTCAAGGCAGTTCTAGTATTATAAATACCAAGTTATGCGTTAAAGTCAAGTAGAGGCAATAACATAGCAAATTTTTTTTTTTTTTTTTTTTGAGAGAGAGTTTCAACTTATGGCGTCCGCTTCTGATGATAAGGGCCTGTTTGGGTAAGGATTTTTCATCACTCAATTTCCATCACTCATCACTCATCACTCAATTTTTCACATCCGTTTGCCTTCATCACTCAGTTTTCATCACTCACTATTTTTCACACTATTTAGAGGGCCCACACCTGTCACGGTACAGTGTTTTTTTTTTTTTTTTTTCACTAGCAGCTTCTTTTTTTTTTTTTTTTTCCCTCCTGCGTTGGCTGTTCGGTTTGGGTTTTTTTTTTTTTTTTTTTTTTTTTTTTTTTTCTCACTAAGTTTGGTGAGTCTAGGTACTTAAAAAAAAAAAAAAAAAAAACCAACGCCAACCCAGAAGAAAAAAAAAAAAAAAAAAAAAAAAAGGCCAACGCCAACCCAGAAAAGAAAAAAAAAAAAAAAAAAAAGACAAACAAAACAAACAGCCAACGCCAACCCAGAAAAGAAAAAGAAAAAGGAAAAAAAAAAAAAAAAAAAAGCCAACGCCAACCCAGAAAAGAAAAGAAAAAAAAAAAAAAAAAAAGACAAACAAAACAAACAGCCAACGCCAACCCAGAAAAGAAAAAGAAAAAGGAAAAAAAAAAAAAAAAAAAAACAGCCAACGCCAACCCAGAAAAAAAAAAAAAAAAAAAAAAAAAAAAAAAAAAAAAAAAAAAAAAAAAAGAAAAAAAAAGTCAAAAGGTGGTCAAAAGTTGCGGCTGTGGGTCCCTCATGTGTGTTTATTTACGAAAATGCCATTGAGTTATGAGTTATGGAAACTGAAAACAGCCTTTTGTTGTTTTCAGTTTCCATAACTCATAACTCAAAAATCAGAGAATTGAGTGATGGAAACAGAGTTATGGAAACAGAGTTATCGTTTGGCCAAACAACCTTTTTGCTATGGGTCCCACCATTTTTGAGTTATGAGTTATGGAAACTGAGAATTGAGTTACGGAAACACCTTACCCAAACAGGCTCTAACTCTTTAATATCAGACCAAAACACCAATCAGTTTTTGGTGTAAGCGGGGATTGAATCCTAGATCTTTTATACAAACTATCAGAGACTTTACCAGTTGAGCTAACTGGAACCCACAATAACATAGCAAATTTTAGACAAGAAAAACCTAGAGCTTTCTTTCATAACTTGTATCATTTTCAACTTATATGTAGTAGTATTTTTGAATTGACACTTTCTGCATCCAAATTGAGTTTTAAATTTTTATCAAAAAACTCTACCAGTTACATGGTTTGCTAAATACCCTTTAGAGTGAATAATATTTATAAAGTCAAAAATAAGAAAGAGAAGTAGATTTCATTTTAAACCTTATAGTTTAAAGATGGATTGAAATTAAACCTCACAAGCTCATAGTTATGAAACTCTAGTATTAAATCACATCACCAAGAGCCTTGTACCTTAATTGGTACTTTCCCGTGCACACAATGCTTGGGGGTTTAAAGGAGAATGAATTCAAGCTGCGAGATTAATAGCATATTGTAATCAACTCAAAAAAAAAAAAATCACATTTTAAAAAATGTTTAATTCAAACAATAAATATGTTTACAATAACATTGTTAATAGAAAATATCTAAATAAAATGAGATCATGGTTTGAGGTAAAATATTTCCATATATAATAGGCACAAGTGTAAAAATAATCGAATAATATAGTTGTAGTTGCACGATTTTCCTGGTCCAAACCCTATTGATCAGGCCTTGGCCCGAGGCGCAACACATAATAAATACTTGTAGAGGATGGGTCAAAGAACTTAGCCTCAGTGAGCTTAGTCGATCTGATGCATGGAAAATATTATTGCAGGAATAAAAATACAAGAATGGATATCTAACAGAAGATTCTATTTCCTGAGTGCCGAATACATTTTTTCGTCCCCCTTTTTGAGGGACTCCACTACATTATATAGCTCTCTCATTCTTATCTGAACCTTACACTTGTTGATCATCTAAGCCCCCACTTGAGCACCTGTCTTATCAGACACCCTTATCACTCCCTTGTGAGTTGCAATGGCCAAGGTAGTACTGTTCAGGGGTCTTTTCCTCATTAATGCGGCCAAAAGGGTGGTTGTGACACATTTAATGTGGTGGTGGCAGCTTTCCATGAGATATTTTGGGTTTTATTCTTTTTTATATGCTTGGAGGATGAATTGCAATGGTTGGGGCGAGCTCTTCGTCCGAACTTCGTAATGTCCGAGGAGGAGTTACTCCTCGGATAGGTTTCTTTTACCGCAATTGGGCTTGAATAAGGTTTTGGCTGTGACTTCTCCTCGGACAGGATGCTTCTCGGACGGGCCCGTGGTTTGACTAGCCCATTATTTTGGGCCGGGCCCCACAATAGTTTTGTTTAAACATTTTGTATTAATTACATTATCATAATTAAGTTTATGTTTGAATTGAAGTGTTCTTAAAATTATACGGTTTAATTTGAAAATGCTGAAAATATGAGGTTTAATTTAAAATCATCAAGCTTAAAATATTAAATTTTTAAAGGAAAAAAAAAATTAGGTTATGTTTAGTAACAGTTTTTGTTTTCTATTTCCAAAAACTTGTTTTGGGGAATATAAAGAAAAAAAAAATTTCTTGTATTTTTGAAATCAAAAACATGTTTGATTAGTTGAAATTAAAAAAAAAAAAATAGTTCTTTGAAGAAAAAAATAGAAAATACTAAAATATATTGTTACTAGAATTTGAACCCTAATACTAACTCATTAAATGAGACATGTTCTTTAAGTTAAATGCATATTTTCATTGACTTTTGAAAATTAGAAACTGAAAATAGCTTTTTGCATGTTTTAGTTTCTTTCACAAATTGAGTTTTGAGAACAGTTTTTGTTTTCTGTCCATTTTGGGTTGCCAAACAAGTTTTTTAGTCTCAAAAATAGAAAATTATTTTTGAAAATAAGAAATAAGGGGAAAAAACAGTTACCAAACATACCCTTAGTGTACGTTTGGAATGCAATGAAAATTATAAATTATTTCACTATTCAGCTTATTTTTGCTACTATTCATGAGCCTCACTGTATTATTTCAACTAATTTTTACCTTTATCTGCCGTATTTTTAGTAATAAGTTTTCAGTTTCAGCAAAATAAGCGGTATCCAAACAGACCCTTACATGATAATCTTAAATGTCAGAATAAATTTTAATTTCCTCCTTAAAATTTGGGATAATTTAAAAATTTTCTCCCAAAGTTTTAAAATTTGGATCTATATATCACGTATCATTTGGATTCAAGTACTTTCATCAAAAAAAGAATGGGTAATTGTCCCATATTACTTAAGAGAGTGTGTTATGTGTACGTTTGAAATGCAATGAAAATTATAAATTATTTCACTATTCAACTTATTTTTGCTACTATTTATGAGCCCCACTATATTATTTCAACTAACTTTTACCTTTATCTGCCGTATTTTCAGTAATAAGTTTTAGTTTCAGCAAAATAAGCGGTATCCAAACAGACCCTTACATGATAATCTTAAATGTTAAAATAAATTTTAATTTCCTCCTTAAAATTTGGGATAATTTAAAAATTTTCTCCCAAAGTTTTAAAATTTGGATCTATATCTCACGTATCATTTGGATTCAAGTACTTCCATAAAAAAAATAATGGATAATTGTCCTATATTGCTTAAGAGAGTGTGTTATGTGTAGTATAACTTGTCTCACCTTCCCTCAAAAGTAACCATGGCTTTTGAGTGGAGTTGTGGTATGCCTTTGTGTTAGAACCCATTTCCATCTCCCTTGTATGTGTGTGTGTTTGTTTCTAAAAAAAAAAGAATGGGTAATTGTCTCACATTGTTTAAAAGGGTGTATTGTGTGTAATATAATTTGTCTCACCCTCCTTTAAAAGTTACTATGGCTTTTGAGTGGAGTTGTGGTGTGCCTTTGTGTTAGAACCTTTTTTCCTCTCCCTTTTGTGTGTGTGTGTTTGTTTCTCAAAAAAAAGAATGGGTAATTGTCCCACATTGTTTAAGAGAGTGTGTTGTGTGCAATATAACTTGCCCCACCCTCCCTTAAAAGTTACTATGACTTTTAAGTGAAATTGTGGTGTATCTTTATGTTAGAACTCCTTTCCCTCTCCTTTGCGTGTGTTTGTTTCTATATATATAAAAAAAGAAAAAGAAAAAAAAAGTACTTTCTGTATGATGAGGTATCCCATTAAATACCACTTAAGCTCAAACTAACGTCTTCTTTTTCTTTTTTGTCTCTCCCAAAATTACATCATTTTAAAGTTTAAATGCAATTAAAGCCATGTCAAATATTATTTTAACTAAATTCCAATTTTCCCCCTAAAGTCGGGCAATATCTACAAAAGGACAAATTATCCTTAAAATTAACACCTCATTGCAATTTGCAAATGCATTGACAAAATAGCTTAAATCCAAATAATATACATTAATAGGATTACATATCCAAATTTTAAAACTTTAAAAAATAAAATTAAAATTAAAATTACCCTAAATTTTAAGTGGGTAAATTGCAATTAGTTTAAAAATTATATGTAAACTTTAAAGAAAAAAAAATTAAAATTACCCTAAATTTTTTTTTTTTTTTTTTTTTGAGAATCAAATTACCCTAAATTTTAAGTGGGTAAATTGCAAATAGTCTAAAAAAATTATATGTGATTTGACATGACAGTCCTCAGCCAATGGCCATGCTTGGGTAGGAAGATTACTTCCGTAATTTCGTCCATAAATTAACTCAAACCCTTCTCCCTTTTCTCTACCGTCAAAAGACAAAAACCCTCTCTCTCTCTCTCTCAAAACCCAAAACCCTAACCTTTCTCTCTCTCTCTCTCTCTCTCTCTCTGTTCTTCAATGGCTGACTCAGTGGTTTCAGTGGAGAAGGTCAAAGCTTTCTTGCAATCTCAGTACCAGGATGAGGAAAAGTGGGCCCTCAACGTGGTAACCCTTCTCTCTTTCTCTCTCCGAATCTCTATTCTCTTCCAATCTTTGTAATATTTCAATATCAATTTTTTGAAAAATTTCCATTCTTGATGCTGATTTATGCTCTTTTATTTATTTGTGACAAGGGATTTATTCTTTGTTTGGTTGCTGTGAAAAGACTATATAAAATTTCGAATATAAAATTATAATTTTTTTTCATAGTTTTTAGATCATTGCACTTAGTTGAGTTGAAAATAGGAATAGCACAAAAGACAAGTACTTTGCTACTACGTATTACTTTGTCGACATGATTTTTGGTTTTACATTAATAAATTGAATGGTTTTATCAGCATGTATTTTGAGTGAGTGATAGAGGTTTTAATTGACATTTAAAATCTGGGATTTTTTCCTCTTGATTTATGATGGGTATGAGCTTTTTGGGCTTGTCTATGAGCGAAATATAAGGAACTAAGCACTGACAGCAAGCAGAGTTTTTGTTCTTTCATGATTGAAAGTGTTATTTTTTTAACTGTTTCAGTAGGGAAGTTTTAGCCTCATTCACGATAGTATGGCGATCGTGTGTTATTAACATGATCATAATTCTACTTTATTATACAAGGGCGTACATAAACTGAAAGTAGCAGTACTATCACACAAAACCAGATAATTTTAAGCTGTGTTGCATTCATTTACATCCACCTGCCAAGCTTTTGTATAAATGACCTTTAAAAGCCTTCAAGATACATAAGCATAGTTTACTTATAAGCTATTTAAATGTATGTGATGGAGAGGTTGCATTGTTCTCATCAAGCATAAATGTCAACTAAAGGGTGTTTCAGCATCTGGGATACCCTTTTTTTGGGTTTTTTTTTTGGGGGGGGGGGGGGGGGGTGGGTGAGTTGATTGAATGTAAGTTCCTCATATCTGCTTATATATCTGGGGAAAATTATAAATATGTGGAGAAGAGTGTTACTCCTTGTTAGATCAATGTAGGTTATGCTTTAATGTTGTCCACTTTGAAACATCAACAAGCAGAAATTTCATAACTTTGTTATACTTATTTTTCATCATATTTATTTTGAGTTCAACTTAAGGAGGCTAATTTTTTGGTTTCTATTTGAGACACATTGAATTTCTTCCCTTTAAAAGTTGGGTTTTTAAGGTGGACATATAGTTTGGGACAGAGGGAGTAGCATCATTAATATGCAGTATATCTATTAACTCTTTTTGGTTGATCAGAACAAAAATTTGGACTTGAAGTCCCACCATCCACATTTATAAAGTTTGATTTTGAATCCTCCATTTAGTTCCTAGACTGGATTTAATGGAAATTTGTTGTTTTGGTTTACCACTGCTGGTGAAATTGGAATAGTAATACAATTGCTTTAGTGAAAATATAGAGATGAAGTGAAGAGAGGCTATGGTAATGGAAAGATGGTGGATTATTGAGTGGTGCCAATGGAGGAAATAGTGGCAGGGGCATAAAGGAACCAACAGAGGGTTGTTATGGTGGCAGATAGATATTGACCGTATGTTCCTTCATTGCCACTATGCTCATAATCTATGGTCACTGGTGTTTTGTTTGTTCAGGATACATTGGGTTATGGTTAAAAGGGTCTTGGATATGTTGGAGTGTTGGGGAGGAGGTTTTGGTAGACATTGTACTACTGATATTGAAGAGATTGAAGGAGAGGTGATCACCTTTGGAGTTCAAATTATTGTTATTTTGTTCTATAAATGATTGGATGGCTGCCTTAAGTAGTCATTCTTTTTCTAATATGCTGGGGATTTCTGTACTTTTAGATGATTTTATTAGCAACTCTTGTACACTTCCCATGTCCTTGGGTTGTGATGTTTCTATTTCTTGAATAAAACTCAGTTTTTTTAATAATAGATATTGAAATATGGAGAAAGCTGAGAAAGAGAAATTTAATATTTTTGTTTCCTATGCAATTTGGATTGGCATTTCCTTACCCTTTTCATGGGAATGGTTTTAGTGTTTTACTGGTTTTGAAGGTTTGAGATTATGAAGTGAGTGGGAATAAATTTGACCATTTCCATATCTCCAATGTGGGGATGGATCCCACTCATCCTTGCAAACAAAAAGTGATTGCTTTATTTAGAAGTTGTGTGGTTCCATTTTATGATCTGTTATTTTGTGTGATGTTGGGTGGTATGCTCAATGCGACATCTATTTATTTGATCAGACATTGTTTATTAATTGAAGCTGTTCATTCTTCCTTTGCAGAAATTGCTGCGTGCTGTTGGGCTTTTTGCAGGATCGATTTTGCTGATGCGGAATTATGGTGAAATTATGGCAATATGAGTGTGAATGTAGGGTGTACTGAGTTCACTGCTGAGCTATGACGTTGTAGGCTCTTTATTAGTAGTTATTTTTTAGATGAATGGAGTATATCTGTTTCTTCAATTAGTTAAACAATAAGCTTTCATGTTTTGCTTTCATTTTGGCTGATGGTCATTTGTTTTATTACATACTTCTAGCACATGGTTCAATCTAGTGCTTTGAAGATGATCAGATGATCGAGCTCGATTACACTTTCATAGATGACCGATCGTGTGCTATATATATGTCTCAGAATGCTCTGTTTTTTGTTGTGTTGAATGGTTTTTGGTAGTTCCAAATTAGGCCATGTAATAATCATATTCACGGTGATCTTTTTGGAATATAACTAGATTTGAATTCCCGAAACCTCCGCCTGTAAGTCTTTGTCCGGAGAAAGTGAATGGCTAAGTCAAATTATTTTCACTTCATTAAGTTCATTTTCACAATGTTTCTCTGACAATCTGCTCACAGTAAGGGAAATTTGTGAATGGATTGTTGAGGGGATTTTTTTTTTTGGGTGAAATTGGTAGTAAATTATGCACCTTCTATTGACATACAGCTATTAAGTGGCAGTTGGGGAGTTGTTAGCACTAAATGAAGGGAGCAAATCATTTTGTTCTTATTGCTGATTGTGCTTTACTTTCTTCAGCCAAGAACAAAAAAATAGAGTTCATTTCCCTTTCATTGCCAAAGGTTTAAAATAAAAATGAATGTTAATTGCCCTGCACGTTTGCAGCGGAAAAATAATATACTACCTCTGTTCCAATTTGTTTGTTCGGTTCAAAAAGTCAAACTTTTTAAGAGAATGTCATTTATTGTCTTGTTTGCCTTATAAAAATGTATAAGTTTTCAAAAATACCTTTAAATAAATTTATCAAAAAATAGTTTTGAAAATAAAATAGTGGTATATAGGAACATTAGTAAATTAATGATTTTTATTTTTAGAAACAGGACAATATTTTGGAACATCTCAAAATGGAATGAGGACAAATAAACTGGGATGGAGGGAGTATATATTTATGAAGCAGCTATACTCTCTCATATGAATTTCATAAGATCTCAGTGCCAAAATAATGGTGTTTGGTAGGGGTGTTTAAATAATAGTTTTCAGTATTTAATATTTTCACAACACTTTTTAACTCACACGTATTTTCACAATACTTAAAACAACGATACTAAAAATCTCTAATATTTGTACATCATCTATTTACTTTCTCAGGATTCTAAATTTCATGTTATTTGAACATGCTTAATTTTTAATTTCAAAGCAATAGATAATCCAAACCCTTGTTGTCTTTGGTGATATAGTAACATACTTGATACATTATTTTTATTAAGTTTTATTCATGCAAGATAAACATTAAAAAGTGCCCAACCATATAATAAGAAATAGTTGACATAGTATCTGATTTTATTTCGATTGACTCAATTAAAATCATTAAGGTAATTTTTTTTTTTTTTTTTTGAGGTGGATTATTTAATCTAAACTATAACTTTGTTTCTCTCATTGTTTAATATAAATGTCATGGACCAATCCCATATATGCTTTTTCTTAGGGTTCATTTCGATTAAGGGAGAATGGAGAGGAGTAAAGTAGAATTGACAAGAAATTAACTTAGTTTTTAGTCAATTCTACTCTACTTCCTTCCATTTTCTCTCCCTACTCCCTTAATTCAAACAGGTCCTTAGGGAAGATATGAGAATTGTGATTTGGAAGGATAAAAGGGCATTTATGTTACCTTACTCGGGCTGAATGAGTAACCTTGCATATATGATTGGAATGCTTGCAAGCCCATGAGATTTACGTAGTGCACAAGTTGAGTTGAGATACATGGAAAATCTTACTAACATGTTGAATAAAATGGTATTTTCTCATATATCTCATGTCCTTAGAAAATCTTTGAAATGGACTTGGAGAACTTCAAAAGACCATGAATAACTCACTATATAGTAGCCATAACAAAACCAAAAAAATTACTTGTAGTTTTTGGGCATAAGACTGCTTTCACTCCCTAAAAGATATCAACCTGATTTGAACTATTGCTTACTTTCGTGATCTCTCAAATTTAGCAAGTCCAAAAGACATCATTCCTTTTGGAGAAACAAACCAAATCAAGTTAGTTCAACCAAACTACCTTTTTTTGGTGCAAGAATAGATTTGATGAATCTTTCAAAAAACCACTGCCACTTGCAAATTTTACTACACAAAGTCCAACCCAGTTGTCACCTGCGAAAGAACCTTAAATCAGTGGGAACTTGACTCTAACAAGTTGAAAAGATTTTTAGACCCAATTGTATTATGCAATTTTTTTTATAAATTAGGTCTAATCATGCCAAAAGTTTGATTGGGGAAGTTTTTCCCCTTTCCCCTTAGTGGTTTTTCTCTTAAATAGATTTTCTTGAGTTTTTCACTTCATCATCGTATCACGTCTCTTTTTTACTTTACCAAGTAGATGGACTTGCTATAGAAATCTTTTACAACTTCTTAACCTCTGATTTCTTCAATGATCTGGATGCTTAACAGATGACACGCTCTTGCTTCATGACCAGAACATTTGACCGACGCCAAGAACCTCTTGAAGATTGAAACTCCACAAAAATGCTAGGATGGTGGTTATATAGGCTTCAACCTTTTGATCTCACCAAAGAGAAATTAAGTGAAAAATATTCTTTTGAACTCACAATCCACAGGATGGAGGCTAAAATTTTTTCTCTAAATACTTCACGGTTTCTGCCTCTACTAGCTATTTTAAAGTCATGCATATAAGAGTCTTTAATTATATAGTAGACTTCGTAGGGATTCTGAACTCACGACATTGACTTAATTAAAACACATAAGATTTCTAATTTCCTACTTCTCGATCAATTGAGAGTTGTGTCAAACTTGTCTCGATTGATCACAAAGGGTGTTATGTTTACAAAACTATTCATTCCTAGAGCTGAACTTAAGTTTTCACCTTAAACTTGAATAAGCACACTACATATCAACAAGACTCATAATTTGTCATGGTTTTGCCAATACTAACCTAACACAAGTTAACCCATCATCATAAGTTATCTCCTTTGACTTCAGGACATAAAAGAGGATGGGGGTTAAAGGACAGAGTGCAAAGAAAACATGTTCTACTAGGAGAATATGCTCAACACAAAACATTATGTATCAATAGCAAAAAACCAAAGCTGGTGAACTAAAAAAACTCAACATCCACTTCACTTAGAGAAATCCAAACACAAGTTTTCTCTAATTCAGTAGATTAGTAACTCAAAAATGATTCTCCTTCATTTAGTAGCACTCTCCAAGTGCCCTTTCTCTCCCAATCTCACCAATTTCCTATTATCTCTCTTATTTACTTAATATATCACAGGAGCAGCTTGGTGTTTATTATTTTCATTTCCTATTATCTCTCTTATTTACTTAATATATCACAAGGAGCAGCTTGGTGTTTATTATTTTCATTGTATTTTTCCTTTAGTACATCACTAATGTGACATAAGGCCAACATCCATGTGTAGCTGCTGCCAATTTACACTTGCAAGCATGAATCCTTGGGGCTTGACTTATTGCACGTCTCATGATTGTTTCGGCCAAAAGAAAAATATGGGTTGCTTGCAACTAAAATAAGTTTTTATATATCTACTCTATTTATATATTCCTACACATTTTCATATATTGTTGCTTAGTTCATTTATTGGCATGAGTTTAATGTTGAATCCTAAATATATTAACTTGGAAATTGATGAATATATATTCATTTAATCTCGCTAAATATATTTGTTTAGTTTTGCTAAACATATTTCTTTACCTCAATTTCTTATACTTCATAGCCTTTGTGAGAGATCGCGCCTCTGGCCTGTTTTAAAATTGATTGGTTTGGGCCATACCCACGTGAATGGGTGGAGGCATGTTATTGCCTCTCAAAATGGAGATTCGATTGATTACATTTTTCCTTTAAATTAAGGGTTTTACAATGGAGTCGTCACTTATTTAATTATTAAAATAAACAAGAAAACCATAATTGAAAAATTCATCATTTTATTGATTTGAGAATAAATGCACATTGATTATAGGAAATTATATGGTTTTGGTCCTAGATACAATCTAAGATAAAATACATGGCTTTGTTTCCTAGTTACAATCTAGAGATTAAAAATTACATGGATAGCATTTGATCTCCTAATCCTTAATCTAAACTCGGAGGCTATGTTATAAGATAGGAAGGTGTTAAGTATCCACCTTGCTCAGTGAAACCAGTTTTCTAGACTATAATGACCAACATTTATGTCATATCATCCAACATATTATCAATCAATTGCATGCTTATTACTTTGCTTGAATTTAATGTGTATGCATGTGATAAACCATAATTCCATTTCATCATTACATTTGAATTGAAAAATAAATTCTAGTGAATGGTGATATCCTAAATTCAAAGATTTGAGAGAATTATGAAATCAACACGTTTTTCATATTTTGGATATAGATTTAAGATCAAAGCTAGTATCATGTATGAACATGTGATAAATAACCAGTAAGGGTCATCAAATAGCCCACGGCCCACAGCCTGACCCAGAAACCCGATGGCCCACCGAGCTAATGGGCGGCTCGGCCCGTTGTTATTGAGGCCCATTGGTAGCCCACTAGCCCAATGGGTCAGGCCGTGAGCTAGTTTTTACGCCCATGGGTACCCGATGGGCTAGCCCAGTAGCCTAACCCATTGCCCAGCCAATTGGCCTAACCCGTTGGCCTAGCCCAATAACTCATAATTCATAACAAAAATATATAGGAAGTGTATGAAGGATTGATCCTAAGATATTATAATGGAATTTCTTAAAATAACTCCCTCAACCACTAAGATACTCAAAGTAATTGTGCTAAACTTAGTTTACTAAATATATATTTTTCTAGTAGTCTAGCAAATTTGAATTAACCATTTGACATTTTTTTTATTAAAGATAAAAATAAAAAACTATTTAAAGCCTTAATAAAAAATTAAATAGGTTTCCATCAACAAAACAAAAAATTAAATAGATTTAACTGTAAAAAAATTTGTAATTAAGTATTAAATTCTTTAATTCTTTCCTTTTAAAAAATAGATTGATTATTCCCTTTTAAAAATTGATTCTTTCCTTATAAAAATAATATGCTAAGACAAGCCCATGGGTAGCCCATTAGGCTTAACCCGATAGCCCACCTTTCTAAAGACCAAATGGGCATTGCCTATGGGTAGGGTCATGGGCTGAGATTTTCTCTTTCAGCCCAGCTCGACCTAGTCCGTTAACTAGTTAATAGCCCATTATACCTAGCCCATTGTGCCCATGGGCCAAGTAAAAATGGGCCGGACTGGCCCGACCCGGCTCATTGACGACCCTTAATAACCAGGAACATGCGAAGAACACATATGAACAACATTCAACAATATTAAGAACATTTAAGCATATTCAAGGAATTTAAATAATCAACTAGCATGATTTAACCTTAAATTAACAATATAGGAAAATGAAAAACAATTTAGGAAAAGCGATTATACTTGCATACAAGATCCACACGATGGAGGAGGAGGCTTTTGGTGGAAGTCCTAAGGGTGGAGTAGAGAAGAAGAACTAGGAGATGGAGAGTGAATCTCACTTAATATCTTGAGTCTCAGAAAGACCAAGATATTGATAAGACCAACTCTACTTCACTAGAACTCAAGAGAGGAGAGGAGATGATGTTTCTGTGTCCTTTGGAATGAAGGAGAGAAGGGTTTATATAGTAGTGATGGAGAAAATATGAATGGAAAAACATTCAATAAGGGTTATCAAAGGATCAAAGAAAATCATGAACGTAGACCCAATTTTAGTGTTTAGGGTAGGCTGGTGCATTAAATTTAGAGGTTGGCAAGAGTGATGAGCAAGCAAAATGACTAAAACTTCGGTTTTTCTCGTAGCTTCTATAACAGTTCTCAAAGCAAACTTCAAAAAATCATAGCTTTCTCAATTCTGATCGGAATTGTCTCATTTTTGTGCTTAAATTGAAGCCCCAGATGTCTAGTTTCTAGCAAATTAACCTTACTCACAAATTCAAAAATATTCCGAGAGATATAAATGAAATGGTGAGCAGAGGTCATTTGTTAGAAAATAATTTCAGCATAATTAACATTAATAGGCATCAAATTAGTTTCCGATTAACATTAATAGGCCCCAATTACTTCCATTTCATAACTAATCAACCCTAAATCATGACCAAATTATACCAATTAAAAAAATAATTACATCAATTGCCCATTGAATAATTAATATTTGACCATCTAATTAATCAAGTGTGCGCAACATTCCCATAAATTGTATTTCTAACCAATTGAATTATGACAAGTCATAATTTAAAATTGATTATAATTATAACCAATCAGAATTAATTATTCATAATCACATATAGTCGGACTTAATTTGTGAGAGTGCATCTCGACCATTAAAATTTGATTTGATGATAACTTTCAATCTGATAGTTCGATTAAGGTTTATGACTAGTCAATTTGATCATTATAATATCAAGATTACTTTGATGAAATGAAATTAAGGATCTAATAGCCACAATTAAGATGTTTATCTCCAAGGTGAAACTAATTTTTTACCCTCCATGTGAGGTTAAATGTAGGTTGCAAAATGGGGTGTCAATAGCCTCAATTAGGGCTGTCCAAAGGTCGGTTAGGGCCCCCAAGATTTGGACTTGCCGTTGACCTGTAAGAGAAGTTTGTTCGGGTGATTGGACCACCTCGAGTAGCAATCGGAGTTAGGCTAGCTGAAACTCGCCAAATCTAGGCGAAACTTCGAAAGATCTTGCTGAAATTCATCGAATCTCGACAGATCTGACAAAAAAGGCTAGAGAACCACTCATATTAGCGAAGAACGTTGACATTTTGGTGTATAGACGGTTGGGTTGGTTGAAAATCAAGTGTCCATGGGCAGTCCTGCGAACCAACCTGTCGATCTTGGTTTTTGGGGACGGAGACCTGTTGCCAACCGTCACTAATGTCGAGTCGGCCCAGACAGGTTGGGTGGGTGGGTCAAGTTGTAGGTCTAGTTGGACACCCCTAGCCTCAATTTCTCTAATATGAGAATTTTTTTTTTCCTTTAATTTGTTATTCCAATCACTCATTATACTATTTTTTTGGTCTAGGAGAAAACAAACGGTAGAGGCCAACAGGAAACCCATTGGCATGAATACCGAGCTTGACTACCCCAAAAGGTAAGTGAATTTGCATGTCTAACAAAAATGCATTACCAAATTTAGATGCATAGCCAAGATACAATTTTTAATGTGTCTTTATTATTTTTTAAACTTCAATTAAGAAGGATAATTTTAAAATATAAGTTGCAAAAGATTTTTATAAGAAGTTGAAACTAGTCTATCAAAAGCCTTGTAACTTAACTCATTTTTTTGGTTTTTCTAACAAAGAGTTTTATGATTCAAATCCCCCCTCCACAATTATACCTATCAAATTATTATATATATTGGAACTTTCTTGCACTAGTTTTGGATTCACAACTAGTTATTTTTCATAAAGAACATATTTTAGGTGGATTTAGAATCTTGCTTAAATTCATTAAGAGTTTAATAGCTTAGCTATTATCTTTTGGTGTTTCTAAATGAGACATCTAGAGTTCAAATCTCTTCTCCCAATTATTTATTTGCGCAATTAATATATTTGAAATTATAGTCACAAATTGACTTTAGTCACAATGTATTAAGAGAGTGTGTTATGTAGTATAATTTATCTTATGTTCTCTTAAAAGTATACTATTTGCCTGTCAGTATCTTATCTTACCCCCTCACGTGTGTATGTTTGTTTCAACCCAAAAAAAAAAAAAAGTACCATGCAAAAAAAAAAAAATTTAATGTAGAAAAAAACAGAAAGAGTAGAAACAAACAAGCTGTGCGTTACAAAAAGGGACCCGCGAAGTGATAGCGACTGTAACTTACACTCTTATTAGTTTCTTCTTCTTAATGCAAAAAGACAAACTCACTCATGAGATACAAACCCTTTTTAACAACGTACGTGTCTTCTTTCGAGAGACCTTTTTTCACGTGGCGTTTTCAAAGCTCATATCAACCTTATTAATTCAATGCCTTAGCTAGCTACCTTCCTAGCTCTCTACATATATTTCAATCTCCTTCCACCATTTCCTCCCCCTCAAACACAATTTCCTCTGCTAATTCTTCAATTTCTCAATCTTCTTTTAGTTTCAGGTACGTACATATAATGTTTCACTCTCAAACACCAATTATTCTCTCTTTTCTTTGAAATTATGTCAGCTTCTTATAGTGCTTTCTTCTTTGTTTTTTTTTTCTATGGATGATTTTTGCTTGAATATTTCTTGTTAAAACCTTTATATGTATAGCTTAAAAGAGAGAACAAACATAAAAATGAAAAGGGTTTGAAACAATAACGTTAGGGTGCAAAGGCTGTTGATTTATTTATTTCTTTCCTATTAACATATGTATGACATTAATGGCTGAAACTAAAGTGCTTGAAACGTTGTGCATGTAATTAAAATGCCTCTAGAAAACATGGAAGATCTCAAAGGAAAGAAGATTGTCACTTGGGGAAAATCAAACAAAGATGATCGTTGTGAGGTTTCTCCTCCACCGGGTTTCCCTCCATGTACAAAGCCTCGTTCATGCGATCGCGAAGTTTCTCCTCCGCCGGGTTTCCCTCGTTGTGCAAAGACCGATCAGAAGACTGATAAAGGGAAAGAGAAAGAGGTGAAGAAAGCTCCGGAAAGTAAAGCTATACCTCAATCCGCTACAAGAGAGAAAAGCAGCGAGTGTAAGGACTACTACTGTCATTACCTGCATGCATGCCTTAAATTTATTTCCTTACTATGTTAGTGTGTGCAAGCTATATTTTGTTTGCTTTGATCTTATTGCCATATTTTCATATAATGACAAACTTTTGGTTTAGTTCAATCTCCAATTTGCCCTTCCTAGGATACTTGTATTTTCCCTCAATGTTTATCTCTCTCATTAATAAATTTTTTTTTTTTTTTTTAGGTTTAAGGCTAAAGCCACAACAAGTTATACCAATTTGTAGCTCTTTAGTTGTGTGTTTAGTTGTCAATTCCAATTATCTTAACTCGTAAAAATTTTTGTCGTTAAATAAGAGATTTAAAGTTCGATCTCTGTCTGTACCAAAAAACCAATTAATATTTTAGTCTGATAATAAAAACAATTATCAAGAGCGGATATCATAAGAAAAAATTTGTGTTTTTAGACCCTAATTATTAATTTTAAGCTAATTACACTATTAAGCTAATTAGCCAATTGATTAATTGCATAGATAAACACAGCGACGTGTTTAAAAGTGAAAAACCCACAACAAATAAATTAAAAAACACTCTGGGACTTATAACACCAAATCAATCCACAAGTAAAGATAGTTGTGATATATTAAATTTACAAACCCTCCAAGTTCTAATTAAGAGTAGATGTATTTGAGCTTCGTGCTCCTGTTAGCAACCAATTGCACCAATTATTTCTTCTTACTAGCTTTCAATTCCGCAAGTTGAGATGCCAACTGCAAGTCCAAGTGCTTGGACACTTTAAGGCCATTTGAAGATTTGTAGGGATTGCTCCTGTGATTCCCAGCATTAAGCTTCAATCCAAGATCACTGAAGGTATCAAGGCATAAGGCTTAGGTCTCCTCTCATATAACAATTTGGAGAGGGAGAATGTATGGGGGCTACTATGAGTTTTTGCTCTAAGGTAATGTGTAGCTCTCTCACTCTTCACTTTGATAATTAGGGTGTAATTTCATGAGTATTGTGAGATATATAAGACGGGTAATTGGATAAGAATTGTAGGGAATGAAAGTAACAACTTTCTCTCAAGTTACAAATTTTGCCTGACTAAAATTCTCACGAGTTTTCTAGAAACTCTCTGTCCAACTGATTTTAAAAATTGTCCTTTTCCCTTGAAATTTTGCTTAACATAGAGTTTTTGCCCTACCAAAATTCTCATGAGTTTCTTGCGAAACTCTACGTCTAACTAATTTTTGAAAGCTGTCCTTTTCTCTTGAAATTTTGCCTAACATGGAGTTTTTGCTCGACCAAAATGCAGCTCAAATTTTCAGCATATGATCCTCTAATTTGGCATGAAATATGTCAACACTAGCAATTATTAACCCACTAAGTTAATTAAAAGACTTTGTTAGTGGACAAGATTCACAAACAAAATATATGAAATTAGGCATTTTCAAATGCACAAACTTTCCTACTATGTTTGTTTTAACAAAAAAATATGTTTTAGGAAACAAACATTTTCTGGTGTTTGGTAGAATGAAAAACATAAGTAATAAAAAACAATTCCCTAGTCACCAAAAAATAAACCCGATGGAGTAGAAAATGTTTTTTACTTTTGAAAAGCGGAAAACATTTTCTAATATGACACATATTCAACAAACCATTAGAGTATTTCCATTTGAAAATGTTATCTTATCCTATTTTATCACCCAAAAAATTACTTTATGAATTATACAATACCATTTTACAATATACCAGCATCCTAACTTTTATTTTCACCTACAATATATTAAAATAATATAAATTACAAAATAAAATAATATAAAAATTCTCTCTCTCTCTTCTCTCTTCATCACTGTTCTCCGTCTCTCTATTTTTCTCTCTTTCTCATCCACCCACCACCAACCCAAACCCAGAACAACCACCCAACAATACATGCCAGACCCATGAATCATGCCAGAAAAATTTTGCCACCATCACAATAAAATCTCATCAATAAACCCTAAACAAAAAACTAGCAATAAAATCTTAGCAATAAACCCCCCCCCCCCCCCCAAAAAAAAACCAGCAACCATAAAAATTCAAAGATAAAAAAAACCCAACCACCACAAATTCAGCCACCCATATATGGCCTTTGCATGCCCAAAACAAACCCAAACATTCTGTGGATCTCGAAGATCTGGCCATGGAGGCCGCAAAGCTCGAAGTTTTGGCCATGGAGCTTCGCCTCAATGAGTTGGGCGAGACCAGAAGAGAGAGGAGAGAGTTGGGTTTGGGTTCAGAGGGAGGGATCACCGTGATGAAGTTGAGAAAATTGACCCAGCTGACCCATGGGGTGAGAAAGAGTGCTTGGCAGAGGTATGGGAGACCCACAACGCCGAACCTAGAAACCCACCACTGCCAATCTCGCCGATCTAGAAACCCACCACGCCGATCTCCATCGGTGGAATTGGAGAACAAATCTGGGTTCTATGTGGCAAAGACGGTGGCGCTAATCTTTGCAATTCTTGTGGGTATTAGCGACTGTTGAGACTAGGTTGATGATCACGGTGGAGCTCCGTTGATTGTAGAGTGAATCTGGAGTTTGGACTATGGCAGTGGTATGAGGGAGAAACAAAGAGATGATAGAGAAGAGGGAGAAAGAGAGGAAAGTGAGTGAGAGACGGAGAGAGATGAGAGAGAAAAGCCTAATATTTAGGATGTTTTAGCCTTCCGGATGTTGAGACAAATTGGGCCTTAATGCTTACAAGTCAATTTTATACACGAATGTTTTCTAACTCATTTTCAAGATCATAACTAAACATAAAAAAAATAAATCCATTTTCCAAAAAATGCTTTTTAAAGAACATTTTCTATCGAAACAAATGGAGAGCTAGTGCTTCTATACTCTGACATTTTGAGATAATCAATCCTAAATCGACCAGAACAAACTAACAAAAAAAGTGATTATATTGGGAATTTATGAAAGCCAAAAAATAAATCTAGATTTGACAATTTCGGCATAAGAAAATAAATAATCACTTTTAGGCCTCTATGAAATGCGGATCCAACAGAAAATCGACAAAAGTGTTTATTAAGGTATTGGTTACTTCAATTTTGCATTCACGACTCCAAGTACTTACCTGAAGATTTGGTTCCAACAATTTGTGAAATCTGGATGTAGCAACTTTAGGATCACCAAGTCTTCAGTTCGCTCAATCTTTATTTCTGGATGATGCTTTCAAAGAGCTTGGTAAACACAACTCTAAATGCAAATGCAAGGCTCTCCAAAAGTCTTTAAGACCATGTCCTCTTAAGTTTTTTTTTTTATGGACAAAACTTAGGTACAGTACCTTAAGGGCCGTTTGGATCATTAATTCTCATCACTCAATTCTCAGTTTCCATAACTCAATTCTCAAAAATGGTGGGACCCATCTCAATTCTAAAAAAAAAAGTTTGTTTGGCAAGCCATAACTCAGTTTTCAATTTTTTGTTTCCATCACTCAATTCTCTGATTTTTGAGTTATGAGTTATGGAAACTGAAAACAGTGTTTTCAATTTTCATAACTCATAACTCAATGATATTTTTGTAATTAAACACACATGAGGGACTCACTTAACGCACCTTTTGACCAACTGACTTTTTTTTTTTTTTCTTCTTCTTTCTCATTGGTTCGGTCTTCACTGGGTTTTTTTTTTTTCTTCTTCTTCTTTCACTGGTTCAGTCTTTACTGGGTTTTTTTTTTTCCTTTCTTCTTCACTGGGTTCGGTCTTCTTCACTGGATTTTTTTTTTTCTTTTCTTCTTCACTGGGTTCGGTCTTCTTCACTGGGTTTCTTTTTTTTTCTTTTTTCTTTTTTTTCACTGGGTTCGGTTTCTGGGTACTTAAAAAAAAAAAAAAAAAAAAAAAAAAAAAAAAAAAAAAGCTGCACCGTGACAGGAGTGGGCCCCCCAAATAGTGAGTGATGAAGGCAAACGGATGTGAAAAATTGAGTGATGAGTGATAGAAATTGAGTGTCAGAAATTGAGTGATCAAATTTTGTTGGCCAAATAGGCTCTTAGGTACTGTTACTTAAGTTTCCTCTCTTAAAATTCCACCATATATTTACTTAACTAAAATATATACTTCCATTCTATGAAAAAAAAAATCCACATGGCAATCTTAAAAGGGAAATTTAAGGAACAACGCCTAAGTACTGTACTAAGTCTTGTTCTTCTTTTATAATATTCTTTTGATGGCACAAAACTCTAGTAACTTGTTGGTTGAATGGGCTTGAAAACACTAAAATATTTCTTAATCGATCGAACTTAATTAAGTCTCGAAGGTGTCGAGATTACAGAAACTTTAGTATTTCTAGAGCAGTCTTAGGCATCAGTCTTAACCTCGAAATTGACTTGAAACACACTTACAAGACTAACATTTTACTGCGTTTGTTTACGGTTTGCCAGCCTCTAACTACAGGCAAAACACTTCCCCTGCCTGAATCGGATCTAACAGCAAATCGACAAAAAGTTTATTAAGGTTTTGGTTTACCTTTCACATACGCATTAGAAAAGAACTTCCCTTGTCTGAATCGAATCCAACAAAAATCGACAAAAAGTTTATTAAGCTTTCGGTTACTTCAATTGCTCTACCTATTTTTCTCATTCTGTTTTGTTGTCTAGTTTTAAAACCAACATATATATATATATATATATATATATATATATATGTGTGTGCGCGCGCCATTTACCTTTTTATTATTGCCAAATATGTCTTGTTCCATTGATTTTATACAATTATCCAGCATTTCTTATAGTCATTTTCATTAGTTACCTTTCTTTATTATATTCTCTTATTTTGAATTCCATTAATTAAAGAAAAGTTCTATAATAGCTGATGGCTGTCAACTAGCCCA
Source organism: Quercus robur (assembly GCF_932294415.1). Taxonomy (NCBI): domain Eukaryota; kingdom Viridiplantae; phylum Streptophyta; class Magnoliopsida; order Fagales; family Fagaceae; genus Quercus; species Quercus robur. Next base: position 38,183,421 of record NC_065543.1, read on the forward strand.
ACATATTGTCTTGAATGTTGCTGGAAATTGTTTGTTTAAATTACACTCTCATGTATATTTTTGTATGTCAGAGACATGTTACAACAATAGATCAACTCTAAGTTATTCTCAACCTTATTTTGGATCTCATTAATTTCTCATCCAAGAAAGCTGAAGAATTTTAAACTTGCTAAGCTAATGTAGTCAGTACTCATTAGTGTTGCTAGTACCCTAAATCACCTAATGACTCCATGGAATGGGTTTAGTTAAGAACTGAATTGAGATTATTCATTTAAATTCTGAGCGAAGCTCAAATCTGCTTTGGATCTTGTTAATTTTCAAATTATAACAGCCTAGACTTGACTCAACCTTGATCAATAGGCTTGCCAATAGCTCCAACTAATGGTAACATTGATATGTGATAGTTGCTCACTGCTTTTGTCCATCTTCCACTATTTCCTTATAACTTTCACAATAATTTCTTCCTTTTATGGGGAGAAAAACATAGGTTAATTTCTAGATAGAATGAGAGCCAATATCTGCATCTCTAATAACTGTAGTTAATTATGATTTGTAGCTTATAAAAATCCATGTGTCACTATCTCCTTTTTTCATACCAAAAAAGATATATGATTATATGAAGATCAGTAATAACAGGGAGAATTGTTATTATTTCTTGCTAGGAATATTATTCCTTTTTTAATTTGGGATAATTTGATTAAATTTCCTTTGTTCTCTTAATTCTAAAACTGAAAATTACGTGCACCGTTTGGCTCAACTTGCAGATATATTTACTGTGCTTTTCTTCTTCTTTTTTTCATTTACTATATATGCTCTTTGTCATCTATGTTAGTGATAAATTCGGATGTGGGTATTTCATTCTTTTCAATACTATGCTCTAGGTTATATTTTATGTTAGTTCTAAATTTCTACTTGGGTATATTTCATTCTTTTCATCATTCATTTTTTATCTAAATTTTGCTAATATATGATACCATTGCATGCCTTAAATTTTAAACTCTACCTTCACAACAGGTCCACTCCCTTTAGCACCAAAGCCTGGTGTTAAGACTACAGCAAAAACACAAATACTTACAAACAATAAAAAAGAAGGAGCTCCAAATATGATCCTTTCAAAAGGAAAAGAAAAGTTAGCCCCACTCCAAGCCATTAAACATCTTACTCAGACGTATGCAAAACAAACAGTTGATCTTGATCTAAACATACCTATTCCTCTTTATACCGTATCCGACAAGGTGATTGCTAATGCAACTTCAGGCCCTTCAGCTGAATCTAACGTGGTGGAATTCGATAAAATTGTGAATTCCATAGCAAAAGTTTATCATGAGCCAAAGGCAACTTCAATTGCACTGCATGCACTATTACTTTCCAGCGAGTTTTGTTCTTCCAATCCAAGCCTTGATATGATAATCGTACGTCAAAAGCTTTCATCACTCCTACCCTTGAATTTCCATGTGCTGGTTGATCCTTCCAAGTTAAACCAACTTGTAACACTTTCTAAAATGTTACAAAATGACACTACCTTGAGTGCTAATCAACTTGCCATGCTGAAGTTGATCGGGGACATTCCTTCGCTAAGTAAGGACATCATTGAAATAAAGGAGTTAGCTGAGCAAGTGCAAAAGTTCTTCGTTGATATAAGATCTAAATGCTTAAAGGCCAGATCTTTGTTGGAAGAACACAAAAAATCCATGGACAAACTCAAAACTCTCCAAGCTGAGGTGAATGAAAATGCTTTTTCTCTACAAGGACTTGGTGAAAAAATCATAAACCATAATGCCCGCCACTCTATCTTGCTTTGCTCATTGGAGATGAAGAAAACTATCATAGTGGAGCTGGAGTCCTCTCTCCAAGAAATCGGAAACCAAATTCGTAAGGTTTTGGATGATATAAAACTTACCAGCACAAGGAAAAGAGACTGGGAGGTGAAGAAAAAATTACTGACCGAACGTTGCAACAAAGTTCTAGCCAAGTTTACTCCCCTGAAGGGTTTCACAATTTAAGTCGTAACAGTTTTAGACTGTGATGTTGCTCTTTTCATACAGAACTTCTAGTTCTTTTATCGTTCAGTTTAGACTGTATCTTTCTGTAGACTTTGTCTGAGCAAGGTGTTGGAGTTTTCTAATTCTCGTAATAATGTATAAGATAATACTTCTTATTATCATTATTGTTACTTTTTTAGGGTATGTTTGGAATGGAAAGAGAGGAGGGTAGAAGAAAAAGTAGCTAGAAATTACTTTCTTCAGTTTTGTGACTGAAAATAAGCCTCAATTTATGGTAGAACACAATTTGAACTGGCTGAGAATACTTGGCTAATTTATGGCTAGACATAAGGTAGGAACTAGAAAGAACATCCTGTACAATTGCATGTCTAAGAAAAAGTTGCGGTTATCTAAGTAGAATGTGTATCTCATATATAGACAATGGTGTTTTTTTTTTCACCCCTCATAGTGCAAAGCCACAAATTAAATGAATTCTGGTGCTAGCTAGTCAGATTTCATCTTGGGGTATTGAATTTAATTAGGGTGGAGCTTGATTTGGAAATAAGAAACTTGAAATTTGAGAGTGGCTTTTGGGTGGAAAAGATAATATGTGTTCTTGTTACTGTGAGGGTTTAGAAGACGTTGATTTTGAAGGATGAGCAATCAGCAGCTGCCATTTGATACTCAGTTATGAGTTTCAACATATGATCACCATTATGGAATATTGGAATTCACACTTTTGGATTTCATATGGGTGGCAGTATTACTATTAGCAGCTAGTTCTATGGGAAAGTTAATGTGCAATAAAATGAAGAAATTTGAGAATAATATTTAACTACTACTATTAGCAATTAAAAGAAGCTCGCACTGCAAAAAAATCCAGCTTTTTTACGTTTTTAAAACACGGTCGAAAACCGTAAAAACATCGCTATATAGACACAAATGATTAGGGGTATGTAGCCAACCCACCAAAACCGATCCAACCCAACCCGTCGGATTGGGTTGGTTTTTAGGGGTACGTGGGTTGGGTTGGGTTATATAATTTTTTTTAATAATGGGTTGGATTGGGTTGGGTTTGGATCATAATAATCACAACCCACCTAACCGGACCTAATTCACCTATATATTTAAATTTTAAATTAATAAATTTAATATATATTTAAAACTATATTATATAATAATAATTTTTTATTTAATTTTTTCCCCTTATTCAACTCTTTCTATATAAAACTCAATTACCTCGTAAACCCAAATAATCTTATTTCTCTCTCTGCCGTCTCTCACTCCCACTTTCTCACTCCACTCTTATTTGTTTATAACTAAGTTGAGATATTAATTCATGTATATTTTGTTTATCAATTAAAGTAACAAGTGAGATGTATTGTTTTGCTTAATTTAATAATAATAATAAAAATTGCCCAACCCATGGGTTCAACTCGACTGAACCCAATCCATGTGAGAAGTTTCTTTCGCTTTCATCCGCAGTGAGACAACATCCTGGCCCTTCTCTATCGGAAAGAGTTAGTTTCCTCCAAGATTGTGCAAGGTCGTCCATCTCTACTTACTGTTTTCCAAAACCCCTGAACAAAAACCCCACTAGCCAAGGAATACACTTGATATTCCAAGGAAACTTACAACTCCTTCAAAACGAAGGGACAACCAATTCTACAGTGCAAGAGAAGTTAGAGCCTGAGCACTAGCTTTCTAGCAGCAGAGAAACTAGTACCGAACTGTTATTGATAAGTAAAAAAGTTATTCAATATTTTTTTTATTGATCATGAGTGATTTTTTTTTTTTTTTATTGATCAATATAATATGAAAGTCAAATTTTGTCTTTAAAATATATATATATATATATTAATATTAATTATATTGAAAGTCAAATTTTGTCCTTAAAAAAAACAAATATTAAAGAAAGTCAAATTTAAGATAATGGTTGAAACTTGAAAGTAGTTTGACTTGACATAATGGTTATAACGGTTTGAATTAAAAATAAATAAATAACCATCAGGTCACCTGGTAGACTTTAGTTGGAAAATCTGCCAAGTCATGGTAGCTAATAAAAAGTTTTATGTTAAATTGTTAATTGGCAATCAGTTGCACTTACCAGAAAAAAAAAAGTGCAAATATTTAAGAATTTAGATTTATTATTGTTATTTTGAGACCTCAGTATTAATTATTTAATTTTTTGGTTTTAACTACAAAGATATTTTAGAATATGTAAAGTGTGGATACAAAAAGAAAATGTAATTTAATGATAAATTTGTTCAAATTCACATTTAATAAAAAGATATTAAATGGAGTTGTAACCAACTAGTCATATAGTTACAACAAGTTTATAGCCAAACTTTATCATAAATAATATAGATGCCACAATAAATATATATATATATATATATATATATATATATATATGTAGCCTTTGTAGAATGTTAAGGTAATCCTTTGGCAAAAAAAAAAAAAAATCTTCCTTAAGACACATTTATTTCTATTGTAGATAGTGATGCTATGTATTAATAATAATAAAGTGCGTATATCAGTGATGAATGACGATGGTTGCTTTCTAACAATCCCCATTTGGTGACAAGCTTGTGTTACCAAACATAGCCTAAGTTACATAGTATGACTAGCTTTCTTCATCTTAAATTCTTTTTGATGTTTAGGTTAAACCCTGAACCACATGTAATATGCCTTTTAGACTTTAGTGCTTACAGTAATTCCTTTTGAAAAGAGCAATATTAGAGAAGAAAATTAATAGAATGGTAGATTTATTTAGTTTTATCATTTTTTACATATTACCCTAAACCTCAAAATCTCCTTGTCAAACAAGTTTTTCAATGACAAAACACACAACATGGATGCGTAAAATTCAAAAACTTTCAATGTTCAAAAGAAGCATGTATAAGAAGTCCAAATGTACGTGCCTCGTGGTTCCCCGTTGAAGGCGCAGTGATCATATCTTCTATCTTAATGGTCTTAAAAAATCTCCTTCAATTAGTTTGGAGTCACTTGGTCATGTCAAATCTACCTCAAATCATAATCAAATCCAACTATCTAATTTATGAACCAATCATATATGAAAAACCTGAAATGGGTCCAACCCCAATATGCTTTAGTTGGAAATTTTGTCAAAGAGAGAGAGAGAGAATTAAAGAGTAACCACTAATTAATAATGCTAATTATTGTTGCACACGCTGAGTTACACACTACCATACACATTTTAGTTAAAATCATACGTTCAAAACATCATTTCTATTATAATTATAAAATGGTCAAAACAAGATTTCAGTTATGTATCTCATATATACAATATGTAACTATCACTACTCATCCATTAATAAATATTAAACCCTAATCAAGTTGATTCTCAGTGCACCTTTTAACTCACAAAAACAAAGAATTCAAAGATTAAAAGTTTGTGGACTTGGTCCACTTGGATTTTGGATTGACAACTTGCCAACTCTCAGTAGTACTATTATAATAGTTCTGCTTAGCCAGTAGGCAGAGACGATGTTGTTCTTTTGCTAAGCAACATCTAATTGCAATTAGTTTATTTCTACTTGTCATATGGTAGACAATATATACCTTAATATTAAATCATTGTTTCCACGTTTTGAAAGCAATCACTCTTTGGATTGAATATCTCCACTAACCCATATTTTTACTTTCATAAACATGAGGATTCCTATTTTTAGGATTGAAGATCGCGTATGGTTTACACGCTCTTATGAGGCAATCATTTAGACCTTAAGCCCCTTAATTTTTTTTTTTTTTTTTTAAATGGTATATACAATCATATGACTCTTGAAAAATTCTTTTAACTCACTACATGACAATCGATAAAATTATCAAGATGTACTTCTTGTTATATAATCTATTTAATACTTCATATGACTTTGTTAAATAACATACATGAATAATTTTATGAATCAGTCATCATATAATAAGTTAGAGGAAATTCCTCTAAGCCGATTTGAAAGAAGACTTTCCCTTTTTTTTCCTTTGACAAAACTTATTTCTACTACTCATTAAGAGACAAATACTTTTTATCACCTAATATTTTAATATACCCTTCATCAATAATGTATTTTCTAAATAAATGACGTAAAATTTTTTTTTTAATAATTTATATAAACATATTAGCACATATACCTCCTCACTTTTCAAAACACTTCATTTCCCTACTTTCTTCATAATCCTAAATTGTTTCTCTTCATCTTTATTGACCACTCAATACTGCAAAAGTCTAATACATGTCGGGCACAAAAAAGACTTACATTTCAGGCTCATGAAATACCGTCTCTTCAATACCATATTGAACCTCAAAGATGCTTTAATCTTTGATAATTATTGCCGACTTGTCATGCCACCCATTACGAAAATGACACAAAAAAGAGAGGGCCACAAGGATAAGGATATAAGTCATAGGCATAATATATAAATGGTCTTTCAATTTGCTTGATTAATATCCAGACCAATACTGATTTGGTCAGCTTAACCCTTTTTTTTTTAATAACAAATATACAAGTGGGTGTTTTATGGGTTGGGCCAAACTCCCTCGCAATTGCAAAAGTGAAATTTTGTGGATAAGCCTTTACCAAATTCCAAGGCAAGCCTGGTCAATGAGCCAATGTTAAGTATGAGAGTTCAGAATTTTTGTTTTCTTTTTTGTTTTCTATTGCTTTGGCTATATATATATATATATATATATATATATATATATATATATATATAAAGAGCACTACGTTCAAGAGCTTTTGGGCTCAACTCCTCTATAAAACAAATCTTCAAATGAGAAAGTGTTTTTTTTTTTTAACTGATAATTCAATAGTTGGAGAGTGGTGATTTGAACTTTAGATATTTTTATTAAAAATACTTGAAGTGCTAACTAATTGAGTTATAAAACTTTTGACCAGAAGTTTGTTTTGATTATTAACAATTGAATATAAACAAATTATCAAAAGTTTTATAATTCAATTGACACTTACTAATGTTTCCAATGATATGAAAATCAGCTAAAATCCCCTCTAACCTATTGTATCTATCAAATTAAGAAGGAAAAAACTTTTTATGAACTACACCTAAGTTTGGAAATTTTAATTCATTTACAGCCTTACTGACATGCATGGGACATCATAATTGCAATTTTACTCTCACTTATAAAGTTCGGTGAAATGTCAATAGTCTACAAAATATAGATTTCATCATTTTAATATGTCAACTTTGATAACATTGTCATTTCATTTTTTTTTTTTTTTTCAATTTAGCCATTTTGTCCTTTTTCATTTTAAACTTAATGAAGTTTACAGAGCAATTCATGAAACTTAAAAATTTTAAACAAGCTCCAGTTAGCTCAACTAATAAAATTTGGGATAAATTACAATTTACCTCTATATGATTTGACCGAAATTTAAGTTGTCTACTTGTAGTTTAAAATTTAACACTTTACCCACTTAAGGTTAGCTCAATTAAAATTCTGTAACCCATTTCTATTAAAAACAATGCTAAATAAGTAATTTTCCTTTACTTTTATGTCTCTTTCCTCCAAAAACACAAAGAACATAAAAATATAATATCAAATAAGATTAAAAAAATAACTAAACTGAACACTTGTATCATGGGATTTCAAATTATAAGTAGGCAACTTAAATTTTAGTTAAACCCCATGTGGGTAAAGTATCAAATTTCAAACTACAAATATATAACTTAAATTTCAGTCAAACGTCATATATGTAAATTGTAATTTGCCTTCTTCTTTTTTTTAAAGAGATTTTCAACCTATAATATTCGATCCTAATAACGCTTTTTATCATCAGACTAAGGCACCAATATTTTTTAATTAACCTTAAAATTTGTTGTCATAGTATAAAATATCTAGAATTGGAGCCCACCGATATCACTAAGCAATAGGTGTCACTGTGTCTTACATAATAATGATAAAAAATTAAAATTAAATTGAAATTCTAACTATTTAAAAAAAAAAAAAAAATTTAAAGGAGAGAGGTGGTCCACACAGACTAGTAAGAGCGCGTGGGAATATGAGTATACAACAACATAATAACTGCTAACCGTACTAAAGGAGTGATGTGTATATATATATTTTGTGAAAGAACAGGCGTGCGAGTGGGAAGTGGGAAGGGACACATTTGATTGATGTGAGGAAATGTCAGCTCAGCTGGGTTTATCACCGACACGTAGCTTTTACAACTTGCCAAATGGGCTAACGTTTGGACCCCCCAACCCACAAAATCAATAGAGGATCCGCCACGTGCTCTTCTATTGACTGTTTTTTACACGTGTCAACCGTTTCTTAAATTTCATTTTCTTTTCTTTTTTTGGTCTTTTGGGGTTTCGTTTCGGTGCGAATATGATACGTTTTTTTTTTTTTTTTTTTTATACACGTAGCTTTCACTGTCTCTCTCTCTCTCACAACTGGGTCCCACACTCTTGGCCTCACACGTCACATCAAATCAAAGAGGCTGACTGGCTGACTGACAGACTGCCACGTGGCGATTTTTTGGGTAAACTCTCGCCGCACTTTTGAAACTTCTAGGTGCATGTTGGCCACTTGGGGATGTTACGTTCTGTCAATGTAACAATAATAATAATACATTTTTGGAAGCTTTCTACTTTCTAGTGTGCTCAGTCGTCAATATGGATCCAACTAATAACCAAATGTTCAAAGCCTACAAATTTTTCATTCAAACTTTGATTCATAGTTGGATCTAATATTGAATTTCAAACTTCTCGAATATTTCTTTCTTTTCTTTTTTGTGAATTTTAAAAATCTAATTATTGAATTTTCTGTTTTTTATGTTCTTATAATACATATCAAATTCCATTCAAATTAGATATTATTTATTATTCGATCAATAAACTTATTTTTTATATATAATTTTAGATTATAAAAATTTGAAATTTTAATATTTGTTTGATAAAATAACAATTGATCTTTGATCCTATTGAAATTTTACATGCATAATCCTATTGAAATTTTACATGCATAAAGAATATAATAAAAACATGCAATTTAACGATTAGATTTTCAAAATTTACACTCAATATAGAGATATACAAGGAGTTTGTAGAGTTTTTTCCCAAATTAGTTTGAAGAAAAACTTTGTTCGTTCAAAGTCTACTATAACCTATTGCTTCCCCAAAGAGTTGAAAGTTTAATGAAATTGATTTATATATATATAAATATATATATTAAGTGTGGGGCCCGAAGTCTAAGGTCCCAGCCCACTTTGTATTAAGGGCCCAAAGCCCAGGCCGAGGAGCTCTACTGCCGAGAACGCGCGATGAAAGCTCCTTGAAGGCCGAAGGATGTGGCTGAGGACAATCTCACGCTCAACACCTCATAAAAACGCCTGAAGAAAAGGATAAACTCAGTACAAGAGCAGTACAAGCTAGAAAGCTGCCAACACCATAACGTGGAGCCCAGCACCTGACAAGCCCATATCCCATACCATGCTATCCAGTTTTTCCCAACCATTCTGACGTGAAAATTGATAGGACGAGTAACTGCCCCAAACAAGGAGAAACTGACACGTAGATGAAGAAGGGAAATCGAATATTAGTATAAAAGGGAAAAAATGAGGAAAAAGGAGGGGGGGGAGAGGCCCCGGAAAAAGAAGAAAGAAGGAGGAGGAATGGTGAGAATGTGATGCTCCTCGAACTAATTCCGAGGAGTCAAACCTTCTAAACTACATTGATGCAAGGTTCAGCTATGCAGTCCAAACTCATTTTTGTATGATCGCTCATGAAACCGGGACCAGACCGAAACTCAACGCCCAAAGGCAGGCCTTTCCAAACCCACTCTCTACAAATCATATTGTTCGGACCCTTTACACACGAGTCCAACGTTAACCTTGGGTCGTTAAAAATCGTGTCCCTACAATTGGCGCCGTCTGTGGCAAGGCTTGTGCGTCGGCGCAAATGGCGTTTGAGTCAACTCTCTAGCAAGCAGAGGTTCGCGGGGTTTCCTCCATCTCCGGCGACATGCAGTTGTTGCTCCGACATAAACTTCTGCTAGGGGTTACGCCCTGCAGTGCCAACGGTGCGGGCAGCTCTAGGGGCTTCCGGCCTCAAGCCAACTCTCCCCGCCATGGTCTAGGGGTTGACCTTCGAAAAAAAAATAAATACAAAGAAAAATCATAAGTTTTGGATAGAACCAAGGTCTTGCATGGTCCTCGGACTCAAGCCTGTGGGGAAACCAAGTACTCAAAAGAAAAATCACAAGTTTTGGACAGAACCAAGGCCTTGCATGGTCCTCGGACTCAAGCCTATGGGGAAACCAAGTACTCAAAAGAAAAATCATAAGGTTTGGACAGAACCAAGGTCTTGCATGGTCCTCGGACTCAAGCCTATGGGGAAACCAAGTACTCAAAAGAAAAATCATAAGGTTTGGACAGAACCAAGGTCTTGCATGGTCCTCGGACTCAAGCCTATGGGGAAACCAAGTACTCAAAAGAAAAATCATAAGGTTTGGACGGAACCAAGGCCTTGCATGGTCCTCGGACTCAAGCCTATGGGGAAACCAAGTACTCAAAAGAGAAATCATAAGTTTTGGACAGAACCAAGGCCTTGCATGGTCCTCGGACTCAAGCCTATGGGGAAACCAAGTACTCAAAAGAAAAATCATAGGTTTTGGACAGAACCAAGGCCTTGCATGGTCCTCGGACTCAAGCCTATGGGGAAACTCTATCCAAGAGAACTATCCGAAGAGTACTCTCCATTAACGATTGGGTAATCCCTAAACTGCAGGGATTCCCAAGTCTGCTCTCGGATCCTCTGTACTAAAGGGATTGATGCAATATAGAGCAATATGTTACCAAAAACACAATCGGAGTCCCTTACTGTTCGGTTACCCCCTCGGATGAATTATTCAGAGTTTATTGTTCTCGGACGGTCTCCTTGCACGTATTACGGAACATTCAGCTGTTATCTCGGTTAGTTTCCTAAGTTTAATTTACTGTGAATTATCGTTATTATGCCTGGTAATGTCGGTAAATTAGAGTTAGTCGGATTATGTTTCAAGGTTTCCTGCTCTAAGTATCATTGAAGAAAAACACACATGGAGCACACACATTCACAAAGTAGTTGTTGCAAAAAAGAAAAATATTCAAAACAAGTAAATAAATTCCTCTTTTATTAAGACAAATAAATAGTACAGCGTACAATGAAAAGCTGGAATAAGTTTATATTAAAGCTAATTACATAAGCGAAAAGAAAGATACAAGAGAATAAAGATAAAGCCGAGGAAGTAGTACAGAGGAGAGGTTGGCTGCTGTTTCAAGACGTTGTTCAAGGAAAACCATTTCTCAACACTTTTACATGCCTATAACTCAGGCAGTCAAAGAACCCAACGTGGGGCCTGCACCATTGAAGAAGAGGTGCAGAGAGCCCGTCTTCGGGCTAGAGCAGCTGAAGAAAAGGTGTAGAGAACCCAACTTGAGGCCCGCACCGTTGAAGAAAAGGTGCCGGGAACCGGAAGTTGAGAAGCCTACACAAAAATTTGCCTGCGACAAGGCAGACGGCGCTGATGGCGGAAATTCTTTCTTCTGACGCATCAAAAATCTGGTGTGACCAGAACCTGCTTCGGATTTTAACTGAAAGAGGGGAGGGTACCGTTCCCCCCATATCCAAGCGGGAGGACACCTTAAACCTGTGCCTCCCCTGCCCAGACCACATCACCTTAAGTCTTGGAAGGGTCCGGTGCCTCTGCAGCGGGTGAAGTTCCTCCACCTCCACCCCAGCCTCAGACATGTTGCACTGAGGGGAGACGACACTGGAGATGAGAACTAGCTATGGATAAAGGGTTTGTGACTCTGAAGAAAGCCAAAGGGTTTGTATGCAAGGAGAATAACCTCCTATCCTACTTATATAAAGGATAGGGAGGTGGCATTTAATTCGTGCAGCTTTCCTAAGAGCGCTACGGACAAGGCAGGTCTGGGCTCAATTTCCCACGCCATCTGCAACCGTAGGATCTAAAGATCCTCGGGAAGGTGCGCTTCGATTGTTGAAACGTCAGAGGACTCCACGTGAGTGGAAAAATGAAGGAAAGACTCCTGACTGGGCACGTCTCCCATGTAAATGTAAAAATATAAGTATTAGTGGAGTACATAAATTTGAACGAGCCATGATGTGGGCCCAACGTCACCAAAACCCTACTCCCCAACTAAAAAGTCGGGCAGCAGGATTTTGAGGGGCTATTGTGGGGCCCGAAGTCTGAGGTCCCAGCCCACTTTGTATTAAGGGCCCAAAGCCTAGGCCGAGGAGCTCTACTGCCGAGGACGCGCGATGAAAGCTCCTTGAAGGCCGAAGGATGTGGCTGAGGACAATCTCACGCTCAACACCTCATAAAAACGCCTGAAGAAAAGGACAAACTCAGTACAAGAGCAGTACAAGCTAGAAAGCTGCCAACACCATAACGTGGAGCCCAGCACCTGACAAGCCCATACCCCATACCATGCTATTCAGCTTTTCCCAACCATTCTGACGTGAAAATTGATAGGACGAGTAACTGCCCCAAACAAGGAGAAACTGACACGTAGATGAAGAAGGGAAATCGAATATTAGTATAAAAGGGAAAAAAGGAGGAAAAAGGAGGGGGGGAGAGGCCCCGGAAAAAGAAGAAAGAAGGAGGAGGAATGGTGAGAATGTGATGCTCCTCGGACTAATTCCGAGGAGTCAAACCTTCCAAACTACATTGATGCAAGGTTCAGCTATGCAGTCCAAACTCATCTTTGTATGATCGCTCATGAAACCAAGACCAGACCGAAACCCAGTGCCCAAAGGCAGGCCTTTCCAAACCCACTCTCTACAAATCATATTGTTCGGGCCCTTTACACACGAGCCCAACGTCAACCTTGGGTCGTTAAAAATCGTGTCCCTACATTAAGCATTAGTTTAGTAAATAGTTTTAGAAATATTTTTATGGAAAAATGATAAAATAATTAATTTTTTGACAGTTTTTATTATATATTTTTTTATAAAATTAATGTCAAAATATTCCTAATATAATTTATTAACAATTTCCTAAAGCACCCGTTAGCATGATCCTTTAATATAGTGCCACCAATCGAGTCCAAATCTTCTATCTCACTCTTTCTGCTCCACTATATACTCCACAAATAAAAACATGCCAAATGTCCATCTAATTTATTAAATGCTAAATTTATGCCTTCAATTATTTCAATTACCTAAATATGATGAGTTATTTATTTATTTATTTATTTTAGGAAATTGAAATAATAGAAGGCATAAATTTAGCATTTAATAAATTAGATGGACATGTGGCATGTTTTTATTTGTGGAGTATATAGTGGAGTAGAAGGAGTGGGATAGAAGATGTGGGATAGAAGATTTGGACTCCCACCAATCTTTATGAGAAGTCATCCTATCATAAAAATTTCCCCCTGTTCTCAAAATCTAACATATCTCCCCCTTCATCTCTCATTATCTTTAGGAACTTATCTTGCATTTACACGCACAATCTTGCAAATACCTTAATTGAAGTAAGATTAAATGTTAAAAATTTCAAATGATAATACAATAATAATGACATCTTTTCTGATAGTTAATACATGTGGTTCAAACATGATCTTCTCTTTTACTACTATATATTTTTTCTATATATCTTTGAAAAAAGAAAAACCAAAATGTTAGAGATATATTGACCAATTAACGTAGGCTTAAACCTAATTCTATTTTGTGTACAAAATAAGTCTCCTAATTGTACTAAAGTTTTATTAGTCTAAGGTTTAGTCTACTATCTATACTTATCTTATGGTTCATTGTAACATAGGTTTTATATTACACTTTTATATAATAAAAATATAGTCTTTAAGAATTTTCCCGTGAACATAGGTTGTAAGACTGAACCACATAATCATATAACTTTCATATTCTTATGTTCTTATTTTATACTTATCTCTCCTGCATCTATTCGATCAAGCATATTTAACATGAAATATATTGTAACTAATATTTAACACAAAAAATAAAAATAAAAATGCTATGAGATAATGAACATTGGAATTCCAACAAGCCTACCAAAATTTGAGGTAATGAAATTAGAAGTCTCTCTTCGAAGGCTTTTTTTTTTTTTTTTTTTCCCTCGGTTTTAGGGCTGTCATGCATGGCACATACGAACGTAATAAAACTAAAAAACCGTCGCACCGTAGTGAAGCAAAAAACACACACGTCTTAGGGAGTTGACGTTACTAGACTATCATGCAATGGACACGTGTCCCCCCGCAAATCCAAACATACCCAACACACAAAATCTGAATCTCACACACTTCTCCAAACGTAGTAACCAACCACTGTTTTCGGCGACGCCGCTTCTGTCACTCTCCAAAAGCACTTTTGTTTTGTTCTTTTTCAACTTGCAATTTTAAAACGCCCAAACTTTATATCACCACCAAACCCTTCCACTCCCTACTTAGTTTATGTTTTTTGGGCAAGTTGTACTACCATTTTCTTTTACCAAATTGCCCTCAATAAATTTGTGAAAAATTTCATACTTGAAAACATATTGAATTTCACAACATATTGATGTGGTTGATCATGATGAACATTTTCTGTTCTCTCTTACTTACATAAATTTGCCACCTTTTATCTACTACTTAGTCAACCATTTTATCAAATTGGAAAAAAATTAATCTATAGACATGTACGACATATTGAAGTGGTCAATTATGAGTGATTAACATTTTTTGTTCACTACTACTTACATGAACCCGCCACCTTTTGTCTACTACTTAGCCAACCATTTTATCAAATTTGAAAGGAATAAATCTAGGGACATGTACATATAATCACACATTTAATTTCGCAATTTACTGATTTGTGTGATTGTAATTGTGCATATTAAGTACTTTTTCGTCAACCACTCACAACTGCACAAATTAATAAATTATGTAATTGAGTGTGAAATTAGTTGTGTTTTGATAGTTTTATTGTATTGGGTGTGAAATTGATCGTGTATTTAGATTCATTAAAGGAGATTGCAACTTCCACAACAAATTCACACAAAAATCATAAGGTGACAATCTCTTACTCGTTCTCATTTAAGTCACTACTGATATTATTTTTTACTTATTATATATGGATAGTTTGCTACATAAAATATGTTGCGGAATTGTTGTATAAATATTGTATTTCTACTATTACTCTTTATTAAATTTGAAACAATGAATGAGAGAGCCAGAGTGAGAGGAGACACAGACTAGTTGTTACATTACAGGTGGTGGGTGTGGTTCTTTGCAGCCTGCAACTTGCAAAGGACACTGAGTTAGAGCTGGAGGTGTAATCGTAATTCGTACAGGGTGTGACTGAAATGTTAATATCTCTGACTGAAATGTTAATATGTCTCTCTTTATCTTTATCTCTCTCTCTCTCTCTCTCTCTCTCTCTCTCTCTAGTATCTTTTCCACTGTTCATCACGTGGACTATATGCAAGTGCGTTTTCAATTTGCCATCTGTGAAACCAAGAGCAGAAGAAAGAAACTGTTTTTGTTTTCCTCTATTTATTATTTCCATTCAACTCATTCCCCCCCTTTTTTTTTCTCACTTTCCCTCTCTGCCAAACGAAAATGACAACTTTGGGTTACTAGTTCAAGTTCTGGACCCTTTTGCTTCCCACAATCAACCTCAAAACCATGTAAGCTCTTCTGGGTTTAGCACTCTTTCATCAACTTTTTTTTCTTCTTCTTTGACTTTGTCAAGCTGATTATTTTGTTACACTGAGTTTTAGCTTATCTGGGTTTGCATGATGTTCTTAATTTCTCTCATTAATTTAATTTCTTTGCCAAAAAAAGGAAACTTTATCATTTGGGCATGGTGTTATAGTGCTTGATTTGAGTGTTCTATGTCAAATTTATGCTTGTAACCTTTTCTGATTTTATTTTTTGGGATAACAGAAGGACAAGGAAGAATTTAGCTATTCTTCACTCCCTTTTTTGTGTGTCCAAATGGGTGAGGCAAACCATGGAATGAGCTTCCAAACAAAACTTTCCAAGCAGCAAAACAATGAAAACCCAAGAAACCTTTTACTGAGATTCTCATCTGAGCAAGAGTCTAACCAAACCCAATTATCCAATTGTGAACCACAACTAGACCTTAGTCTTAGACTCTCTCTGGGTGGAGTTTACACTGAAAACTTCAAAGAAAAGCCTATAACCCGGTCAGCCTCTTCTGTCACTGGAGTGATAGCCAAGAAAATTAGTGCTGGTGAATCCAACTCGTCGTTACCAGGGATCTTTCTTTCCTTGACAAGATCTTGCTCATTGCCAGTGGACAATGAGCAAGGGCAGGTTAAGTTCAATGAGTATCAGGCAAAGAAGAGAATGGAGGCCCAGAAGAGGTTGCTGGAGAAGCAGAGGAGAAGCAGGGTAAGCCCTGAGGAAGAGAAGACTCCAGCTGTGGCGCCCGTGCCACAGTCACCGGCGACTGAAATGACGTCTTGGGCGGTGGCTTCTGCTGCAAAAAGCCCCGCACTTTGTCGTGCCATTGTCAAGATCAAAACGGAGGGATATGTATCCGGGAAGCGAAAACTTGAGGGTATACTTCTTTCAATTTTTTCTCTCTTGTGCTAATTTTGAAGTTGAAATGAATTTTGATTGCTTTAATTATATAACTTACGTTTAGTCGCTTTGTTAGCAGAATTAGTTGACATTCCTGTGATATTTGTCGGCAGAATTATTTTTCATGATGCATTAGATTGAATATGTTTGCACTGTTTGGATTCTACTCTTGAAATTCTATGATTCTCTGGATTTTAATTGACTTTATCTATACTAGTAGATTTTTTTAGGGGTATTTTTTTGGTACTGTTTGGATTGAAAATTGAAATAGTGTCATAGGAAAACACATCCAAAGAGAATTAGAATAGAGAACAGTTATCTTACTGATGATATATGGCAGGAAAATGCAACTGATGCCAGAAGGGCATTTTTTTAACTTTTAGAATTGGTCGGTCTACTTTGAAATGAAAGGGAAATGAAGAACACATAATTTAGAATGGAATTTGCATTCAAATTGTTAGTTTGATAAGATTTCTTCCACAGAAAGAATTGGAAACAAGTAGAGAAGAAATGGATGGTGGAAACGACAATAACGTGGCATCCATGCACAAACAAGTCCAAAATGATAATAATTGGTAATTAATTGCCTGCGAATGCTAAATCTGAAACCAACAAATCGACAATGTATATAGAATATAGGAAGAATATCCAGCAATGTATCAATAAACAGAAAACGACAATACGTAAGCCTAGAGTAGATTTGAGGAGATTTGAACCTGACAACTTATCGACAAAAATAAGTCTCTTATCCTCGTAGTCAATCTATAAAAAAATATTGATCTTGACCATGCACCAACAAACTTAAGTAGTTTATTTTTGTAGGCCAAGGACAGCCCTCAATACTGAACTTTCCCCAGAATAGGAAATTGCACAATTTTTATGTGTTATTCCCATAATTTGGTGTCTAATTTTCATTCCAACAATGAGTCATATAAATATTACACAGAAATTGAGACAAAGATGTATTGGAGTAATTATCATTTCAATGCAACTGTTTTTGCTCTAAATTAGATGTCATAAATCTCTTCAAGCTTTAAAATGATGATGATGATGATGATGATAATAAATAAAAAAAGAGTGTGTGTGTGTGTGTGTAATACTCTATCAAGTTTTAAAAAGGGTCATTATCCAGTGTTGTTCCCACTTAAGTGAAGTCCGTGTGACCGCTCTCAAGATTCAAATCCATGCACATGTGCTTAACAACCTAAGACTTTATCATTGCAGTAGACACTGGTAAACAAAACAACCAACTAACAACACATAAGAATCCAAAGAAAGCAATACGTAAGCTTAGGCAAAGTATATATAATATGGGAAAGAATCTATGTCTGATGATGTAGCAATGAACAAAGAAAACGATAACACATAAGTCTAGAATAGATTTGAACCTGCCCCATGTATCGACAAAAACAAGTGTCTTTTATTCTCGTAATCCAGTCCAGAATAGCATATCCGATAATTTGTCGACAAACAAAGAAAGCGCCAATTACAAAAATTAATTCTGACTGCATATCAACAAAATAAGTAGTTTATCTTTGTTGTTTGATGGGAGCCCCCGATACTGCACTTTCTCCCAAATAGGACACAGTTTTTATGTATCCACATAATGTGGCATGAATATAAATATTGAACCCCTCCATTGGGCCCTCATGGACACTCTTGAGACTAGAACTCGCACAATTGCAGTTAAGCACCTGAAACTTTACTATTGCACTAGAAAATAGCCCCTATACTCTACCAAGTACAATGAAAATCATTTTGATATCCATATCTTTGTTTTGGCATGATTTCTGATACTCAAACAATGTTCTGTGTTAGATATAGATTTCCTATAATACACAAAAATGATAAATTCTTTACTAATATGACTGATTTAAGCTAACATAAGAAATAGTTCTTGTAAATTGAGAAGCTTGATCACTTCTCCTGCTTCCTTCTTGCATCAAGCATGCATTCTTCACCTCCAACACCTGCTTCTTTGCAAATGAAACCCTTGTGAATTTGATTTTCAATGTAAATTCTCCTTTAGTAGAGTTTCTTTTCTCATAATGATCCCTTCCCTATATCTTCTTCTTCCTTTAAATATATATATATATATATATATATATATTAACTATGTTGTATTGTTGTCATATCCTATCTTAGATTTCTAAGAAAATGGAATCATGAGGTTATTACTATATTTTGTAAGAAAATGAATGTATCATTTAAAAATCAAATGAATATCCACAGAGAAAGGTTACCTTTCTCTTTAGCTAAGATGTTAATATCTTTCCTTTAGAGTTCATTGGTGTAAGTATTTGGGGTTCAAAAGTGTAATATATTAAGTATTAGTAACAAAATAAGGCACAGAGAGAAGCAAGAACATAGGGAAATCATTTTATGTTCCTTGCACTAAAAGGGAAAGCTTTCACTAGGGTGGCATTAAAGTATATAGTTATACTCCTCAAGTCCAATATAATCTCATTTTGTAAAGAGGAAGAAATGAAAACCAATGTTCTTAGCCTGACATACAAAGCCTGCAACAGTCTTGTGTTTATAACATTCATTCAGGTGCCTAGTATTGTTGGTACTCTTTGTTAGTTTTAACTCTTATTATTATTAAAATCCTTTTGCCTTACTTTCTGATTGTTTATATTTAGAAAATGTTTCTTTCTCCTTTTGAATTTTTTTATTTTTAAAATTTAATGATACATTCCATTAAGTTGAAATGATTAATATCATTAAAAGGAAATCATTTTTTTAACACAGTGAGTCATAGGCAACTCGTTCTTTTTTTTTTTTAATTATATTTATAAGATGCTTTCCATTCTTGATGGGCAGAGGTTATGTGTGAAAGCATGAGGAATATAATGATTTCTATAGAAAGACTCAAGAGAATCATATCTCACTAACATTTTTGATATCTGGATGACTATCTTACTAGGGAAAAGATAGTAATAGTATATCTTTTTTCTTTTTCTTCTGTAAGTGTGACTGCAGGATCAAAGCAGGTACCCCCAACCAGTTATATTAAGACTAAAAAGAAGCAATTAAAAATACAGTAAATTATTTGGCACCCTTGAAGGCAAAATAATGTTGAAACAAATTATTGGGCTTATAGCAAAGGAGAGCTTTTGTCAAACCATTTCTTAATAACTTCCCAAAAAATGACTTCAAGTATTGGTACATTAAATATAATAAGGTACTCATATTTTGCTATGAGTAACACACAAGTAAAGTAGAGTAAGTACCAAATTCTAAAGTCTTAGTACACAAAGGTTTTAGTACTAAGATGAAGTTTAACCATAAGCAGTTCATGATATATCTCATGGTTAACTTCTACAATACTACTTTTGCCTGTCTATTACTCTATTGTGTGTAAAACGCCAACTTTTATAACTTTATGAAACAACTAGCTTACTTTAGAATGAGTAATTGCAGCAAGTACTACTTCCTTCCAATTTTGCTATGGGAAAAAAGTGGAAAATTTTGAGGCTGTTTGCTATTTTTTGTGGTAAACACTTTAAGCAAGAAATTTCAGCATAAAATTATCTTAAGATCCCTGCAATGGAAGCCTTGATGAAATTTTTGTTAGCACTGACTTGTATCTTTTTCTTTCAATTTCTCTTTTTGCTGATTTATTCCTCAAATATTTTTTATTTGAATGGCATTAGCCCATGAAGGACTGGAAGGTGCAGCTGCAGAGAAGGGTGCTACCAGTTCTCAGTCATTGCCTAATCCAAAGGACAATGAGCCTGCGGACATCCCTGGAGCAATAACAGACGGAAAATCAATCAGACTTGGTGAGACTAAGCTGGAGAATCAGCCCAAGAAGGTTAAAGTTTCTAATGGCCGCTTTCAAGACAATGGGATGGATGTGATGAAACAAATGCCTAGTGTGACTACTACCGGCGATGGCCCCAATGGGAAGAGAATTGAAGGGTTTTTATACAGGTACACAAAAGGTCAAGTGAGTATAGTATGTGTTTGCCATGGCAGCTTTCTTTCTCCGGCGGAATTTGTCAAGCATGCTGGTGGGAAGGATGTTGAAAATCCAATGAAGCACATTAATGTGTGCACTACCTTTTAGTCCTTGAGGAAAATGGTGGTGGCTAATGTCACCCATTTTGAAATGTTAGGAAATGAACAACCTGAATCAGGGTAAGAAACCTGAAATGAGTAAACTTTTTGAAGTTACCATAATAGAAATCCTTTTCCTTTCTTTTGATAACCCCTTTATTATGGGTATAGGATAAAAAGGAAAAAATAGCTTATCTCTATGTTTTACTGTTTTAGTCAAGCTGAGATGAATTGCTCTTTTAGCTTTTGTATTAATTTGTGAACAACTCTGATAAAGCTATCTTGACCAAAAAATGAAAATGAAAGATTTCTTTTTCGCTCATAAAAAGGAAAATGAAAGATGTGCATAAGGTGATGTGAACATTTACTGGTCCAGGACCTCTTGGTCCCGAAAAGATTGGTCTAATCAATCTTTGTTGTCCTTGCCAGCTTAGATTCTCTCATGCCTAATTATAAAGTTAGTTTCTTTTGCTGCATATTAACCACCCAAAAAAAAAAAAAAGATAAATTTTACAACTTTCTTAATAATTTATTGAGATGGTAAATTATGATTTCTCATCAGTTTGTATGGAATCAATTATAAATTACTAATTTATTGTGTACTTAGACTTGTTCTAAGTTCTAACATCAGTGTTTTGGAATTAGAACTTAGTGTGGCTGGACCAAAGGCCCCATTGAGCTCATAGACATGTCTCAGGATAAGATCAGGTTGGAAGAGGTCAAAAAAGTGGAGGAGGTTTGTTGTGCTTGTGGGCTTGGTGATTAATGATAGACCAATCCATGTTTAAAAACTTCTCCTTATTGCTTATGAACATCAAATTAGTAGCACCCTAAACAGAATAAAATAAATAAATAAATATGTCTCAAAAGCCTAATCTCTTTTTCTTTTTTTTGATGGTTCAAAAGCAAAAGCCTAATCCCTACCATGACTGTTAGGTCCATGTTATGTAGGTTGACAAAACGTGAACATAAAGTTTTAAATTATATATTAAAGTGGCCTGGTTCGGGTGGCTTTGGTCAGGGGGAGTCTTGGATATTTTCAGTAGCTCGACACCTAGCAAATGATTGAAACAAGGTTCACACTTATCTTGAGTCTTGACACTAATCAATTAATCGAGAATTGTGTATCTTGATTCTCAATCATACCCATTAAAGTTGTTCAAACTTTAGAATTTTGAGCTTTACTTGCAAGAGTATAAAAAGGACTAATTAGGGACGACTAAAAGAAGTTTTGAAAACTACGTTTTTGTATGCCTATGGTTTTGTGACCGAGTCCTCATTCACCATCAAACTAAAGAAGATCTGAAACCGGTTATCAAGCTGAAGTTGTTGTATTTACCATAGATGTGCTGCTAAGAGAAGCTTCAAGGCAGTCCTTGAAGTCATGTACGAGTTGTTCGTGTGAATGAAATTCATAATAGAAGAGTCCAACAAAGATGGAGCTGCATGTGGTCACGTTAAATATCTACTAAAAGTAGCATTAGAATCAGGATTAATAATTTAAAAAATAAATAAATTCTACTAGTGGGTTTGTTACCTTGAGAGTAGGCGGTAAACTCTCAAAAGTGTTTTTTCAGTTAGGATTTTCACTTCATAACCATATTGTTTATTTTTATTTTTTATTTTTTTAACACTTATTAACCAAAACTAAATGTGAATATCATAATTGGTTAATTAATCAGCATGACAAAAAATTGGTTAAAAACTAACAATTGGGGTCTAAAACAATGATTTTATAGCTTTGGTTGGCTGATTGGAAATGAGGAATTTTTTCAAGGGAGGGTGTATTAGACAAACCAACATGACCAGTATTTTAGTGTTCCTGTACTTGGATTGGTACAAAAATGTGGTTGTTTCGTGCCGCTCCAAATACTAGAGTACTAGCAAATTTCGGCTATTTTGGTGGGTTTTGAATGTTTCAAGTCGAAAAAAAAAAAAAAAAATCCATTCATTTTAGGAAAGTTTTTATTGAAAATTGAAAAAACTGTTAAAGCAGTTAATTATTTTTTCGTTTTTCCATTTTAGGACATACATTAGTAAAACTCAAAAAAAAAAAAAAAAAAAAATTGTTTCTTACCACTTTTTCAAGCTAAATCATGGACTCAATGATCTTTAGTAGGATCTCAACTTGCAGATAGACACCAAAGCAACTAGAGATTTGAGTTATTGTGCAAAAAAGGTGGCAAATTGACCAAGGGTTGTTACTAACAACTTATTACGCTGGTCGTCTCACTTCCAAATTGACACAGTATAAAGTATTATAAACGTTAGAGAAAAAAAAAATTGTTATTTTATAATTTTACCCAAGTTTCTATTATGTCTATTGAATTATTATTATCAACATATTAAAAGGGATATAAGATTGTTAGATCATAGGCATAATTGTATAAAACTTTTTTTTTTATCTTTTTTTATTCCCATTATTTTTCTTAGAAGATTAAAATGGTAGATCCACATAGAAAATAATAACTGTGTACACCAAAGACAAGGTTACTGGGCCAACCCCCACTTGGGCTCACAACTTATTTATATGGTAGGTTTGGGTATCCTACTTTGGGTTGTTCTAGGTTTAGAGACTCAATGAAATCACTTTTCTTTATTTCTTTGTATTTTTTCCTCTCAAGCTTCTCTTTTTCTTTCTCTTTTCTCTCCACAAAATTGCATCCCCCATTCATTCTTTAGTTTCTCCTATTTATAGCCAATTATTAGTGGATGGATTATCATTACCTTTAAACTAGTGCAATGAGAGGTCCAGTGTCATTAATTTTAAGTGAATGTTTAGGTGGAAGTGGCTTTAGAAATGGTTCCTACTACAGCAAGTGTGCTTGGCGACGAAGTTTCCTAAGGCACTACCGAACACTCACAGGATGATGTAACCGAACATTTGCATATTGTCCAGGGATGTCTTGCCAAGCAATATGTGAGCTGGAATCCGCTGTCCGGTTATTAGGCATTTGAACAACACCCAACTTAGGCTCGTAGTTATTGTGAGCTCGGGCCGAGATCTCGAGCGGAACGGAAGTTGGACCCCTGGGCCATACTATTGATCCATGGCCCAAGGCCCAAATGGACTTGGATGTTAGGGGCCATACAATAACCTTTACAAAAATTTATAAAAATATTTCTTAAATCAATGCTCTTAAGTCTTAAGGCATTTCTTTCTCAAAAATAAAAGTCTTAAGGCATTTATTAACTCTTCTCTTTATTTAATTAGAGTATAAACTTAGATGAATTTGTGGATATAATAATATAAGAATTATTATTTTTTTTTTTGGAGAAAGAATAATATAAGAATTTATGGCAAATATTAAAACACTTCCAACTTCCAAGTCAACCAAAGGAACCCTTTTAGTCTTCACCTTCGCCAGCTCACATTTGATTAATTATTTGATCCTATCACCATCACCAATCAATTTATTTTATTTAGTTTAGTTTCCTTTTCCCAGTCTCCACGCCTCTTTTTTGTTATCCAATCACCACTCTACGTGTCACCAATTACCAATCGTCAACGGTCTTTTTCGTCTGCAATATAAAACGCGTTTTAATTAAAGAATAGAAATTTTCAAAGTCCAAGCTAATTTAGGCCCCCTTAGTACGTATGCTTAAATATATATTTTTTAATTTTTAAACAATATTATATATATTTTCACACTTTTTTATTCATACATATTTAAAAAAAAAAAAACTGAAAATTGTTATTTAAGTATATGTGCTAAACGGGCCTGTAAGGACTCAATTTATATCGACCCAAAATGATATTGGGTTCGCACGTAAAAAAGCCCAAACAATATCATTTGTAGAGCGTGGGTTTAAAAAGCTAGACCTTGGTCACCAGACGGTGGTTAGTCGTGGTGTTCATACAGAATTAAATCGTGTTCGCTCGAAGAGTCTTTCTCCTTGAGGCAGTCTGGAAGGCTCTGGTTCTTGGCCATTTTTTTTTCCAACTCTCTTCTCGGATTGCTTGCTTCCCCTTTTATATTAGCTTGTATCCCTTATCTAACGTCTATGTGTAGGTTCGACTTTCCAGGACTGATACTTGTTTCATCAGCCCATACCCCAAAGTGGTTGGGGGTAGTTGTAAAAGCTGAAGAGCATGGTTCTGTCAGGTGCAGAGTATTCAATGGCAGTAATGGCAGCTTTCCTTTTGTCATTGGTCGTCATACTGTCCAGCGGTCCTTTCTCTATCAACATAGATATTTTAGGTTTTTCCCAAAACTGTTTCTATACCGCTCTTGCCCTTTCTTTCAGGAGTACCTTGAGAATGCCGAGGACAGAATCATCCTTGACTATATCTCAAGATTACTTGGACTTTTATTATACGTCCTCGGCTATATCCTTCCTCGGCTCGGGCCTTGGGCCCCAATATAAAAATAGGCCAGGGCCACAAATTATTGGGCCCCACAGGGCCCTTAATGATTTTTTATTTTTTTTTAGTTTCTCAACAACAAAAAAATTATTGTGTTTTTATGTCTTTTTAAAAAAAAAAAAAAATCAAATCAAATTATACACAAATATTAAAATAAAAGATGCTCTTTTTATACTAAAATTTTTATTAAATAACCAGTCTCACTAATCACAAAAAATAAATCCATCAATCATCATCATATTATTCATTGTTAATGACATTATCAATTTGTAAAAATTTATCTAATATAAAATTTATAATATCTTTAATATTTACTTAAAAATGAAATTCACATAAATTTAATAAATTTAAAATAATTTTTTTTCTAAAATAATTTAGAGAACCCTCATAAAATCATCGACTTATATTATTTAAATAAATATATATATATATATATATATATATATATTATTATATTATTATTATTATTAGATAAATAATGTGACTAAAACTACACCTTAATGATTTTATTGATGAGTTGGAGAAAATTTTCCCCAATGAAAAAATATATATTTGAAATGTATTATTAATTTGTTATTGA
Source organism: Quercus robur (assembly GCF_932294415.1). Classification (NCBI taxonomy): domain Eukaryota; kingdom Viridiplantae; phylum Streptophyta; class Magnoliopsida; order Fagales; family Fagaceae; genus Quercus; species Quercus robur. The sequence continues at coordinate 38,209,002 of NC_065543.1, forward strand.
TAATTGAATAATCTATATATATATAAAACCGAAACTTTTGAAACTCCCACAATTTTCCACATCATCATTTTAATTTATAAAAAAAATTTAATTTTTTAAACTAAATAGTGGGGGTGTCCTGACAAGAGTCTTTCTTTTTTTTTTTTCCCTTAATCTTAAAGTTAAAAAAAAAATTTTAACTGATTTAAAAATATAAAGTTTCATCCAACTGAAACTGTCTGGCCACAAAACCTAGCTACTCCTCTCACGCTTTTATATGCTTTTATTGAGAATTACAGTTGGAAACATAAAACCCAACAAAAACTTGGTACTCTCTCTTCTCTGTTTTCCATCTCTACTACTTTTTGTTTTTATTTTTTATTCTTAACTTTTGCATTGCAACAAGTGTTGTAGAGGATCCAAAAGAAGTATATGTGAAGCCCTAGAAAGCCATTACGATGTGATTCAAATCTTAGTGCTAAAGACCAGCAACGAAGCCTATTGATTGTCTGTGCATGGTTTGTATCAGTTTTATATAATTATTATTTGCAGTTGTGATATAGGAATTTGAGTTAGAGAACATGCAACCCTTTAATTTGAAGTTAGGAACTTGCTTTTGATAATCAAGTGTGCTATTCATAAATCACCGTTGAATTTCCAATAAATCTCTACAAATTCTGAAGCACAATTATTTCTTATGATATTCCCCCTTTGGTTCTTAAATCTTTTGGTATGTGGCTATAAATTTTCCACAAATTAAATTCATATACAACCTAAGGCACATTTATTTCTTATGATAATCCCCTTTTGGTTCTTAAAATTTTTGGTATGTGGTTATATATCTTGACAAGTTCTAAAATTACCTTGAGCTTCTTCAGTTTATGAATCTTTGTTTTCATGGTTGATTGATTTTTTTTCCCCTTCACATGAAGGATTTTGCCTTGAATGTTGTTGGTTTAATACTAGATGAACTACTTTGAATTTCTTCTTCAATAGGTATGATTTTATGTTTTACGGTTACAATGACGATAGACATGGGATGAGTACCAGTAGTAAAGATGAGATTACTTTAGATTTATCTCAAGATAACAATTGAGTTAAAGCAAAATTTTACATAGAAGTTAAAAGTAGTAACTAATATGCAAAAGAGAATGAAGATCAAAATTGACATGATATCTTTCTGGTAAATTACATATAGGATCTTAGTAATAACCAAATTCCACCTTGATGAGTTGTTGGACATGAAATTTTTCTTTATATCATTTTGATGGTAATTTTATTCTCAAATAACATTTTGCGATGAATATTGTATATTTTATGTTTATCTTGATAAGTTATGATGTTTTTTCATTTTAAATTTTATTTGAAGTAAAGTGAAATATATTCCGTGCATCGCACGGGTTAGCGACTAGTATATATATATATATATAAAAGAGACGGTATCTTATATATCAATTATATGATCATTGTATTGAACACTTGCCTTAATCAACTTACGGGTAAAGTAGATTGTGATTGAGTTTCAAATTCACACAGCCGAAACAAATCAAGATATTTCAATGGCCAAATTGGTCTTAATCAACTTGCTTGCAGGTAGTAAAGATTGTGATGAAAATTACTAAAGCCATATTAGCAGTTTGTAAAAATATTGTAAAATAATTTGTGTCTGTAGTATTGCTCTTGCTTCATTAGCTATTGATTTGTCGCTGCCTCTTTTACAGAGATTCGAGTCCCCACATTTATCTAGTCCCGACTTTACTAAAACATTCACATTTCTTTCATGTAGCTTGACAATAACAGGTGGTGAATGGCGATCGATCAACAAGAACAATGGAATAGCATGAAGACAATTTCTTCAAAAATCAAAGCAAGATTTTATAAATAAAGAGAGTGGCTGTCAATATTTTAAACCACAAGCCTTATCCATACAAGAAACGGAGACCATACAAAAGTTTTGAATTATCATCTTACAACAATAGAATGAAACCTGTTCTTATCTCAAAATTATAATAATATGGCTTGGTTTGTTATTATGTGCGGCTATCTCCATCATAGAAAGAATAACAAAAAAAATATGTTAAAAATCTTATAAGTCAACTTATATCTAAGCTAGACATTTAGGATATAAATTTTTGTACCCCAATTATCAAATTATAAAAAGCAAAAAAAAAAAAAAAAAAAAAAAAAAAAAAAATTCACTTCCGTAATAGTTGAGAACTTGAAAATAATTTTAAATAATGTGACTAAAACTACACCTTAATGATTTTATTGATGAGTTGGAGAAAATTTTCCCCAATGAAAAAATATATATTTGAAATGTATTATTAATTTGTTATTGATAATTGAATAATTATTATTATAGTGGTCTAGACTAATTAACAAGAAAAAGGCAAATATATTTAAAGAATATTATTCATTATTATGTTGTCAAATTGTAGAAAGTTATCTAATATATAATGTATTTAATATTTACTTAAAACGAATTACACATAAATATAATAAATTTAAAATAAATGTTTTTCTAAACCAATTTAGAGAAAACTCATTGAAGACCTTCCACTTATTTTATTACTTGCCTCATTACATGTGCTTGCTTGTTTGGTGAAGCTCTTTTTTATTTCATTCTAAAATAAAAAAAACAAATAAAAAAACTCTTTTTTATTTATTTTGGGTTTAGTGTCATAATGTTTAAAAATGAGATTGAGATAGTATACTAATTCTCAAATCTTTTTTTATGTGATTTTTTTCTTTCTAATTAGTTATTTGTAAATGAAAAAGAAAAAAAGTCTAAAACTTAGAAATGTTTAAAAAAATAGTAAATTACTATTTCAACTGGTTTGTGTTTTTAAATTTAAAATTATTTAACTAAAGATATAAATATTTTAGAGAGTTTAAGAATTTGTGTGAGAATATTTTAGTACATAAAATGATCAAACCCAAACAGGGGATCAATGCATGATGAGTTGGGGAAAGTTTTCTCCATCGAAAAAATAAATAAACAAAATTTAAAATGCATTATTAATTTATTATTGATAATGAAATATCTATTATTATAGTGGTTTAGACTAATTAACGGGAAAATTGGCGAATATATTTAAAGAATATTCTTGGATTATATATAGTAGTAGGTCCATTCTAATTCTCCCAGACAAAGAACCTAAGATAAGATCATATCATCATAATATAAAGCCTCTCTGCCACACGTGAAGCTTATTGCAACGTTGTTTTTTTTTTTTTTTTTTGGTTGAACACCCACCTTCTTTGACATAGGCATTGGCACAAGCCCATAACTATTTTTCAAAGTCCATATGAACTGAGAAACACAACAACAACAACAACAACAAAAAAGTTTTAGTCAAGCAACACAGCACAGAGAGAGATAAGAGAGAAGCAGGGACAGTGCCATGGCTCTCTCACCCTGTAAGTTTCATATATATGAACATTTTTGTGTATGATTAATTGCTGGGTTTTACAGATTTTTATCTTCTTTTATGTGATTTTGATGTTTTTGGGTGGTTGGATATGGTTCTAATATTGGTTTTCTTGTTCTTGTTTAATGGTTGCATTTTTTTTCTTCTTCTTGTTTGGTTTTAATAACTTCTTTGGTATAGACGTTTGACTTTCTGTTTGAACTATTTTTGGACAAATGTTATTGTATATGATTGGATTTTTTTTTTTTTTTTTTTTTTTTGCGCCAATGAAAGTGTGCAAATTCATTGTGCTTGGTAGATATTGGTTCTGGGTTTCTCTGGAATGATATTTATGGACTCCCAGAGTTTAGTATAACATGGCATACTATGATTGTTATATGATCACAAAAGATGATTGCAGAGAATGTGTGCCTTTTTCTTCTTTAGGAGATGAGGTCTGAGTTGGAAGACTTCTGCAGTTCTTTTTCTATATAGGCAAATGATGACTGATCCAAATGAAAAAAATAAAAATAAAAATTTGATGACCAGGGTCTAATTTTAGATGCCTATTTTAAAGCTAGTTTGAACGGGACAACTGGTTTTCTGATGCTCATGTATGGGAAATAATTCAACACATTGTTTTGGCATAGATATGCATTTGTGTTGCTATAAGTAGTCCTCCATGCTTAAATGTTCTGTTTGTTACAGCTATCAAGTAATTTGGGTCCTTGATGATGTCCTTTACTAAGACTAGATTAGGCCCAAGTTAGAGCAGATTGGGAGAAAAGCTTCATATGCCCAACCGATTCACCTTTCTTTTTGTTTTCGACTTTCGTTCAAAAATCTTGGTTAAGGTTAAGAATTATACCTTTAGACTCACCTCTATTATCAAGCCCCTTTTTTTATTATTCTAGGATATCTTTTCAAGACTGAATTCTGATGTAAAAGAATACCAAAGAATTTTTATAGATTACATACAGGCACACACGCACACAACTAAGAGTACCCAAGGATTTGGAGTTAAGACACGCCTGAGTTTAGCATTTTTTTTTCTTTTTTTTCAAATCAATATTATTTGTCTAAATGTCATAGATCTCAGTAGGAATGATGATTTATCCCTACCTTAAAGATTATTGCTGTAAATGAACAATCATTTTATTAATTTCTAGTATGTGTATGTGTTTTAGCCTTTTAGGCTGTAAATTGCCATCAAGATATGCTATTTATGCGGTAATAGTGCTGCCTCATTTATTTCATTGATGAAATTTTGAGGCATGGCCCATTTCAAATCCTGGCTGACAATAGAAAGCTGACCATATGCAGACTATGTGTGGCTCAATGCTTATTTCTAGAATTTATTAACTATTTTGAAATAATGTATTGCTATTTGATGGTGACTTTATCAGATCAATTTTTTTTTATACAATATAGATATTTAAATCTGATAATTGTTTATGTTCTTTATTTTTTTCTAATGTGTGGAAATATGAAACAGTTAGTGCCAGCTGCTTCATAGTTTCTATCTGATTCTGAGGTAACATATTTGATACTTAAATTTTGCTATTCTCCACCTGGCAGGCTTTTCCCCTTTGGTATTTCTCTTTCTCATTGTTGGGTGTGTTGCACGGCCTTTCTATCCACTCCCTAGTAAAGTAGCTGAGGGCACTAGAAAGCCCCTACAAACTTCTCGTCCATATAACATAGCACATCGAGGTTCAAATGGAGAGATTCCTGAAGAAACTGCTCCTGCATACCAGGTAAGTGGCCATGCCCATCAAAGAAATTTGTATATTCTTTCAACCATTTTATTCATATGTCTCATCTTGAGATTGTGTAGTTCATGATGAATGGCAGATTAAAATCACTGAGCTCAAAAATTCCAATTTCACATTTCTTTTAATGATCTTATTCATATTGGTTGGTTGCACAGTATTTCAATCCACACCAATTAGAGTTGAGCATATATCTAAAAATGTGAGATTTTTGGGGGGCATGGCTGATAATAGAGGTTTTGGCTCCATGTCTGTGTTTGTCATTTCTGTGTGTGTGTGTGTGTGTAAATATCATGTATATTTTTACCCAAATAAAAATGTATACTTTGCTGAATTGGTGTAGTAAACATGCTCAATTTCAATGTTTTCTCCAAATATGTAAATTTAATATGAGGTGCCACCGCTGGATGTGAAAGTATGGCCATTGGAAGTATTTTCCTCAATTAACTTGATGAGCCTATTCCCTGCTCTCAAATTACATGTACACCATAAAAATTACTGTTTATTGCAGAGAGCTATTGAAGAGGGTGCAGACTTCATTGAAACCGATATCCTTTCTTCCAAAGATGGCGTTCTTATATCCTTCCATGATGTAACACTTGATGTTACCACTGATATTCTTCAACACAAGGAGTTTGCCAATCGTAAAAGGACCTATGAAGTCCAAGGAAACTATACCACTGGATTTTTTACTGGTATGGAAGTCATTCAGCTTTTAACTTTGTTTTGTCATAGTTTCCAAATATTGATCATATAGTAATGATGGGGACAAGGTTCAAGCTTAATGCATGAGTATCCAACCAACTTGAAGCTTGCATTCTGTGTTAGTGCTTATAAGTATCATTAATGTCTTTATTGCATTTTTCTCCTCCTGTTATTTTGTCCTGTTACAAGATTTGATCAAGTGTGAAAATACTGAAAATTATTTGAATTATGTGCAGTTGATTTCACCATAAAAGAACTAAAGTCATTGCGGGTGAAGCAGAGGTACCCATTTCGAGATCAACAATATAATGGTTAGTTCCTGTTTGTTGTAAATATTTTGAATCAATTCAAATTCCCATTTTTTACTTCACTTGATTATGTGAAGATTATTTACTGCTCTATGTCATTTTTGTTCATGATTTGCTAAATATCATGCAAATTTTGGAAGAGGTTAACAATTGCTACAACCAGTAATTACTATGTTTTCGGTCTGTAGTTATAATTGGATTATGTGCCTGGTAAGAGTCATACTGTAAATCCATAATTTATTGGCTTTTGCTCAGCTATGGTTAGCAGGATTAGAGTAGATTTCTTAGAGTAACTCAATCATGCATTCCTAAAATCATATCCATCCATTTTAAAATGAGTGGATTGGACTTTGTGACATCATTGATAATTTAAATAAAATACTAGAATGGTGATAGCACTTGTTTAAATGTTGATGGAGTGGTAAAATATCATCCACCTATTTTAAAATAATTAATAGGATTTTTGGAACTCTACGGTGGAGTTACCCTAAGAACTCTAGAGGATCCTAATACTTGGTTGCCTTTGCCTTGGTCAAGCTGAAATGACAGCTAATTCTAGAGCTTAGTAAGCTGAAAAGGCAAGTTGGAGATGTGAATTGCCCAAATGAATTAATATCCCATATTATGCTCTCACCCCACTATGCTAATCTCCGTGAAAAAGTAGATATGGTTTCATTTTTTTTAATTGATTAGGTTTGAACATAGATTTTTTGGATTTTTTCTTTTTTCCTGAACAACTACTCGTTGATGCACATTGTTTACTTTGCACAAAGTACTATTAACTAACCATTTTACATCTAAATTCTTTGCATTACTTATTTTAACTGTGTATTCATAGCAACATTTGTTATAAATTTTATTTGATTTAATTTCCTATTTCTTTCCTCGCCAAAACCAAATGTTGCACTACTAGGAGTATATGATTTGTGTTGGCAGTATACGAGAAAAGGAGGCCAAAGTTGTGTGTCTCAAGGAAGTGGGAAAGACATGTTAATCATTATTTAAAAGGAAAAAAGAAAAAGAAAAAAGGAATTTCCCTAAAAGGATGTACAGAAAAGGGGCACCCCGATTTACTGTGATTATGTTTTTGTGTTCAGTATATTAATGCATTGAAAGTTTCCCATTTGGGTTGCTTCTTTAGCAATAAAAAATTAATCTGCACTAGTAAATAATTCAGTTATCTGGGAGTTTGGCGTATTAACTATCACAAATGTATTGAAGCAGATGAATTCCCCATCAAAACATAGTTTTGAGTCATTTAGTGTTAAATTGAGTCCACTTGCTCATTCAATGAAACTTGATTTATTGCACTCACTATTGATCACTTGTCCCTTCTCTTATTTTCAATTTTTTTGTTTTTCTCTGCCTGCCATGGTGAAACTAAAATCTTTGTGTTCATGGCCTCCACAAAGACAAATTCGTTGTTTAAGATTTAAGTGAATATCTAGTACCTTGGCCATACTGGTCTAGATCATTATATAGAACTTGTATACAATATGCTATACATGTTAGGAATTTCTAGTTTTTAATTTCTGTACTTATTTTTTGTTGTAAAGGAAAAATTTTATCTTTTGGTCTGGTTAGATATTAATATACTTAACTATATTCTCTTTGTGGTGTATTCATCAGGAAAGTTTACTATTATTACCTTTGAGGAGTACATTTTAATTGCATTGGATGCACCCAGAGTTGTTGGAATATACCCAGAGATTAAAAATCCAGTCTTTATCAATGAGCATGTGAGTGATTTCTCACTAAAATCTGCAACAAAGAATGTTTGTGCAGGAAATTATTGGTTGCTTTAGAACTTACTGACATTAGATCCATGACTCAGACCAACACCCCCCCCCCCCCCACCCCCCACAAAAAAAAAAAAAAAAAAAAAAAAAAAAGACTGAAAGAAAATGGTTAAGCCTGAATAGAGTGACTTTGTTTTTCTTTCTTTCTTAAAATATTGGTCCAAGATTACAGGCCACCCTTTAGGTTTCATACTGAATGCTGATACACCTTGGGGGCAGTTGCGTGGTTGCACTAGAATAACTTAGGATAAACACAAAAACATTCCCCACTGATTTAGACAATGCGTATGACTTTAACTTAAGAGAGCAGCAACTGTAAAATTGTTGGAAACTTTAAACGATGAGGCTAGTATTATCTGCTAATGGAAAACAAGCACAACACTTAGGGGCTGTTTGGTTTTTTTTTTTTTTTTTGTTATCACTTCTCACTCAATTTTTGTCACTCATCACTTAAAATACCCCAATTTCCCCAACCCTACCCATTTGGCACTCATCACTCAGTGACTTTGTTTCCAAAAAAAAAAAAAAACTAAAAAGTCAAGATATGCGGCTGGTTGCGTTGTTTCAAAAAAAAAAAACCTAAAAAGTCAAACATTGCGGCTGAAATTTCAAAAGTTGTGGGTTTAATTACGAAAATGCCATTGAAAACTGAGTTTTGGAAACTGAAAACACCTAAAATGTGTTTTCAGTTTCCATAACTCATCACTCAAAAATCAAAAAATTGACTGATGGAAACAATGCCATACAGACTTCTCAGCCGTGGGACCCACATATTTTGAGTTATGGGTGATGAAAACACAAAAACCAAACAACCCCTTATTATTTCTATGTTTTCCGTAAGAAAGACATGAGGTGTGGTTTGCGAGAGCATCTTGATAACAGATGATCATGGTTAAGAAATTGGTTTTTTATTGCTAATTCATTATTTTAGACAGCAATTCTATTTCCCCTAACATATCAGTTGATACCTTCAACAGGTGAAGTGGCCGGGTGGTAAGAGATTTGAGGATAAGTTTGTGGAGACACTTAAGAAGTATGGATACAAGGGTTCATATTTGTCAAAAGAGTGGTTGGCACAACCTGCCTTTATCCAGTCGTTTGCTCCGACCTCACTAATATATGTTTCAAATCAGACAGACTTGCCCAAGATCTTCTTAATTGATGAGGTTACCATGGCAACTCAAGACACTAATCAGGTTTGTGTTCTCCAATTCCCTTCAATTTTTATTTAGATGCAAAACATGTGGCATTTAAAAATCAAATAAATGTCACATGTCTCACATCTAGCTAATAATGTTTTAGACTGCATAAATGTGAAGATCATGACAATGTTAGAAACAGGCAACAACATGCAACCTCAGTGCAGTTGTGATGCTTTGAGGCTTCATATCACATATACAAAAGGAGCAGATAATGTTTTCCAAATCACCAAAGAAACTGCTTGTTTTGAACGGAATCCACCAACCCCCTGATTTCTGAAACCTCCAACTGTTCCTAATTAATTAAACTTTTTTTCCCCTTAAAAAGACTGTTTATTAAAACCATTTTCTTATTAGTTTAAAAATTCAATAACAAATTGCAAAAAGGGGTACAATCCTAGTACACAGGAAGTATACAAAGGAAAAGCCCAAACAAAAACTAGCAGAAAATATAAAAACAAATACAAAGATGACTAACAAAAGTTTAAGGGATCCAAGAACTCTAGAAAGTCCATAGTAGAAAAGGGTGGAGGTCGATGTCCCGTCATAAAGGGTCTTCAAAAATAAGAACTTCAATTTAATCAAGTTTTGTTCTTTCCCTCCAAAGACTCCACATTAAGCACAAAGGTGCCGCTTTCCAAATTACCTCTCTTACCAAAGTGCCCTTTCCAACATGATAGAAGCTCCATCATCGAGTAAAGCATTACCCAAGAAACAATATATCTCCTATAGCATAACTTAATTATTTACTTGGTTGAAAATTGACCATTAACTCCCTAAAATAGATAATTTTGTAATGAGCCAATAGTTGAAAGACATTTGACTGTTTGCATAACTCATTGTTTGGTCATAAACTATGGTCTTCTAGTACCAAAATTTACATGGTGTTTCTTGTTCACGTTTACCCTCACCAGTTACTGGTTTATGCAGTATGGTTTTTATTGCCTTTTTGAATGTTCAATGCCTAGATTTCTAATGGATTAAGATGACTTTGATGACATGCAGTCGTATTGGGAAATTACTTCGGATAGTTACTTTCAGTACATTAAGCAATATGTGGAGGGCATTGGACCTTGGAAGGATACAGTGGTTCCTGTAAAAGATAATTATGTGCTAACACCTACTGATCTTGTTGCCAGAGCACACGCCCATAACCTACAGGTACACACTTCTTCTGTCCAAAGTTTATCTGGGTGACGGTGGTAATATAGTTATAAATGATTCAGGGTTGTCATTGTTACCTTTTTCTTCTATGTCACATTGTCATTTTGTACATGTCTATTCAACTTTGTTTTTTGTTTAAAAGTTTCCTCATCTTTGATGAGAGCAAATGGTGTAGCACAAAAGACAAAGCCCGTATTTTAACTTACTGCCCAAATGTTGAATAAAGTTTTTATGGGGGTGAATAGAATATGCCTTTTCTTTGCACTGATCTGTGGCACTCAGTGGTCACTGCGATAGTTTCATGCTAATCACTGTGCTAAGGGCTCTACCGCCTTGTAGCACCACAGTGCAAGTATCATACTGGGAGAGAAGAATGAGTCTAGGGATCCAATTTTTGTCATGGGCGCAATCAAAGGGAATAACAAAATTGAGAGAGTTGTATGAGTTGGGCTAAGGAATGGCTATATGGGTTGTACATATAAATCCTTTTTAAGGAAATAAATCTTGCAATAATTATGCGTCATCAAACTATTTATAAAGAAGTTCTTACATAACTTTAGGAATGGACATAAAACTACTATTAACTTTATTTCTCAAATGACAAGTTGAGAAGATAAATGGTATCCTTTGTGATGCTCTATGTTTGTGGTTTGAATCTCACCTCTCCCTTCCTCCTCTATTTACCTATCTCCAAAAAAAAAGAAAAGAAATTGAGACGGTAAATAAGGTTGACGATTATAATTTGCACTGTTTGGATTCATAAATTGGCTGGATAGCTTAATTTATAATTTTTTCCAAAAAGCCAGTGATATTTTGTGACATTAGCAAATTAACAAGAAGCATTTCATATCAAATTCTCTTAATTATTTTCTTCAGAAACACGGCATACTCATATTGCATAGCTTTACTTGTATGGATCAGATCACTGTCCAAATGTGTTAATTGATTTCATTTTCTTCTTTCAGATTTGTTTGGCTGGAAATTCTTGACTTTCTTTAATTGCATAATTAATAATTTATTACGGATGTCTTGAGCTGAATGGCAATTTGTCATGTTGATTTAAATGCAGGTTCACCCATACACTTTCCGTAATGAGAATAAGTTCTTATACTTCAACTTTCATCAAGATCCATATCAGGAATATGCTTACTGGATTCACGAGATAGGAGTTGATGGAATCTTTACAGACTTCACAGGAAGCCTCAATAATTATCAGGAATGGACTTCTCAATCTTCAAATGATAGTGATAGCAGTGCATCTAAACTTTTGCATAAAATTGCATTGTTGGTCAATTCCTATGAAAGGGTATGAGGGAACAAATTGTATGTATAATGTATCACTATATTTTTATCATAATTTTTCATAGCAATTACTTTGTACGATAACATTATTGAATCTGTTCAATAAAGGAAATTTATGAGTGGTGATTTTCCTTGCTAAGAAAAATTAGTGTTAGCTGCTGGGGTAATCAATGCACAGTTTTGTAATATGCTAGTGCTCTAGTGTTTTTCCAGTTAGGATTTTCACTTCATAACCATATTGTTTATGTTTTTTTATTTTTATTTTTACACTTATTAACCAAAGAGAAGTGCTATATCTACAACATTTTTACAATATTTTCACAACAAATCAAAGGTGGTTAGTTGTTATTGGTTCAAAATTGAATTTAGTATTGAGATTACTTTTTTAACCCAATAATAACAACCAGTAACAACCTACCATTTAAGATTTGTTGTAAAAATGTTATAAAAATGTTGTGGACATATCATTTCTCTTAACGAAAACTAAATGTGAATATCATAATTGTAAAACAACGATTTTATAGCTTTGGTTGGCTGATTGGAAATGAGGAATTTTTTCAGGGGAGGGTACTCAGGGGCGGAGGCAGGGTGGGTCAAAGGGGGGCAGTTGCCCCCTTTGGCCTCCCAAAAATAAATCCTATATAGTATTGCAATTTACAGTACTTGCCATTTTGACCTCAAACATTCCATACTCAGAGAACAAATAACACTATTTTGTCTTTTTCCATATATAGGTTCCATAAGAAATAACACAAATGATGATGCCAAAAATTTTCAATGAGCCACACGGTCCTCACATGCTCTAGACAAAACCTGCGAAACAGAAACAACAAAGACCTTGCAGAGAGTACCAGTGTGGTACCGGCCAAATACCCTCCGAAGGTTAAGTTAGAGAATTTTCACAACTCTAGAATGTCAGAGCTGAGATAAATCATGCGTACCTTGATTTGTGAGGGTTTTGGAGTTTTTATAGTAGCGTAGAGTTGACATCCATTCCTTGGCGGAGAGGGTTTTTCCTTGTAGGGAAGATCCTCATTAATACACGTATTTTGTGGAAACCTTTCCTTGTAAGAATCCTCTTGATTAGGGTTACCCGTGGGGTGCAAGATGTTTCCTTATATACACATTCGTGAAGGCCAAGTAAGGCTATGCTGGACTCGTCACACATTTCTCTCTCCCCGTCAGCTTCCTTTTGTCAGCTTCCTATCCTACATAGGTGTTCTGGTCGTCTCACATAGATGTCGTCAGGTGTAGAGGTGGAGTTTGTCTTTCTCGAATTCATTGAATGCGTAAGGAAAGACTGACGGGTTTATTGGGACCATCAACTTCATCGTATGTGAACGAGTTTAAATTGACTTAGAATTACCCTTATCAGCTTCCCCTTACCCCATGGCTCCGTTGGCTTTAACTGACGGGTTATGGAGTTTAATCTATAGCTTTTCTGTTATTTTTATTTATTCAGGAAAAGGGGTGCTCATTAATGATTTCTTGAGCTACTATCATTAAATGCTAGGACACATGGCACAAGCTAGTTGGCCTCATTTCTGAACAAGAGCGTCGCTTCGTTTCCCGTGTATTTTTGTCCTATAAATAGTTCACCTCTTCTTTTCATTTTTTTTTTCCTTATTTCATCTTTTGCAAACCTTGAGAGAGAGAACTGTCATCTCGTCATTTTTTCTGCCATCTACTTACTGATCCCCTCACCTTTACAGACTCGTCTATTAACCTTGTAAGTCCTCTTCTCTTTCTCATTCCTTTTCTGTTTCCTTTTTTTGGTTGGTCGTTACTTCTATAAAGAGACCTGTCAACTTAGGTTCTTAGAATACCTCCATCATTTGTAGGTGAATAGATGTCAGGAGATAGTGAAGCGACGAGTGAGCAGTCATCAGCCCATGAGGGAGCAGGCTACGAAGAAGTCTTCCTGTCAGGTCATGGGCCCGAGAAGGCTTGTCCTAGTCGTTAGAAAAGGAACCGTCTGCTCATTCTCTTGTCGACGAGGAATAAAACTATGACGGAGAGGAAGTAAAGGAAAGAGAGGGAGATGAGGATGAGTACAATGAGGGTGAAGGAGAGAACGAGGGGGAGTTAGAGGGAGAAGATGACAAGGATGAGAATGAAAGCGACAAGGGGGCTTCTGTGGAAGGAAGTTCAGGAAGCCCACGGGATGGTCATACCCGTCCCTTCATTCTTCCCGTGATATGGACTGTTAATAATTTTAAGCCGACGATGACGATCAAAATTTTTAAAAACTTAAGGGACCGTTTCCAAATCCCTAATAACATCCCAATCCGTCTGCCTAGAAAGTATGAAAAGTGTTATTCTGGGAATACCACGAACGTCGGCATGTATAATGCCATGTTCGCAGCAGGATTGAGATTGCCTCTGACAGCGCTACACCATCAATTGGCCATTTTCCTTGGTCTGTCTATCAACCAAATCGCCCCAAATGCTTAAAGTATATTCATAGGGGCTGAAATCCTTTGGGGTCGTCTTAGTGGGGGGGAATCGTTAGCTTACACTAGACGAGTTCTTTTGGTGCTACAGACCCCAACATATCTCCTCATCTAAGGGGATATATCATTTTGCAGCGAGGAAGAAGACACTTAAGTTGGTGTCTAACATGCTTGACTCCAATAGAAATTGGAATGATAGATACTTTTTTGTTCAAGGGACGGACTAAGTATGCCGTCGGGAAGAGTGGGTGATGATGCCCCGTGGTTTTGACAATACTTGGGGTATTGTCAAGGATTCAAGTCTAGTACCGTCTACATTTTCACTTTTTCTTTATTTATTTGTTCAAGTGTTTAATGTCGTCTGTTTTTTTCTTCTTCAGCTAGCATTCGTTCGTGCATAATCGACGAGCAGGAGGCTTTCATCCATCAGATGCTTAAGATCCCTTTCGACAAGTGGAAGTGCAGGGACCTGATCACCCTTGACACGCTGCACGCCTACTGCGGTGGTCTTGTGTTAACGCGTGCAACTTGCAAATTAAACACTTATTCCCGATGGCTTAAGCTCTTATTTTTATTTTTATTTTTATTATTTTTTTCTTCCATCTGCTTCTTTTCGTCTGCTTATTTAACGTCCGTCTCTTAAACTTTGAAGAGATGGAGGTAGCAAGCCCTGATAAGGGCGTCAGCTGCAGCTTGCAAGCAGAAAGAAAAAGAGGGGACCTCCTTGTCAGCTCCCAAGGGCATCACCAAAGGGTCTTCCAAATGAAAGAGCGAGGGGAAGGACAACTGTCCACTCAAAAAAGGACCGGCCCTCCCTACAAGTGACAAACCAATGAAGTCGTCGCCTCCCAAGCCTAACCACGGAGCAAGCAAGAGTTTAATGACGATGACTAGTCCCGTCACTCAGGGAACCATCCGTCGACTTCTCACGCATAAGGAACACGCTGTTGAGATGGTTAAGTCAATCATCAAGGACACAAACTTGGATCCTTGTGCCGAGCAGACAACAGAAGAGTTGGGAGCATCGGATCTTTTTGACCTTTCTAGGGTACGTTTTTTTTTTTTTTAACTTCCTTTTACTTTTTTTCATTCATTTGTTGACGGTTGTCTTGTTTTTAGGCGTTGGTGCGTGTGAAGGCGCTTCAAGATAGGAGCGTCGCTCAGGAAAGGGTGATCAGCCTTTTACCCAAGCGTAATAAGAACCTGACCAATGAGTAAGAGCAATACAAGGGGGCCCTCCATACACTTAACAAGGAGGTGACGGCTTTAAATGAGAAGCTAAAGGAGGAAGCCCATCTCTGAGAGAAGGCGCAAGAGGAAAAAACAAATCTAGAGGTGGAGTTGATGGCCATTTGTGGGCAGGTAGAGATGGCTAGGGCAGACGCGATAGTAGAGTTCAAGGCTTCCCAGCCTTTTATCGATGCCTGTGTCGTCTATTATGGTGACGGGTTTGAGGACTGTCTGAAGCAGGTTAGGTCTGTCTACCCAAACCTAGATCTATCCAAAGTCACCATGGATGACCCACTGTCGACGACCCCTGCACGGGGCGACACTGTCAGTGAGGAGACCGACGACTCCACTAAGTCAGAGTGGTATCCGAAAGATGACGGTGTGGTTATTGGTCAGCCTGCTGTTGAATGGCCCGACGTTCCTTTGGCTCCATCTGCTAATGATCCTCATGCTCATAATGCCCCAAACTTCGCTGCCTAGGACGTCCCGAACTCCTCTGCTCAAGACGCCCAGAACCCAACTGCCTAGGATGCCCCGAACGTTTAGCTTTAATCCTTAGTTTTTTTTTTTTTTTTTTTTTAAATGTATCCACTCTTATTTCCAAACAGTAGTAAATGCCATTGTTTTTGGGCTTTTTTTGTAATTACCTTTTATTTATGGCGTCTATTTAACATTTTACATCCGTCACTTTTATTATTTTTTGCTATGTGTTGATCTTTACTTTGATATATGCGTATGTCCGTCCATCTTTGTGCATATATGTTAGGATGTAATTGTCCCCTAAAAGACTTGGTAAATAACTAGGATGAACCCGTCTACTTTGGTGTACTTGTCCCCCTATAGACTTAATAATGAACTCGTCCATTTGGACTAAATAATGAACTCGTTCATTTGTGGACTTGATAATTTCAAGGCATCCCCATGGGATGATCTCATCCACTTATAGACTTGGTAATTTCAAGGCATCCCTGTAGGATGAACTTGTCCACTTGTGGTCCTAATAATGAACTTGTCCACTTGTGAACTTGGTGATTTCAAAGCATCCCCATGGGATGAACTCGTCTACTTATGGACCTAATAATGAACCCGTCCACTTGTGGACTTGGTAATTTCAAGGCATCTCCATGGGATGAACTCATCCACTTGTGGGCTTAATAATGAACCCGTCCACTTATGGACTTGGTAATTTCAAGGCATGCCCATGGGATGAACTCGCCCACTTGTGGACCTAATAATGAACCTGTCCACTTGTGGACTGGACAATTTTAATGCATCCCCATGGGATGAACTCGTCCACTTGTGGACTTGGTTACAAATGTAGTTTTGTAGAGACACATATATACACAGGTCATATCTAAATAACTCCTCTTATTATGATAAATGTGTGCTTAAGTAAAAAAAAAAATTGTCTTTGAAAGAATAAAAAGCTGCCTTTATGGCTTAAAAAGTACTGTAGATAGAAAAAATTAACTAAAAGGAAGTAAACTAGAAATGAGGAGTTGTTCTTCGTGCCATTGTCTACTAGTAGTGTTTCTTCAAGTGCTTCGTGTTCCACGGGTGGTGCAACTTTTGTTCGTCTAGTGTCTCCAAGTGGTAGGTGTCTTACCTCTGCCATGAAGCGATTAGGGTCCTTCCCAATTAGGTCTAGGCTTTTCCTGGGAGGGATCTCCTGTAGTGCCCATCACTTTTCTCAATATGAGATCTCCAACCTGGAAGTCTCTGTGCCTGACTCTTGAGTTGTAGTGCTTAGCCATGAGGTTCTGGTACCGCACTAATCTTTGTTCAGCCGTTGCTCTAATTTCATCCACCAAGTCAAGCTGCAGGCGCATAACTTCATCGTTCCTGCTCTCATCATGGTTTCCCACTCTATAGCTTGTGAGTCCAACCTCAGCTGAGATAACTACCTCGCTTCCGTATGCCAGTCGAAACAGCATCTCTCCTATAGGCGTTCTGGCTGTTGTTCTGTTTGCCCATAGTACGCTTGGCAATTATTCTGGCCACATACCCTTTACCCCCTCGAGCCGAGCCTTTATGATTTTGAGTAAAGATTAGTTCGTGACCTCAACTTGTCCGTTGGTCTAAGGGTGGGCGGCCGAGGAGTAGTGGTTCCTAATTCTCAGTTGGGAGCAAAAATCTCTGAACGAGTTATTGTTGAACTGTTTCCCGTTGTCTAAGACCAAGACTCTAGGGATCTCGTATCTGCAGATGATATTCCTCTAGATGAAGTTTCATACATTCTTCTCTGTGATAGTGGTCAGGGCTTCAGCTTCTACCCATTTTGTGAAGTAATCTATGCCGACTACTAGGAATTTTAGTTGTCTTATAGCTATTGGGAATGGGCCTATGATGTCCAACCCCCATTGAGCAAAAGGCCATGGGGCCATCATTGGAGTGAGCTCTTCTGTTGGCTGTCTGAAGACGTGGCCAAACCTCTGACATTTGTCGTAGGCTTTGACATAATCTTGGGCATCCTTCTGCATGATGGGCCAATAGTATCCAGCCCGAATTAGTTTGTGTACCAACGACCGCGACCCTGAGTGGTTCTCGTAGATCCATTCATAGACTTCTCTCATAACATAGTCCACTTCTTTGGGGCTTAAGCACCTTAGGTACGAGCAAGAGAAACCTTTCTTGTACAAGACGTCCTTTATCAAAACGAACCATGCGGCTTTGACCTTCAGCTTTCTTGTGGCTTCCTTACCGTCAGATAGTGTACCGTTTTTCAAATAAGAAACTATCGATGTAATCCAATTAAGTCTATGTCCTGCACGCCGACATCATCTGTCAAAGGTGAGAGCTGAACAAAAGAAAGTACCTTACTGGGGATAAGCATGTGTTCTGTTGAGGCGGCTTTAGCAAGGCAATCAACCTGCTCGTTTTCTTCTCTAGGGACTTGGATGAACTTGGCCTGCAGCTCGTCTAATCGTCTCCTCACCTGCTCCAGATACTTTTTCATCTTTTCCCCTTTGCATTCGATATCACCATTCACCTAACTGATGACCACCTGGGAATCGCAATACACAATCACCCTTGTTGCCCCCGCGGCTTTAGCGAGATCTAGTTCTGCTACTAAAACTTCGTACTCTACTTCATTGTTTGTTGTAGGGAAGTCGAGACGAACCATGCATTCGATCTCGTCCCCTTCTAGGGAATAGAGCACTACACCGGCTCCACTAGCTTGCCTGTTAAACGACCCGTCCGTATGGATGATCTACTGAGGATGCTCTTCTGCACCCTGGCCTTCCATATTGGTGACCTCTGCAATAAAGTAGGCGACCGCTTGTCCCTTTATAGCAGTACAAGGACGATATTGTACGTCAAACTCACTCAATTCTATCGCCCATAGTGTCATTTGTCCAGTGGCTTCGGGATTACTCATTGCTCGCCGTAGACGCTTGTTAGTCAAGACGACTATAGTGTGGGCTTGGAAGTAGGGCTTAAGCTTACGGGCTATGGTAACTAAAGAGAAGGTGAGCTTTTCCATTGGTGGGTACCTTTCCTCTGCGCCTCGAAGTGCTCGGCTAGTGTAGTATACCGGCTTTTGCACCTTGTCTTCTTCCCTGACTGGGGCAGTGCTGTCGGCAGCAAGGGATATAGCCAAGTAGAGGAATAATTCTTCTCCCAGTTTGGAGTGACTTAGTAATGGTGGGGAAGAGAGTTAGGCCTTCAGATCCTCAAATGCTTGTTAACACTCAACTATCCACTCAAAAGACTTCTTCAGTGTGCGGAAAAAATGTAGACACTTGTCCGTTGCCCTTGATACGAACCTATTCAGCGCGGCTACTACCTTGCTGTTGAGGCTTTGTACTTCTTTCACGTTCCTTGGTGGTGTCATCTCTATTATGGCCCTGATCTTGTCTGGGTTGACTTCGATACCTCTCTGAGACACCATGAAGAGGCCTTAGCTGGTGACCAACGAAGTCTTCTCCTGATCAATTTCGTCCAATTTTATCTAGTTGTAGCCAGAAAAAGCATTCATGAAACTCAGCAAATGGTGTTGGGTTGTAGAGTCTACTAGGACGTCAACCCACGGGAAAGGATAGCTATCCTTAGGGCACGCCTTGTTCAAGTCCGTAAAGTCTACACACATCCTCCACTTCCCGTTGGCTTTCTTGACCATCACCATGTTGGCCAGCCAATCGGGGTAGTAAACTTCTCTAATGAAGTCTACATCTTGCAACTTATGGAATTCTTCCACTATGACTCGGTCTCGTTCTTAGGCAAACACTTGCTTCTTCTAACGGATAGGGGAAAAAGTGGGCGACACATCCAATTTGTGCACCATGATTGAAGGGTCAATCCCAGGCATGTCTTCATAACTCCAAGCAAAGACATCCTGGTTTTCTTTTAGAAAGGTGGTAAGTGCCTGACGGATTGGTGGACTAGCGAGAGTGCCGATTCTAGTCATTCGCTTAGGCCTTGAGTTATCGAGGAGTATCTTTTACAACCCCTCGACGAGTTCTACAACCGTCCGCTGTTCTTCTATGCTCATAGTCTGTAAATGGTCGTCCATTTCTAACATCGCTATGTAGCAATCGCATGCTGCCACTTGGTCCCTACATACCTCTCCTACTCCGTACTCGGTGGGGAATTTAATCATCAAATGGTAGGCCGAAGTCATGGCCTTCCACGAGTTGAGAGCAGGTCGACCCAAGATGGCATTGTAGGTAGATGAGCAGTCGACAACAAGGAATGTAACATCTTTAGTGATCTGCTGAGGGTAATCACCAACCGTTACAGGCAATGTGATTGTGTCGAGGGGGTATACTCTAGCTCCTCCAAACCCAACGAGCAAGGCATTGGTCGGAACCAGCCATTCTCTCTTAATTCTCATCTGCTGGAACGCTGGATAGTAGAGGATGTCAGTAGAGCTCCTGTTGTCAACTAAGACTCGATAAATGTTGTAGTCCCTTACTCGTATGCTAACAACAAGCACATCATCATGTGGGTGGTGGAGACGTCGAGCATCTTCTTCCGAGAATCCAATTATGGGGTTATTAACTCGAGCCATCTTTGGGACAAAACCCGTCAGCTAGACGTTCTGAACCATCCTGAGGTAAGTTTTATGGGCTTTTTAAGATGAGCCAAAAGCTGCAATGCCTCCTACAATCATTTTTATGTCTCCCAAAGGTGTCCTAGGACGCTCGTTCTCCCTTTTGGTGGCTTGTTCTTGTGGTGCGTTTGTCATTTCCTTGCTGACAAACCTCTACAATTTTCCTTGTCTAATAAGAGCTTTTATTTGCTGCTTTATGTCGTAGCGATCAAACGTATTATGACTGTGATCACTGTGAAAACGGTAGTACTTGTCTCTTAACTTCTTACTAAGGTCTCCTTTCAGCTTGCTAGGAAATGTCAAGGCTCCTTCGTCCTTGATTTGCATCAAGACTTGATCTATTGGGGCATTCAGCACAGTGAAACTTGCGAACCTCCCAGTGGGGGGTTTGGAGCGCCTGTCTTCCCGTCGGTCTCCTGTCCTTGTTGTCTTCCGTCCCCTGTCCTGCCGTGCTTCCTCTTGTCTTTCCCTCATCTTATGCTTTTCTTCTCAGGCCTGCAGCGCATCCTCCGCATTCATGTACTTAGTAGCCCTGTAGACATAGTCTTCAACTTATTTTTGTATAGAAAAAACAAAAACTTGCCCTTCCGTAACCCATTGGTAAATGCAGCCATAAGTATCTTGTCGTTAGCTTCATCAATCGAGAGGGCCTCCTTGTTAAAGCGAGTTATGTAAGACCTCAGTGTCTTATCCTCCCATTTTTTGATGTTCATCAGGCATACAGTAGACTTCTTATACCTGTGCCCCCCGATAAAGTGCGAGGCAAATTATGCACTCAACTCCTTGAAGGTGCTAATAGAGCTTGGCGTCAACCTACTGAACCATACCCTTGTGGGACCCTTCAACGTAGTTGGAAAGGCCCAGCACATGATCTCATCCGCCACTCCTTGCAAGTGCATCAAGGTTTTGAAAGACTCCAAGTGATCTAAAGGATCCTTAGATCCATCGTAGGCCTCTGCTTGTGGCATGCGAAACTTCGGCGAAAGGGGACATGAAATGACAAATGCAGTGAAGGGTGAATCCGTTCGATGGACCAATTTGTCAAGGTCACTAGAAACCCGTCCTCTGAGGGTGTTCATCATAAAATCCATTTGTTTCTTCATCATCTACATCTCCACGAACGTGTATGGTGGAGCTGTATCTATGGCGGATGGACAGCTTGTATCCTGTCGCTCTTATTTGCTTGGGGCATTGCTACCTTTTGGCCCTTCTTGGTCCCTTCTCTCAGCGCTAGTACGTTCTTGATCCTCCTCCTCAATGTTAAGCCCTGTGTTCTTTTGGCGTAGTTGCTCTTTTAAGTCATGGTTTTGCTTGGTGAGGCGTTCTACGGCCGTGGCGAGCGTCTGAACTTGTCTCTCGAGGGCGGTGGTACGTGGTTCGTCTCCTTAATTATTGTTGGTGGTCACCATCGAGCGTGAAAGTACCATGCAACTCTTTGTTTGAGAAGCAGTAGTATGGCTTACAAGATTTCCACAGACGGCGCCAACTGATGATCCCAAAAATTGTCAGTGAGCCGCATAGTCCTCACGTGCTCTAGACAAAACCTTCGAAACAGAAACAACAAAGACCTTGCAGAGAGTACCGGTGTGGTACCGGCCAAATACCCTCCGAATGTTAAGTTAGAGAATTTTCACAACTCTAGAGTATCAGAGCTGGGATAAATTATGCGTACCTTGATTTGTGAGGGTTTTAGGGTTTTTATAGTAGCATAGAGTTGACATCCGTTCCTTGTCGGAAAGGGCCTTTCCTTGTAAGGAAGATCCTCATTAATACGTGTATTTTGCGGGATCCTTTCCTTGTAAAAATCCTCTTGATTAAAGTTATCCGTGGGGTGTAAGATGTTTCCTTATATACACATTCGTGGAGGCCAAGTAAGGCCATGCTAGACTCGTCACAAGTTTCTCTCTCCCCATCAACTTCCTATCCTGCATAGGTGTTCTGGTCATCTCACACAGATGTCATCGGGTGTAGAGTGGAGTTCGTCTTTCTTGTCTTCATTGAATGTGTAAGGAAAGACTGATGGGTTTATTGGGACCGTCGGCTTTATCATATGTGAACAAGTTTAAACTGACTCAGAATTACCCTTATCAACAAACGTTCCATAGGTTTATTTGTCTTTATAAACAAAACAATGTTTTGGGTCCCACTTAAAAACCATATTCCTTTTTTTTCCTGCCGCATGTTCTTAAGCAACTGCAAAATTTTTTTCCCCTGGTGCCTTTGTCACACAATTATTTCCTTTGAATTAGGGTATCCACATCATCATAATAATAAAAAATAATATTTAAGACCTTTTATATCAAACTAAAACCCTAGCCTCCTAATTGTTTTCTCTTCTATCTTAACTTTTTCACAGTTTCAAACACTTTATTTTTGCCATACACTAAAATTTTAACTTCTTAGTTCTTGCCACTTAAAAGAATAGAGAACAAATGTTGAATTTTACATAGCTTTTTAAGAGTATTCAAGGCCAAGAAAGTACAACTTCACAGGTATATTTATATATTCTTAACACTTTTACATTGATTTATTTTAAGGAATCAAATCACATGTTTAACTTCTATGTCTTTAAATTAATCTCTTAATTCGATTGTTATTAACTATGAAGTGATTTTATTTATTTTAATTATATAAAATGTGTACTTGTAAGCAATTGAGATTATGACGAAGCCTAATCACAATAATGATTTTCAAATCAAATTCTAAATGAACTTGTATCAAGGTATATTTTGCAAATCTTCCAATTGAGTAAATTAAATTAGGTATGCAAATATAAATTAAAGTTTATATTATATTTGATCTTGTATGACAATTACATTAGTATATAATTGTTTATCTATTTTGTTATTTATATTGATTAGTAACATTTAGATTAATTTTACTTTCAATCTAGCCTTTCAATTTTGCCCCCCCAAACTAAAATTCTGGCTCTGCCACTAGGTGTACTATACAGACCAACATGACCAGTATTTACTATTCCTGTACTTGGATTGGTACAAAAATGTGGTTGTTTCGTGCCGCTCCAAATACTAGAGTACTAGCAGATTTCGGCTATTTTGCTAGGTTTTGAATATTTCGAGTGGGGAAAAAAATGTCTATTTATTTCGGGAAAGTTTTTATTGGGAATTGAAAAAACTGTCAAAACAGTTAATTACTTTTTCGTTTTTTTATAAAAAGTTTTTTAAAATGGTTTACTAATGTATGCTCTAAGGGCACATGTTAGAAAAACCCCAAAAAAAAAAAAAATTGTTTCTTACCACTTTTTCAAGCCAAATCATGGACTCAATGATCTTTAGTAGGATCTCAACTTGCAGAAAGACACCAAAGCAACTAGAGATTGAGTTATGGTGCAAAAAAGGTGGCAAATTGACCAAGGGTTGTTACTAACAACTCACGCTGGTCGTGTCACTTCCAAATTGACACAATATAAAGGGAATTTATTATGTCTATTGAATTATTATTATCAACAAATTAAAGGGATATAAGATTGTTAGATCATAGGCATAATGGTATAAAACTTTTTTTTTTCCTCTTTTTTTATTCCCAATATTTTTTTTAGAAGATTAAAAATGGTAGATCCACTTAGAAAATAATAATCTTTATCCATCTATTCTACTCAACAAAATAAAATACATTTTCGTCCTACCAAACACAAATCTAATTGACATTGTACCAAGATGTGTGTATATATATATATATTAGTTTTACATGAATATTGTTAGGGAATTTCAAATTCTTTTCACTAGATTTAATGTTAATTTTTTTTTTTCCTACAAAAGTTTATAAAAATATTTCTTAAATCAATATATATATATATTTTTTACAAGATAGAAATTCTACTCCAACCTAATCTAAGTATATATGTGTGTATGAAAGCTCCCTCTTAGAGACTTAAACTGCGGCCCTTGCCCCTCACACCCCACAAGTACTTATACTTGTGAAATGACCATCGCACCAAGGGTGTGTGGTGGTTTAAATCAATACTCTTAAGTCTTAAGGCATTTATTAACTTTTCTCTTTATTTAATTAGAGTATAAATTTAGATGAATTTGTAGATATAATAATATAAGATTTTTTTTTTTTTTTTAGAAAGAATAATATAAGAATTTGCAAATATTAAAACACTTCCAACTTCGAAGTCAACCAAAGGAACCCCTTTTAGTCTTCACCTCAACTAGCTCACATTTGATTAATTATTTGATCCTATCACCATCACCAAATCAATTTATTTTATTTAGTTTAGTTTCCCTTTCCCCACTCTCCACGCCTCTTTCTTGTTATCCAATCACCACTCTACGTGTGTATTTGGTATTTTTGTCAACTTATTTTACTATTTAACTTATTTTTGTTATTCGGTACGGAGCGCATACAGATTGTTCGTGGAGCTCAGTAAACAACACTTGCCAAGCCCATCGTCATTGGAGTTGGGTAAAGGGCTGTGGAAGGGCATTTGGAAACTCCGGGTGCCTCAGAAAGTTTGACATTTTTTGTGAAAAGCAGTCCGCGAGGCGCTGCCTACCAAGTTCAATTTGTGCAAGCGGCAAGTGGTGGCTAATGGTCTGTGCGAGCAGTGTCGTGATTCAGCTAAAGACAGTATCCATGTGTTGTGGTTTTGTGATTCAGTTAAGCCCATTTGGATGTCGGATCAACGCTTCTCCTTTTTGCGTTCTAAAAGGTTTTCCGAGTTTGAAGATTTGTTTTGCTTTTTGTACGGGGAAATTTCATCCAAGCTGGTGGAGTTTTTTGCCATGGTCGCATGGAGTATTTGGGAGTGTTGGAATCGGGTTCAGGAAAGACAAAAGGTGTGGGGTATTGATGAGGTGTGTACCCGGGCCTCTAAGTTGCTAAAGGAGTTCCATGATGTGCATAGAAAGATTCCCCGGTTAGCTATTTGAAGTGGGGATATTCGGTAGAAACTTCCTGCATCTGGCTTGTTCAAAGTTAATTTTGATGGAGCATTCTTTGAAGAGCAGGCATGTGCAGGTCTTGGGGTGGTCATCAAGGATTCGGCAGGATTAATTATTGGTGCGTTGAGCCAGAGAATTAGGCTTCCAGGGTCTGTGGACATGGTGGAAGCTTTGGCTGCCCGAAGAGCTGTTGTATTTGCCTAAGAGCTGTGTCTTCAAGCTGTGGAAGTGGAGGGTAATTTTTTGAAGATTATCCAAGCTCTTGTTGCTGCCCAGCCTTCAAGGACTTTGTTTGGAAATGTCATTGCTGATATTCATTGTTTAGTATCTAATTTAAATTGTAGTTTTTGTCATGTCAAGAGGGAGGGCAATAAGTTTGCTCATATCCTTGCCTGCCCGTAGAGCAGTTGCATTTGTAGATTTTGATGTGTGGTTAGAAAATCTACCACGTGACTTGGAGGATGTTTTTCTATTTGATTTACCTTAACTAAATTTCTTAACTGATTCTCAAAGAAAAAAAAAAAAAAAAAAAAACTTATTTTTGTTACTATTCATGGATCTCACTACACTTTTTGATACTATTCATGGATCCCACTATACTATTCAACTAACTTTTACCTTTATCTATAGTACTTTTAGCAAAAAATTTCAATTTGAATAAAATAAGCGAATTCCAAACAGACCCTACGCATCACTCATTACCAAAATGTCAACAATCATTTTCGTCTGTCAACATAAAATGTGTTTTAATTAAAGAATAGAATTTGTCAAAGTTCAGGCTCATTTAATGATTATATTTTTATGTCTTTTTAAAAAAAAATCAAATCAAATTATACACAAAATTAAAAGAAAAGATGCTCTTTTTATGCTAAAATTTTTATTAAATAGCCAGTCTCATTAATCACAAAAAATAAATCCATCAATTATCATCATATTATTCATTGTTACATTGTCAATTTGTAAAAAGTTATCTAATAAAAAATTTACAACATCTTTAATATTTACTTAAAAATGAAATACACATAAATTTAATAAATTTAAAATAAGTGTTTTTCTAAACTAATTTAGAGAAATCTTATAAAACCATCAACTTATATTATTACTAGTCTAATCACATGTGTTTGCATGTATGATGAAGCTCTTTTTTTATCTCCTTCTAAAAAAAGCTCTTATTTATTTATTTATTTATTTTGGGTTTAGTGTCATAATATTTAAAAATGAGATTGAGTCAGAGACAGTGTCCTAATTCTTAGATCTTTCTTTATGTGATTTTTTTTCTTCTAATTAGTTATTTGTACATGAAAAAGGAAAAAGTCTAAAACTTAGAAATTTTTAAAAAAATAGTAAATTACCATTTCAACCGGTTTGTGTTTTTAAATTTAAAATTGTTTAACTTAAAAATATGAGCATTTTAGAGAGTTTAAGGGTTCGTTTGATTGGAGAGGTAGAAAAGTGGGATGATAGAAAATGGTAGGAGGATGTAAAATATTTTATTTTCTCTTATTTTTGTTTGGTTAAGAGTGGAAAAGTGGAAGGATGGAAAAAATAAGTTTGAATAAATTTACTCATATACCTTTGTTAAAGAATAATGCTTAATTAAAATAAAAAAGTGATAAATAACCACAAAAAAAGAGCAATCATCAAAATTTATTAAAAAATAAAAATAATATCCTAAAAAAAAATGGCAATGTTACTACCAGGAGAAAAAAAAAAGAAATAGGTACAACAGGCCCTTAAAAAAAAAAAAAAAAAAAAAAAAAAAAAAAAAAAGGCAACAGCCCAAAAAAAACCGGTGCTGCCCGGTGAAAAAAAAGAAAAGGGCAACGTACTGCCCGGGGAAAGAAAAAAAAAAGCAACTTGAAGAATGTGGTCACGGACATTTTTGTTAATTAAGAAAAAATTCTTTTCTCACTTAGTTTGGTGAATTCGAAAAGAAAACACTTGAGTCCTACAATTTATTTTCCTTATTTTTCTTTCTCCCCATCCAACGAGAAATTATACCGTCCTTTAGTAGACAATGTAACTTCACTTGTCCACCATTCTACTAAAAGACTCTCATTTATTTAAAATTACTGAGTCAATAATCAGTTTCTGTTTTAAAAAAATTTCTAACTCAGCAATTTTAAACAAGTAAAATTGTAGACTACGTCACTTGTCTACCGTGAAGACCTTATAATTTCTCCCACCCAACTAAACACAATCAAGAAAGTTTTCCTTTCTGTTTTCTCTTCAAAGTTTTTCATCCACCCTATTTCACTTTCAAACAAACACACCTTAAAATTTGTGTGAGAATATTTTAGTACGCAAAATGATCAAACCCAAACAGAGAATCAATGCATGATGAGTTGGAGAAATTTTTCTCCATAGAAAAAATAAATAAATATATTTAAAATGCATTATTAATTTATTATTGATAATGAAATATCTATTATTATAGTGGTTTAGACTAATTAACGGGAAAAAGGCGAATCTATTTAAAGAATATTCTTGGATTATATATAGTAGTAGGTCCATTCTAATTCTCCAAGACAAAAAACCTAAGATAAGATCATAATATAAAGCCTCTCTGCTACACGTGAAGCTTATTGCAACGTTATTTTTTTTTTTTTTTTTTTTTTTTGGTTGAACACCCACCTTCTTTGACATAGGCATTGGCACAAGCCCATAACTATTTTTCGAAGTCCATATGAACTGAGAAACACAACAACAACAACAAAAAGTTTTAGTCAAGCAACACAGCACAGAGAGAGATAAGAGAGAAGCAGGGACAGTGCCATGGCTCTCTCACCCTGTAAGTTTCATATATATGAACATTTTTGTGTATGATTAATTGCTGGGTTTTGCAGATTTTTATCTTCTTTTATGTGATTTTGATGTTTTTGGGTGGTTGGATATGGTTCTAATATTGGTTTTCTTGTTCTTGTTTAATGGTTGCATTTTTTTTCTTCTCCTTGTTTTGGTTTTAATAACTTCTTTGGTATAGACGTTTGACTTTCTGTTTGAACTATTTTTGGACAAATGTTATTGTATATGATTGGATTTTTTTTTTTTTTTTTTTTTTTTTTGCGCCAATGAAAGTGTGCCAATTCACTGTGCTTGGTAGATATTGGTTCTGGGTTTCTCTGGAATGATATTTATGGACTCCCAGAGTTTAGTATAACATGGCATACTATGATTGTTATATGATCACAAAAGGGGGGATGATTGCAGAGAATGTGTGCCTTTTTCTTCTTTAGGAGATGAGGTCTGAGTTGGAAGACTACTGCAGTTCTTTTTCTATATAGGCAAATGATGACTGATCCAAATGAAAAAAATAAAAATAAAAATTTGATGACCAGGGTCTAATTTTAGATGCCTATTTTAAAGCTAGTTTGAATGGGACAGCTGGTTTTCTGATACTTATGTATGGAAAATAATTCAACACATTGTTTTGGCATAGATATGCATTTGTGTTGCCATAATTAGTCCTCCATGCTTAAATGTTCTGTTGTTACAGCTATCAAGTAATTTGGGTCCTTGATGATGTCCTTTACTAAGACTAGATTAGGCCCAAGATAGAGCAGATTGGGAGAAAAGCCTCATATGCCCAACCGATTCACCTTTCTTTTTGTTTTCGACTTTCATTCAAAAATCTTGGTTAAGGTTAAGAATTATACCTTTAGACTCGCCTCTATCATCAAGCCCCCTTTTTTATTATTCTAGGATATCTTTTCAAGACTGAATTCTGGTGTAAAAGAATACCAAAGAATTTTTATAGATTACATACAGGTGCACGCACACACAAGTGACACAACTAAGAGTACCCAAGGATTAGTAGTTAAGACACACCTGAGTTGTGTATTGTTTTCTCTTTTTTCCAAATCAATATTATTTGCCTAAATGTCATAGATCTCAGTAGAAATGATGATTTATCCCTACCTTAAAGATTATTGCTTTAAATGAACAATCATTTTATCAAATCCTAGTATGTGTATGTGTTTTAGCCTTTAGGCTGTAAATTGACATCAAGACATGCTATTTATGTGGTTATAGTGCTATGTCCCAATCAGCCAATTAGCTCTCGCTCAAATGGTACCTCCTCCCCCTTGTAAAAGTAAGGTAGAGGATGAGATCATGGATTTAAGACCTGTTGAGTGTGTTTGTAATTTACCAATAAAAAAATGGTTCTCTCTCATTAATTTTATTGATATAAATTTCCACCAAGATATGTTATTTGTGCGGTTATAGTGCTATGTCTCATTTAGCCAATTAGCTCCCACTCAAATGGTACCTCCTCCCTCTTGTAAAAGTAAGGTTGAGGGTGAGACCATGGTTTCAAGACTCATTGGGTGCATATGTAACTTAACGATAAAAATAGGTGCAGTTTCATTAATTTTGTTGATGTAATTTTCCATCAAGATATGCTATTTATGCAGTTATAGTACTATGTCTCATTTAGCCAATTAGCTCTCACTCAAATGGTTCCTCCTCCTCTTGTAAAAGGAAAGTAGAGGGTGAGATCGAGGATTCAAGACTCATTGGGTTTATATGTAACTTGCCAATAAATAAAAAAATGGTACTATGTATCTTTTATTTCATTGATGAACTTTTGAGGCATGGCCCATTTCAAATCCTGGCTGACAACAGAAAGCTGACCATATGCAGACTATGCGTGGCTCAATGCTCATATCTATAATTTATATAACTATTTTGAAATAATGTATTGCTATTTGATGGTGACTGTATTAGATCAATTTTTTTATACAATATAGATATTTAAATCTGATATTGTTTACATTTTTTTTTTTCTAATGTGTGGAAATATGAAACGTTTTTTGCCAGTTGTATCATAGTTTCTATCTGATTCTTAAGTAGCATATTTGATACTTAAATTTTGGTATTCTCCACCTGGCAGGCTTTTCGCCTTTGGTATTTCTCTTTCTCATTGTTGGGTGTGTTGCACGGCCTCTCTATCCACTCCCTAGTAAAGTAGCTGAGGGCACTAGAAAGCCTCTACAAACTTCTCGTCCATATAACATAGCACATCGAGGTTCAAATGGAGAGATTCCTGAAGAAACTGCTCCTGCATACCAGGTAAGTGGCCATGCCTAACAAAGAAATTTGTATATTCTTTCAACCATTCTATTCATATGTCTCATCTTGAGATTGCTTAGTTCATGATGAATGGCATTATGGCAGATTAAAATCACAGAGCTAAAAAATTCCAATTTCACATTTCTTTTAATGATCTTATTCATATTGGTTGGTTACATAGTAATTCAATCCACACCAATTAAAGTTGAGCATATATCTAAAAAATGTGAGATTTTTTTTTTGGGGGGGGGGGGGGGGGGGGGGGCATGGCTGATATAGAGATTATGGCTCCATGTCTGTGTTTGTCATGTGAGTGTGTGTACATATCATGTATATTTTTACCCAAATAAAAATGTATACTTTGCTCACAATTGAATTGGTGTAGCAAACATGCCCAATTTCATTGTTTTCTCCAAATATGTAAATTTAATATGAGGTGCCACGGCTGGATATGAAATTATGGCCATTGGAAGTATTTTTCTCAATTAACTTGATGAGCCTCTTCTCTGTTCTCAAATTACATGTACACTATAAAAATTACTGTTTCTTGCAGAGAGCTATTGAAGAGGGTGCAGACTTCATTGAAACTGATATCCTATCTTCCAAAGATGGCGTTCTTATATCCTTCCATGATGTAACACTTGATGATACCACTGATATTCTTCAACACAAGGAGTTTGCCAATCGTAAAAGGACCTATGAAGTCCAAGGGACCAATACCACTGGATTTTTTACTGGTATGGAATTCATTCAGCTTTCAACTTCCTTTTCTCATAGTTTCCAAATATTGATCATATGGTATTGATGGGGACAAGGTTCCAGCTTAATGCATGAGTATCCAACAAACTTGAAGCCTTCATTCTGTGTTTGTGCTCAGAAGTATCATTAATGTCTTTATTGCACTTTTCACCTCCTATTAGTTTGTCCTGTTACAAGATTTGATCAAGTGTGAAAATTCTGAAAAATATTTGAATTATGTGCAGTTGATTTCACATTAAAAGAACTAAAGTCCTTGCGGGTGAAGCAGAGGTACATATTTCGGGATCAACAATATAATGGTTAGTTCTTGTTTGTGGATAAATATTTTGAACTAATTCAAATTCCCCTTTTTTGCTTCACTAGATAATGTGAAGATTATTTACTGCTCTACGTCATTTTTGTTCATGATTTTCTAAATATAATTCAAAATTTTGGAAGAGGTTAACAATGGCAACAACCAGTGATTACTATGTTTTCGGTCTGTAGTTATAATTGGATTATGTGCCTGGTAAGAATCATACTGTTAACTCCATAATTTATTGGCTTTTACTCAGCTATGGTTGGCAGGATTAGAGTCCTAGATTTCTTAGAGTAATTCAATCATGGGTTCCTAAAATCATATCCATCCATTTTAAAATGAGTGGATTGGATTTTGCGACATCATCAATAATTTAAATAAAATACTAGAATGTTGATAGTTAGCGCTTGTTTAAATGTTGATGGAGTGGTATAATCTCATCCACTAAAATGATTAACTGGATTTTTGGAACCCTATGGTGGAGTTACCCTAAGAACTCTAGAAGATCCTAATACGTGGCTGCCTTTGCCTTGGTCAAGCTGAAATGACTGCTAATTCTAGAGCTTAGTAAGCTGAAAAGGGAAGTTGGAGATGTGAATTTCCCAAATGAATCCAAATCCCATATTCATGCTCTCAACCCACTGAACCCACTGTGCTAATCTCCTTGAAAAAGTAGATACAGTTTCATTTGTCTAATTGATTAGATTTGAACAGACTTTTTGATTTTTTTTTCTTGAACAACTACCCATTGATGCACAATGTTTACTTTGCACAAAGTACTATTAACTATCCATTTTACATCTAAATTATTTGCATAACTTATTTTAACTGTGTATTCATAGCAATATTTGTCATAAATTTTATTTGATTTAATTTCCTATTTCTTTCCTTGCCAAAACCAAATGTTGTACTATTTAGGAGTATTTGATTTGAGTTGGCAGTATACAAGGCCAAAGTATGTGTCTCAAGGAAGTGGGAAAGGCATGTTAATCATTATTTAAAAAAAAAAAAATTATCTCCCTCAAAGGCTGTACAGAAAAGGGGCATCCTGATTTACTGTGATCAAGTTTGTGTTTAGTATACTCATGCATTGAAGGTTGCCCATTTGGGTTGCTTCTTTAGCAATAAAAAATTAATCTGCACTAGTAAATAATTCAGTTATCTGGGAGTTTGGCGTGTTAACTATCACAAATGTATTGAAGCAGATGAATTTCCCATCAAAACATAGTTCTGAGTCATTTAGTGTCAAATTGAATCCACTGGCTCATTCAATGAAACTTGATTTATTGCACTCACAATTAATCACTTGTCCCATCTCTTATTTTCAATCTTTTTGTTTTTCTTTGCCTACCATGAAACTAAAATTGTGCTCATGCCCTCCACAAAGACAAATCCATTGTTCAAAATTAAAGTGAATATCTAGTACCTTGGCCATACTGGTCTAGATCATTATATAGAACTCGTATACAATACGTTATACATGTTATGAATTTCTAGTTTTTTAATTTCTGTACTTTTTTAGTGTAAAGGAAAACTTTTATCTTTTGGTCCGGTTAGATATTAATATACTTAACTATATTCCCTTTGTGATGTATTCATCAGGAAAGTTTACTATTATTACCTTTGAAGAGTACATTGCGATTGCACTGGATGCACCCAGAGTTGTTGGAATATACCCGGAGATTAAAAATCCAGTCTTTATCAATGAGCATGTGAGTGATTTCTCTCTAAAATCTGCGAGAAAGAATGATTGTGCGGGAAATTATTGGTTGCTTACAGGCAACCCTTTAGGTTTTGTACTGAATGCTGATAAACCTTGGGAGTGGTTGCACTAGAATATGACTTTAATTTAAGAGAGCAGCAACTGTAACATTTTTGGAAACTTTAAACGATGAGGCTAGTATTATTTGCTAATGGAGAACAAACACTTCTTATTTCTACGTTTTCCGTAGGAAAGACATGAGGCGTGGTTTACCAGCCCATCTTGATAACAGATGATCATGGTTAAGAAATTGGTTTTTTTGTTCTTAATTCATTCTCTTAGACAGCTATTCTATTTCCCCTAACATATCAATTGATACCTTCAACAGGTGAAGTGGCCGGGTGGTAAGAAGTTTGAGGATAAGTTTGTTGAGACACTTAAGAAGTATGGATACAAGGGTTCATATTTGTCAAAAGAGTGGTTGGCCCAACCTGCCTTTATCCAGTCGTTTGCTCCAACCTCACTAATATATGTTTCAAATCAGACAGACTTGCCCAAGATCTTCTTAATTGATGATGTTACTGTTCCAACTCAAGACACTAATCAGGTTTGTGTTCTCCCTGATGTAACCTCCCTAGGAATAGTTACTCAAAATAAAGCCCCCTCCTATGGTGACCTACTTGATTTATTTATTTACTTTTATGCTATTGTGCACTACAAGTTTTTGGATTATATTGTACTAGGTGAGGCTACGGTCTAGGAACATGATAGAAGCTCCATCATGGAGTAAAGCATTACCCAAGAAACAATATATCTCCTATAGCATAACTAAATAATCTACTTGGTTGACAATTGACCCTTAACTCCCTAAAATAGAAAATTTTGTGATGAGCCAATAGTTGGAAGACATTTGATTGTTTGCGTAACTTATTATTTGGACATAAACCATGGTCTTCTAGTACCAAAATTTACATGGTGTTTCTTGTTCACGTTTATCCTCACCAGTTACTGGTTTATGCAGTCTGATTTTCATTTCCTTTTTGAATGTTCAATGCTTAGATTTCTAATGGAATAAGATGACTTTGATGACATGCAGTCATATTGGGAAATTACTTCGGATAGTTACTTTCAGTACATTAAGCAATATGTGGAGGGCATTGGACCTTGGAAGGATACAGTGGTTCCTGTTAAAGATAATTATTTGCTAACACCTACTGATCTTGTTGCCAGAGCACACGCCCATAACCTACAGGTACACACTTCTTCTGTCCAAAGCTTATCTGGGTGACGGTGGTAATATAGTTATAAATGATTCAGGGTTGTCATAGTTACCTTTTTCTTCTAAGTCACATTGTTATTTTGTACGTCTGTTCAACTTTATTTTTTGTTTAAAAGTTTCCTCATCCTTGATCAGAGCAAATGGTGTGGCACAAAAAATAAAGCCCATGTTTTACCTTACCTCCCAAATGTTGAATAAAGCTTGTATGGGGTTGAATAGAATATGCCTTTTCTTTGCACTGATCTGTGGCACTCAGTGGTCACTGCAATAGTTTTCATTTTAATCACTGTGCTATGGGCTCTAGCGCCTTGTAGCACCACAGTGCAAGTATCATACTGGGAGAGAAGAATGGGTCCAGGGATCCAATTTTTGTCATGGGCACAATCAAAGGGAATAACAAAATTGAGAGAGTTGCACTTGTATAAGTTTGTTTAAGGAACGGCTATATGGGTCGTACATATAAATCCTTTTTAAGGAAATAAATCTTGCAATAATTATGCCTCATCAAACTATTTATAAAGAAGTTCTTACATAACTTTAGGAATGGAGATAAAACTTCTTTTAACTTTATTTGAGAAGATAAATGGTATCCTTTGTGATGCCCTGTGTTTGTGGTTTGAATCTCACCTGTCCCTTCCTCCTCTATCTACATATCTCCAAAAAAAAAAAAAATTGAGATGTAAATAAGGTTGACGATTATAATTTGCACTGTTTGGATTCATAAATTTGCTGGATAGCTTAATTTATAATTTTTTTTCCAAAAAGCCAGTGAGATTTTGTGACAGTGGCAAATTAACAAGAAGCATTTCATATCAAATTCTCTTAATTATTTTCTTCAGAAACATGGCATACTCATATTGCATGGCTTTACTTGTATGGATCAGATCACCGTCCAAATGTGTTAATTGATTTAATTTTCTTCTTTCAGATTTGTTTGGCTGGAAATTCTTGACTTTCTTTAATTGCATAATTAATAATTTATTACGGATGTCTTGAGCTGAATGGCAATTTGTCATGTTGATTTAAATGCAGGTTCACCCATACACTTTCCGTGATGAGAATCAGTTCTTACACTTCAACTTTCATCAAGATCCATATCAGGAATATGCTTACTGGATTCACAAGATAGGAGTTGATGGAATCTTTACAGACTTCACAGGAAGCCTCAATAATTATCAGGAATGGACTTCTCATTCTTCAAATGATAGTGATAGCAGTGCATCTAAACTATTGCATAAAATTGCATTGTTGGTCAATTCCTATGAAAAGGTATGAGAACAAATTGTATGTATAATGTATCACTATATTTTTATCATAATTTTTCATAGCAATTACTTTGTACGATAACATATTATTGAATCTGTTCAATGAAGGAAATTTATGAGTGGTGGTTTCCTTGCTAAGAAAAATTAGTGTTAGCTGCTGGGGTAATCAATACACAGTTTTGTATTTGGCCAGTGCTCCAGTTGCACATTGGTTGAGAAAAAACGGTTTGTTTATCAATCTAATAAAATGAAGGTTTTTCTTTATATAATCTTTGATTTTTTGGGGGTTGTTCAGACTTATTCTCGAAGCCTTGACAATGGAATTGTGAAGCTTGAGATTCTATGGTGCCCCATGTTTCCATGATTGCTTTCTATAGAATACTCTTTCTGAGATGGACTTGGGACTTGAGCAAATGGGCCTCATAATTCAATTTTTGTCACCCATAAAAAATAAAAAATAAAAAGAAGGGTTCGCTTTCTAAAAAATAGCATATCCCTTGTAGTTTCAATCAGGAGTGGCAATGTAAAACCACCACTTCTTTGATCCATTATTTTTTTGAGAAAAAACAGTGCATTGCATTAAGAGAGGCCATTAAAATCAGCCTGTAATATAGAGACAACATCTAGTGATACATCTTCCATCTAAATTTGATCATGAGAAATAGATATTACTTGCCTCGCTAAGGAGTGAGCTATAGTATTACATTGTCTACGTAAATGGGAATAATGTATTTCTAATAACTAAGAAACAAGATACTGTATGTCTTTTACTTTGTGGCCAAAGTGGGATAAGGAGTGAGTTGTTTTGGAGTGCATTGATGAGCACTAGTGAGTCACCTTCCAGAATAACGCGATCAAAACCTGTCTCCAAAGCTAAAGCCCGCCTAGCTGCCATTGCTTCCACCTCAATAGCTGTGAAAGGGAGCAGAGCTCTTTCGCTGAGAGAAACCACCACCTGTACTACTTCATTTCTAATAACCACACCTCAGCCAGCACATTGTTCTAAGTCAAGCACCATCAAAGTTCACCTTGTTTAGGGGGTTGTCTAAAGGTCGGCAACTTGTAGGTGGGGCATCCCATTGGTGCAATGGTCGGATGTATTGTAGAGTGGGAGGAGAGGAAATGATAAGAGAAAGAAGTAAAGGAAATGAGAGGAGTTGAAGAAGAGTAGAGTAAATGTGGTGATAAGGCATGTCATTGATTTATTAACAAAACCCCTAAAGCAATAACAGCCACTTGCCTCAACGATATGGCATAATTTGGACTTTTTATTATAAATGAAAGGTCAAGATTAAGAGAACTTTTATGTGTTAGAAAACTCTAGAGGATCTTGATCTAATTTTGAAATCATTATCAATTTATGAGTGAAGTTTGGTCACTATAATTTCAAAGTAATAAATAAATAATGGGATTTTCATAAGGGGAATAACATTATATTTAGGGGTTTAACATGGGCTAAAGATTTAATTTGTAAAAACAAAAGCATAATATTACATTTGTAAAGCAACCATATGATGCGGTTACAAGTCCAATAACTGGGTTTCAATCCCATCAATTCATGACTGAGACATCGCTAACTTTGTAACTAGCAACCCAGTACTCACAATTTCTCAAAACCAAGTATGCCACCATTTAAGAGCAACGAAAGCAAATCATGACCAGCACCTGCTCTTTGGTAAAACTTGATTTTCACAATTCTCCCCTAGAAAACAAGATGACTACGGCTCTTCAGTGCTTAATATCAGACTCGTTGTATAGGTGAGCACTATGCATTGTCCAGATTGATATATCAGCAGCATCCAACCATTATATGAGGAATTAGTAATAGAAACATTTCAAGTACATCCTAAGTATCTAACAAAAGCACCTATATTAATCATCTTAAGAAACATATATTACATGGAATGGTTTGAAGGAAAACTCATCTTAAGATTCAAGGTGATCTTGAGGAATATTGCCTAGACAGCATCATAATAATATCAAATAGACTAAACTACCCTATTTAGAAACTCTCATCTTTGAGATCTCTTCAAGCAAAAATCTTGATTCAGCAGCAAAATCAACGGGAGCAACAGCCCTGACTGTGATCCTTTGCTTCTTCTCATTATTGTACTCATTCTGAGAAACACTAACCCGGAAAAGATGAGAATTCCAGGTGGCTTGCTTCAATTTTAGTTGGTATGGATTCTCCTCCCCCTCCTAAAAAATCAAAACGGTGAAAAGAATTAGAAAGTAGTTCCCAATATATATATATTTCCTACATACTAAATTTAAGGAGTCAATTATTTTATCAGTCGTATACCTCTGATTTCAACTTATCAAGCTCGTCAGCAGAGCACCCAACAATTTTCTCCGCTTCCTCATTAAAGATAGATAAAAAAGCTTCACCACTTGCATCAGAAATTTTGACTACCATTATGTATCTAAAAGAAAAAAGAAAGAACAAAATTAAAGTTAGAAGGCTAGAAGCCCTAAGCAAATTGAACTTTATATTGATTCTAGTTGTCAAATTTCCCAACTCTCACCTTAAATTGCACTCTTCATCATTTTTCTGGCATGATTCACACCAATACCCAGACCC
Source organism: Quercus robur (assembly GCF_932294415.1). Classification (NCBI taxonomy): domain Eukaryota; kingdom Viridiplantae; phylum Streptophyta; class Magnoliopsida; order Fagales; family Fagaceae; genus Quercus; species Quercus robur. Next base: position 38,247,240 of record NC_065543.1, read on the forward strand.
CAAAGCCTCTGTCACTTTCCTGTTGCAAGTTTTGCAAGCCCGGTACCACATTGCCTGGTCAGGCTTGATGAAGCTTATGTATCCTCTAATGCTGAAAAATACAGGCTAGCCAATGCAAACACAGTTCAGATCACTAAAACTGAATGTCCAATGTCAAGACAAAATCAACCTTAAATTGTTTAATTTTTACAACTGCAACAATATGTGAACCTTTAAAAACATTACAAAATTTCCATAGATGAAGACATTCCCTTTTAAAAACCATTATCATCACCACTCTAATCAAATAAAACAATTAAAAAAAAAAATACTATTTCAACGGGGACTAATATACACTCATTTTTTAATGAAACCATCACATATCAAATTCTTTAAGGAAATTTCTTTACAGTGAAGAGCTCCTGATATAATACCTTTTCCTCACCCAAGGATGGGTTCTTCTGTATGTGAGAAAGAGAGACCCGATCAGAGTACATTGACCTTAAACCACTCTTTGATGATGGGCTCATACCAGAACCGACAGATGCCAATGAACTTTCTTTACCCTCAGAATCATACCTGTTCATAAAAAAATTATAGTTAAAAATCAAAGCTAAAAGGCAAGACAAGAGGGCAATAGCCTTCTGGCAATTACATACCAGGATCTCAACTTCTTTGCTTCAGGTAAATCTGGATTTACAAGCGCAACACTTCTGCTCAGTGTTGACAAAGATACACCTAAAAACATGTAGAGCATACATCATGAGTTGAACCCCATTTTCCTTTCTTTCTAGAGAATACCAATAGCTGCAACTGAATTAAGCTTAAAACTAGGTTTACCTTGAAATTCCCCAACTTTAAGGGATTTAATTGCAACTATAGGTGATTTATCTGCAATATCCAGCAATTCCTGCCCCACACTTGTTGCAAGGTCATTCCACAAGGAGACCACAACTGTCTTTTTCCTGCAATTCAGGTATTCATGGTTTTAATATAACACACAGGACAAGAACATAAAAAATAGCAGTCAGCACCAAGCATAAACTCACGTCTCATCAGCAATAGTAATATCACGCTTTGGGATAGTATCATTGTTGCTCTTCCTCCGAATGCTCATTGTAGGGGAGACATTTTGAACAACACCAATGACATCTGAAATTGTAGTCATAAACATTCATTATGCATGAAAATGAAAATACAAAACCATTTAACACAAATGATAAGAGTGTGATCTTACCCACAAGCTCCATCCCATTGACATAAGGACCTAAACTATCAATTGGGACAAAATTGAATGTTGTTTCAGGAACAAAAGTTTCTTCATTGCTAGCCTCTTCTACTTCAGAATTCTCATTCAAGGTCATTTCATAATCATTTTTCACTGTCTTAAACTGCTTATTAGCAAGTCTTAGAGTCCCCCTTGAAATGAAATAAACCTTCCCCAATTGAAACCTGTCATAGAATTTCTTTGCAGCTTCATTGAACATTGTTGCTTGTATTTGTGTGCCCTGAAACAAAGGAACCAAACCATCACGTTTACCATACAGCCAAAATTCCAATAACAATGTATAACCAATATGATTTATTAAAATAGAAAATATAACATTTTAAACAAAGATTTTTTTGTTTTAGGCTTACATCTTCATCTGTTAACTCTACATTGAAAACACAGCCTTCTCCTCTCGCGTTCTTATAGGTACGCATATTTCCTTTGCTAGTGACACGAACCTTTATGGTCCAACTACCTTGGTAAGGGTTCAAGGACACCAGAGGGAAAACTCTTCGTGTCATTGACATCCGTGCAGCTGGGGCCATACTGAATTTCCAAAAGAGAGAAATTATTAGTGCACATACTTCACAAAACTAGAAGAATCAAATAGCACATGCTATTAGATATCACAAACAAGATCACATACTTTTGGCGCTGTTCATGTACTATCTGAGCAGCTGATTTAGCAACAATTTCCTGCTTTGGCTTTAAAAAAATCCCAGGCACTTCACTTTTTACCTCACTCTTAATCTCATTTTCTTGCTTTGGCTTCAATACAATACCAGTTTCCTCACTCTTGACCTCGGATTTGACCTCCATTTCAAGCGGTGGAGAAACCACCTCACATTTTGTGACAATCAGATACCTGAAACAGCAAAACGATTTCAAAATCCACACATTAAATTAATAATTAGGCTTGCAGAGACCAATAACTTAAACAAGGCAATTTTTTTGTCAGAATCTATGCTTACTTCTCAGGCTTATTCGGAATGTCATTGAGAGTATAATCAAGAATGCGAATCAGACCCAGGTTCTGAATATTTCCAGACATGACCTCAGAACCCATGTTTGTTGGGAGAATTCCCCTTAGCTTCATCTTTCCATCGTTAGCTGTAAACCTACATGCAAAAAATGAAAATTCCTTAAGCTCCAAGTAAATTACAATTCATATATACATTCAATAGTAAATCTTTTGCTACCACCTTCCAATTGAACCATGACTTGGCTTGACCCAAATCCAATCAATTCACATTATTGTTCAATTTATTGACCCCCAAAAAAAAAAACCCAAATGTTCAAACCTAAGTTTGATGCTCAATTTGCTTAGTATTCATAGTAAATCTTTTGCTACCACCTATCAATTAAACCATGACTTGGCTTGACCCAAATCCAATCATTCTAAATCATCACAATATTGTTTAACTTATTGACCCAAAAAAAACCCAGATGTTCAAACCTAAATCTGAAGCTCGATTTGCTTTGTAAGGCAAGCTTGTTGAGTAAAACAAACTGATTATCCAAAACCAAACACTGAGAGAATCTTTTTCAGATTCAGATTATTTGGCCCAATATAATGCACAGTAAGAAAACCATACAAGAACATTTGTTGTCAACTAATGTATATACCCAAATTTTTAGGCACAAAGCAACAATAATCATATGTGTAAACCTCAACATGCAAGAAATCTCGGAGACTATAGAAATGTCAAACTGGTAATACTAATCAATTACTTAATTAAAAACTTCAATTTTCCGAAACACCAAATAACAAAATACAAAATGGGAATAGAGAGGAAGAGTTAAAAAGAAAAACTCTTACATAAAACGGTTACCGGAAGCACCGGTGGCCTTGAGCTCGATGACCTGGACGACGATCTCAGGGACATCGGAGGAAGATTCCGGCGATGGGTTCGCCAGAATAGTCGAGATCGCATCTGGACTCACACACTTCGTCATTCTCTCTATTTTGTTTCTTTCTTTGATCTGAAGAAGAAGAAGAAGGATAGAGATGGTCAGATAGGGAGAGAGAAAGAGAGGGAGGTAATGAAGTTTTTGTAGCTGTCTTCTTTGGCGGGAAAATATATATATATTCAAATTTGTTTTACTACTTTTTATTTTCTATTCTCTTCTCTCTTCTCTTGTCCCGCCGCTGTATTTTCACTTTTCATTTTTCTACTTTTTTACGCGCCAAAGGTTTTTTTCGGATTTGGGGGGGTTTTTTTTAAGTTTTAAAGCTGGCGCCAATTGTATTTTTTCGCTGGCCGTGTGTTTTACTGTTTTTCTTTGTTGGGTTTGTGTTTTTGTGGGCCGTCACGTCAGCATATGGGATATTTAAACTGGTTTTTTTTTTTTTTTTTTCTTTTCAATTTACATCTTTGAGATGGCGTTTGGATACTGCTGAAACTCAAGTCTGCGTTTTGCGTTTTACTTTTTTTTTTTTTTTTTCTGCACCGTTTCTGATTTTGGGTTAAGTAATGTGTTTGAGTTTGGTGAGAGGGTGTAATTAAGTATGTGTTTAACAATTAGTTTATTTCTCAAAAAAAAAAAAAAAAAACTAATAAGTGGAAAATTTTAATAAAGTATGTACTACCTTCATTCCAAATTGTTGGTCCTGTTTAGAACCCAAAATTTTAAGAGAACATTATTTTATTGTCTTGTCTCTTAATTAAAAAGATAGAAGTTTTCAAAAGTACCTTTAAACAAGGTTCTCAAAAAAAAAAAAAAAATTATTTGGACAATATTTTGGAACGTCCCAAAATGAAATACATGACCAACAATTTGGGATGGAGGATTTTTTTTTTTTTTCTTCTTAAAAGCATGATATTGTCTTTCTTACCTTTTGTATATAAATATGAAATATAATATCATGATAGTAATTAATGGAAGTTCATTAAAACTGTGTTTGTATATAATAAATATGGAATTTGATTATTATGATAGATATTAATGATATTTATTATGATTGTATTCTATATGGAACTATTAAATATATAATTATGGTTATTGTGAATAGGTATTTATTATGGTTGTGTTTATATATGAAATTTATTCTATTTATTTAAATATAATATAATAACCTGGTGCGTGTGAGACGAGGTTATTACATACACCAGAGGAAATAGTCAAATACTCAAAAAGGTCTAGACACTCTCGTTTGAAAAAAAAAAAAAAGGTGTTTAAATATATAATATAATTTAAACTCAATTGAAAATATATATTAGAATATTAATGTGTAAAATTGTGAGATCTTAAAAGCTTATATGACAAATTATCACGAGGTTAACCAAAAGTTAAACGTTTTCAGTTTTATAGATTATAGATAATAGACCAAATAACAAAACTCAAAAATATAATTTATTTTTTTAGAAGAATAAAAATATATAATTTAAATAATATATAAATTCTTAAATTTACACAATCCATAATTCACTAATGATATCATCACTGTTAATGAATGAAATATATATATATATATATATATTGAATGTCGTGGAACATAATTTTAATTAGATACAGTATATCGTCACTATAATCTCTAAATATCATGAACTAATCCTAAAAGTTGATTAAGCAACAACTAAGAGATAGCATACCATTAAGAGAGATAAAAATACCATTTATAAATCTCTTTCCACCAAGAGAAAATATCCAACTTTGCATATCACCTTCAAATAAAAAAATTATTTAAAAAAAAAACCAACAATTTTTTTTTATAAATGTTTTCTTTAAAATAAATCAGGTCAGGTATGGGTTGACTTGCCATTTCAATTAGTCAAGTACATATTGACCTAGATTTTCTCCATGTCAGGTCAAGTTTAGGGGTGTCAATGTTCGACCCAACCCACAAACATGACACGAACCCAACACCGGTTTTTGCGAGTTAGGGTTGGGCCTTAATGGGTTTGGGTCATAAACGGGTCGACTCAAAAGCGACACGATAAAAAACGTGTCATAAGCGGGTCAACCAATGTAATCCACAATAGAAACGTTTGACATGCCAATTTATTTGTGTTAACTCGAAATTACCCACTTAACACAACCCATTTAACTCATATAACAAATAAATATTCATTTTATTTTAGATTTGTCAAATACCTTTTATATCCAAAATATATTTTAAATTTAAAAAGAAAAGTGAGTAATTACAAAAACTTACAAGGGATATAATAGGAAATTGAAACTTTTCAAACCCTAGATCTCTAAGCCCTACATACCCTAAATCTCTAAACCTTCTTATAAATATCTTTTTTTATTTTTTTATTTCAGTCGTACTACTCACTCTACCATCTTATAGTCTTATGCCTAATTCTCAAACTCAAAGTCTCAAACCGGTTATTGCTCTCTCTATCTCTCTGTCTCTCTCTCTCTCTCGATCTCTCTCTCTCTCATGTGCTTAGTAAGTTTTAGAATTAAAGAAAACCGTTTTCTTGATGTTTCAAAATTCTACAATAATTTTTTCTACTTAATGTTTTTGTTCTATAAACTTTAGTCTACTCTTTGCTCCAATTCTTTCAATATTGATACTTAGCATTTTGCGAGTTCCAAGGATATTATATTTTTGTTGAACTATGTTATTTTATTTTTGTTAAAGTATGTTATTTTGAATTTGGGTTGAAGTGTATGCACTTCGTTTGGAGTGTAAAGAACTTATCTCTAGATGAATATTATATTTTTGTTGAACTATATTATTTTGAATATGGGTTGAAGACTTGAAATGTATGCATTACTCTTGGGATATAAAAAAAAATTATTTTTAGATGGATGTTATATTTAATATTATGCAGGTTGAAATGGATTGTGTTACATTCGTGTCAACCCAATTCGACTCGTTTATTAAGTGTGTCAAATGGGTTGGGTCAGGTCAACTCGCCTTATTAACAGGTAGGGTTAGGGTTGAAGGATCATGACACGATTATTAAATGAATCGGGTTAGGGTTGAACCATTTAGTCGAATACCCCTACCTTGACACGACACGAATCCGACACGCTAACCCAAATTGACACCCTTAGTCAGGTTAATGATTCTAGTCCAATTTTGCTAGGTTACGAATCAAAAACAAGAATATTTATGGTGAATTTTACTATAGATTGTTGTGAAAATATAATGCACAAATACTTGCCGAAACCTTTTTATTTTATTTTATAGGTAAGTCGATTTAAACATATAGCATTCGATTCATGGTGATTATATCTTTATCATCAAGCAAAGACATTAATTGATTTTTTGTGTAAATATAATGTATAAATTTGATTTTCATCTTACTTATTCCAAATGCCAATATGGGCATGGCTTGCCATATCAATATATCATTGCATAAAAGGAAAATTTCATCATACCCCCAATATTAACACAACTCTTTCACAAATTCCAATTTCAAATTTGCTAAACTATTCATTTGAGTGTTGGGTTTAACCTATCTAAAAAACTAACAATTTTCATTTCAAGTAGTAATCAGTTATTATGGCCAAGGGATATTATCCAGTTTATAATGTGTCGACCGAAGAGTGACCATTAGCTTGGAAATCAAACTAAGTCATTATTTGTTCTTGCTTCTGGGATTTTGTCACACCACACCACTGAGAGCAAACTACACATTGTGCGTGTCATCCATTTATGTCAAATAAAAATTATGGGATCTTTAAACTTCAATACAAACACGTAAATGCAAATGTGATTTTTCATATATGGTTGCTGAGTGATAATTGATTAAAAGTACAATATTATCTTAGTTTTGATAAGCATTGTCACATCTATTCTGTGTTTATTCCCACACTAATACGTAAATATGAGGGTTTGCAAATTTTCTTTACAATATATTCATTACATGAATTTTTCTCTCGTAGGAGATTAAAACTAATCAATTGAGCATGCAAACATGAATCCAAGAGAATCTAAGAGTCAATATTGAGAAGTAGCTTTTGAAAAATTTAGCAAGTCAAAGATGTGGGGAAATATAAAAAGAAAGAGAGAAATTCATTCAAGCAAAAGTTGGAAAATATTATGACATAGAAATATTCTTACCAGTTTCAGTATTTTCATCATATCACTTTCTTGCGGCCACAAAAAGAGGACTTCAAGATCTAAAACTTTGTAATTCACAATTTCCAATTTTAAATTTGCTAAACTATGTATTTGAGTGTTTGGTTTGACATACTAAAAAAACTAATTGATAAGGGTAATTCTGAAAGTTGGATAAACTCGAGGCAAAGCTGACGGACCTAATGAACCCGATGACCGTGCTTGTGCATCCGTAAACAACAACACCATGGAGTCGACAGTTCCACCTCAAGGCCGACGAGTGCGCCTAGAATAAGACGACTAGAATGCATAGACGGAATAAGAAGCTAACGAAAGGAAGCTGAAGGGGATAAGTAAACTTTTGACGGATTTGACGTGGCCTTGCTTGGCCTCCACGCATTAATATATAAGGAAACATCTTGTGCTCCACGACTAGCTAATCGAGGGGATTCCTACAAGGAAAGGATCCAGCTTGATGCGCGCATTAATGAAGATATTCCCCACAAGGAAAAGCCATCTATGTCAAGGAACGAATGTCAACCCTACCTACTATAAAAACCCTAAAACCCTCGCAAACCAAGGTATACATAATTTCTCCCAACTCTGGCACTCTAAAGTTGTGAAAGTTCTCTAACTTCACCTTCAGAGGATATTTGGCTGGTATCACACCAATACTCTCTTAAGGTCTTCTTTTTCTGTGTTATGCAGGTGTTGTTTCGAGCACATGAGGACTGTGTGACTTACTGATGATTTTCAACATCATCACTAACCATTTCCATTTCAAGTAGTAATCAATTATAGCTAACTAGCTTAGGGATATTTTCCGATTTATAATGTGTCAACTCAAGTGACCATTAGCTTGGAAATCAAACTAAATCATCCTTTACACATTGATTACTACACCACACCATCGAGAGCAAATTACACATTGTGCGTGTCATCCTTTTATGTCAAATAAAAATTATGGGATCTTTGAACGTTGATACAAACAAGTAAATGCAAATGTGATTTTTCATATATTGTTGCTGATTGATAATTGCTTATAAGTACAATATTATTTTAGTTTTGGTAAACATTATCACGTCTATTTTGTGTTTATTCCCGCACTTACACATAAATATGAGAGTTTGTAAGTTTTTTTTTTACAATATTTTAATTACATGATTTTTTTCTCTCGTAGGAGATTAAAACTAATCAATTAAACACGTGGACAGTCTCCAAGAGAATCTAAGGGTCAATATCAATTGAGAAGTGACATTTGGTGAATTCAACAAGTCAAAGATGTGTGGAAATATAATTTAAACTCAAATATATATATGTGTGTGTGTGCATGAATTTTGACTTGTAAAATTACGAGGCCTTAAAGTTTATATGACAACATATCACAAGGTTAACAAATAGTCAAACGTTTTTAGTTTCATATATTTTATAGATTATAGATAAGATACCAAATAACAAAATACTCAAAAATATAATTTATTTTTTAGAAGAATTAAAATATAAATTTAATAATACATAAATTCCTAAATTTACACAATCCATAGTTCACTAATGATATTATCACTATATACAAATGAATATATATATAATGTCATGGAACATAACTTTATTTAGATACAGTGTATCACCACTATAATCACTAAGGGTATGTTTAGTAGATTGTAACGGTAATTACATAAGAATAAAAATAGGTATTACAAGGAATAAAAGATGTTGTAATGTAATACTTATTACTATTCATTTGTTTGGGGAAAATATAATAATAGAACCTTGAAAACAATGGAATGAAAGCATTTGTTTTTCAAAATTAAAATATATTTTAGGAAATATTTTACTCATATAATTATATTTCCTAAAAAATTATTATTATTATTATTATTTTAAATTTGAATGAGAGATTAGTTATTTTTTATGATTTTTTATTTTCATAATTGTTATGTGCATATGGAAAGTTTATTTATTTGGAAATATATTAATTTTAGAAATTAATACACTTACTAAGGAATAATTATTACAACTCTCGTAGAGATGAATAATTATTCCTCATTTTAAAGAATAACTATTCATAAGGAATGACTATTCCATGTAATAAAAATATAATCAGACTATTGAATAGTTAAACCATAGGAATAACTATTACATTATAGTGTCTATTACAGTCTACCAAATATACCATAAATATATCTTTATCATTAAGCAAAGACATTAATTGATTTTTTTTTTTTGTGTAAATATGATGCATAAATTTGATTTTATTTTTACTTATTTCAAATGCCAGCATGGCTTGCCATATTATTTCTTAGAAGGAAAATTTCATCATACCCCCAATAATAACCCAACTCTTTCACAAATTCCAATTTTAAATTTGCTAAACTATTTATTTGAGGAACAATGCTAGAGATACAAACTATTTTACAAAAAATTTTACAAACTACTGATGTGACGAGTGATTATTGGTAAATGAAAAAGTGATATTAATGGTAGGTCTAAATGAAAACCAATAAAAGGTTGGCCACATCAACATTTTGTAAAAATGTTGTAAAATAGTTTGTAACTATAGTATTACTCTTATTTGAGTCTTTGGTTTGACATATCTAAAAAAACTAATAGTTTCCATTTCAAATAGTAATCAGTTAGGTTTAAATCAACCTACCTATAAACTAACAATTTTCATTTCAAGATGTGTGAAAATATAAAAGGAAAGAGGTAAATTCGTTCAAACCAAAGTTGGAAAAAATCCTGATATGGAAATATTCTGACTAATTTTGGTCATAACACTCTGCTATAATGTTAGATTGATCCAATTCTTGCGGCCACATAAAGAGGATTTGAACCGACTTGGAAGTTGACCAACTATTAAAAAATGGGAATTGGCATTTTTATTTTCCTTTTTTGGAAGCATGTGTTTTAGGGTTTTGGAGGTTATAAATATTAAATTGATACAAGGCAGCCACTTTTTTTGCTGTTGGTAAACCTTATTTTTGTCCATTCTTGAGAGTTTCTATTTTATATGGAAGTCTAAAAACTTAAGATAGGGCTAGGCATGAATCTTTAATGTTGTAAGTTGTCCACTTACCAATAGAAACATGTTTTCCGCGTTTTGATTATCAAAGTCAATTGATCCATTTTCATAATCGTGTTGTTAGATTAATATTTAATTGCTAATTATTTCATAAGTCTATTCTTGAATGAATTTTCTTATTGTTAGAATAGGGTTCTTGAGTTTTTTCTAGCAGAGTTATTATTTTCTATACTAAAATCATTGTAACAATTGATGAATATAATCGTCTAAAGAGAGTTTTATTAATCAAGCTTATTTCTAAATCTTCCAATTGGATAGTTTATGTGTTTACTTACCTGATTGCATACTAAAATTGGATTGGTAGTGGATACTTAACAATATTTGTGAACAAACCCTAATCTATATATATCTAAAAGTTGAAGCGTAGCATTTGTTGTTGCTACACTTTAGTTGAGTCACGTCAGGGTCCACCTCATTATCATTTTCTTTCTAATTTTCCTATAATTGTTTTTAACATTTACTTTTTATTTTATTTTAATATTTACGATTTTTCCAATCTTTCTCCACCCTTACCTTTTCATCTCCTTACTACCCTCTACATAAATATTTTTCTTTTTCTTTTCATCTCCCCACTACCCTCTACATAAATATTATTATTCTTCTTTCTCTTCATCTTCCTTTATTTTGTCTCTTCTTATTCACACTCTCTTACTATAAATTTGTAACTATCTATTCCATTCTATGCATGATTTTCTCTCACAAAAAAAGGCTCTATCTCTCTCTCTCTCTCAATTTTTTGATGAATTTTTTATACATTCTTCTATTTATGCCAAATTACTAATCTTTGGGAATCCTTTCTTTTCTATTCTTTTTTTCTTTTCTTTCTTTTTCTACACTAGAATCATTATGCTCATTTCTCACTTAATTTAATCGGGTAGTTTGCCGGAATTCAAAAAAAGGTTCTCTCTCTCAATTTTTTGATGAATTTTTTTATACATTCTTATATTTATGCCAAATTACTAATCTTTGGGAATTCTCTCTCTCTCTCTCTCTCTCTCTCTCTCTCTCTCTCTCTCTCTCTCTCTCTCTCTCTCTCTCTCTCTCTTTTTGTTGTTGTCTACGCTAGAATCATTATGCTCATTTTCTCACTTAATTTAACCGGGTAGTTTGTCGGAATTCAACTAAAACCAGACAGTAAGGAATTTTACGGCATTGGAGAACGCCTGAATATATACTAGCCAAAAGTTGAAAGTTAGCAAATCAGTGGAGCTATGATTAAGCTTTAAACGAGATTGATGGTATTGCCAATGTTCTTTAATTAGCATCCTTATTTCTATTTCTCTATATATGTTTCCTAGAATTAGTATTAGTCTCATTTTTATTTTCTCTATTATATTCTAGGTAAACCAAGAGTTCTTTAAAACTCCACATTGGTTAATGCCGTTTAGATTTGTTTTTAAAATTTTTTTTTTCTCTTTAATTATTAAATGTTATCCTATTTTTGTTCTTTCTTATAACTCTAATTAATGTTGATGGTTTTTTTTTTTGGTTAGTTAAGGTTGATGATTCTTTTTTATAGAGAAAAAAAATTGAAAACAATTGAATTCCTTATAACCTGTACCTAAAGGGACAGGAGCCTTTGTTTATTTGATTAGAGACAATATATTAAAGGGGCATATCATTTGGCCATTGCATTGCATTTCTTAGAGGTTAAAAGATAAAGCCTGTCATTATAGGAAAACATTTTGGGTGGGGATGAGGGCATCATTTTGTTTGCTCTAAGAGTAACAAAAGATCCTATTATAAAGGAAGCCCACAATCATATCACATGCTTATTACACTAACCATGAGCACAACCCATTATTCTCTCTCACCATGTTTCTACTACATTTGCATTTAGCAACCTAAGATTAGAATTTATTCCCAATAGAAGACTTGTAGAATCATTTAGTTTTTATAGGAAACTAGCCGCAGGCTTGCGCGATGCATGGAAATATAAATATTATGCAATGAAGTGTAACATATAAAAAGTAACAATTATTTCAAGCATTGTCTTTTTTTCAAAAAAAAAAAGATTTTTACACTTATTTTTTTTAATCTTTTTATCTCTACAAATATATCATTTTAATATTTTTTTTTTGTGCATTTCATTAATATGTTTTAAGGTGAACCCTATTCTTCTAACTTTGTTGTAGTGTGTTACATTTGCTTAGTATACAACTCATCTCTTAAGGAATAAGGAAATTATCATAATAATAAAAAATCATCACAAAATTACAATGTTAACTTAACCAAAATTAAAATAAAACTAAAGAAATAAAATAAATAAATTTTATAATAATTTATTAGTCAAATAATTGGTAGGCATATTCAAATCTCTATTTCCAAAAACAACTAAGTATTAATCCAAACCAAAATTCAATCAAAATTATAAAAGGGAAAGAAAAGACTTTCTGATGGGAAATTAAAAAAACACAATACATTAAAAAAAAAAAAAAAAAAAAACCATCAATCTTAATTAGAGTTTTAAGAAAGAACAAAAATCTTTTATGTGCAATTGTTCTCTTTATTGGTATTTACTGTTATATATTTTATTTTTACTTTTTTTTCTTCTTCTCATCTTATGTTATTCAACATTTAAATTTAGTCATATCTTCCACATCATTAAATTATTTATATTTTATATCTTTATATTTTATATCTTTTTATTTTTAATAATTAAAAATGGAATATTTTATTTAAATTCAAATCAATAAAATTATCCTTAAAAAATTGTACTCTTTTTTTTTTTTTTTTTGGTCCAAGCTTTTTCCTTACCTTTATCTTTTCATCTCCCCACTACCTTCTACCTTAATATCACTATTCATCTCTCCACATCTTCTATATCATTAAATTATTTATATTTTTCTCTTCTTTTTATTTTAAAAAAATTAAAATTTTAAAATTTTACTTAAATTCAATAAATAAAAGTGTCCTCATAAAGTGGAGTAATACTAGGGACATACTCATTCTCAAACCCAATACATCAAAGAAAAAATATAATACTTGTGGGGTCAGAGAATTTATGACCCCGGCCCATTTTACATTAAGGCCCAAGACCTGGGCCGAGGAAAGATAATGCCGAGGACGCATAATGGGAGTCTAGAACGGCCTAAGGATATGGTCGAGGACGATCTTGTGTTCGGCATCCCATAGTGCCCCTAAAAGAAAGGGCGAGCACAGTGCAGGAGCAGCCCAAGTAAAAGGCTGTCAGTACTACAATAAAGCACTCTGCACCTGACAGAACCATACTCTTCAGCTTTTACAACCACCCCCAACCACTTTGGGTATGGGCTGATGGGACAAGTATCTGTCCTGGAAAGTCGAACCCACATGTGGACGTTGGATGAGGGGTACAGGCTAATATAAAAGGAAAAGTAAGCAATCCAAAGGAGGGGGCTGGGAAAAAAGGCCAAGAACCAGAGCCTCCCAGACCGTATCGAGGAGAAAGGCTCCTCCAGCGAACATGGTTTAATTTTGTATGAACACCATGACCAACCACCGTTCGGTGACCAAGGCCTAGCCTTTCAAACCCACGCTCTACAAATTATATTGTTTGGGCCCTTAACGTACGAACCCAATATCATTTTGGGATCGTTACGAATCGAGTCCTTACAATACTAAACAAATGCCAATTGGGAAACAAACACTAAATTAAAAAAGATAATAATAATAATAATGAGGAAATCAAACCAAATATAATACAAAGAAACTAATAGTTATGAATATACTAACTTAAGGGTAGCAAAATTAAATGAAAAAAAAAAAAAAAACTACAATACATATTTAATGCAATAAAATTTTCATCAAATTTTGGAAAACAGTAGGTTGCCTATGGAGGGAGAGAGAGAGAGAGAGAGAGAGAGAGAGAGAGAGAGAGAGAGAGAGAGAGAGAGAGAGAGAGAGAGAGAGAGAGAGAGAGAGAGAGATGTTAATTAGTAACTATTAATTGGAAAACAAAGAGGTTGTAAGGAGAAGTAAAAAATAAAAAATAAATATGACCAATATGGAGAACATTAAAAACTTTATGGTGCAATAAAATCAAATGTTACATTCACTTAAAAAATTGAATCAATAATCAATAATTAAACACAATCATAGCAATATATTTAAACTTCTCGTGTAATAATAGAAATTACATAAGAAATAAAGTTAAAAAATTTAAAATCCCTTTTTTGACATTTCATTTAACTTTATATATGTGTGTGTGTGTGTATAATCTTCATACACAATTACATTTAAAAATCTAGTATACGATGCTACATCTCATTTAATACCTCTGTTATGAAAATCATTAGCCAGTAAATATATGGTAATAGTAAAAAACGTTATAAATGAAATTATGAAAAAAAGTGATAAAACTAATTAGCTACTATCATTATGGGGTAGTAGTCTATGATTTTACACATATAAAGAAGTGGAATATATAGAGTTTACTTGAGGTATATGTAAAGATTCACATTAAAAAAAAGATACGTAAAGAGTAAAAAAATGTATATTCTATAAATAAATAAAAATGTATATGTAAGATTTTTATTAACTTAAAAGAAAATGAAAAATCAATTATTAACAACAACAACAACAAGAATATAGGGGTAATTACATTCCCCTTCCTTGATGTTTGAAGAAATGATACTCTACTCCAAACTTGAAAGGAAAAAATATTTTCACCCTTTACATTTGTTTGACCAAACTTTGTTAAATTAATATTAAAATATTGTGTACTAACCTGCATGTACTTAAGGTAGGTTAAAAAATTATCCTTAATTTTAAAATTAAATTCTCTTATTTTAAAATTTTAAATTAAAGTGTATTTCAAAATAGGCGAAAAACACATTTTGGTCCCTACATTTTCAGTCGATTTCCGTTTTAGTCCCTAAGTTTTTTTTTTACCGCTTTTAGTCCCTCTCCTGAAAAAAGCTTCCATTTTAGTCCCTGCCGTTACATCAGAAACGGATATTGCAGACGTGACAAACGGCAAAATTAAATAATAATAAACTAATATCCACGTGGCCTAAATTAATAATAAAAAATATTTTTTAATGCCACATCAGCATCTAAATTAAAAAAATTAATTTATTAATTTTAACTAAATAAAAAAAATTAAAAACAGAATTAAAAACTAAAAATCTTATGAATTGAGATCTAAGTGTGCCTTGAACAAGAACAACAAGAACATAAACCTAGATCTAAGAACACAAACCCATAAATTATTTAAAAAAAAAAAACTAACCAAAGCCAAAAATTCCGATATCAAACCAACCCACAACCACCAAAATAAAACCCACAACAACCTAGGCCAAGAAAATCAACCCACAACCACAAACCCACTAATCACTATTTGGCTCAACTTTCTCTTCGAGAACCCTCGGTCGTGCGGCTGTGGCAACAGCGATGCGGAAGAAGTGGTTTCGGGGAAGGGGAAGAGGGACAGTGGTAGTGGAGTTGGGATTGGCGTTGACACGGCTGCCACGTGGCAGAGGCCGGAGAGGCAGAGGGACTTGCTGTGGCGGAAGGAGGTGGATGACGCGATGGAGTTTCCGAGCTCGATGTTCGCGAGTCTTCGGTCGTCTCTGAAAGATGTGTGCAGTTTTGACGATTTGAAGGGAAACTCATACGGGTTTTACGGAGAGCGATATCGAAGACCCTGATTTCACGAATCGGTGGTGGGAAACAGAACTCGATTGTAGCTCTGATCAAGGCAATGTACTGAAAGACCCAGATTGGAATTATAATGAAAAGCAACAGCACAATGAGAATTTAACGGTGAATAGCGTGAATTTCTTGAGCAGCGATGGTAGTTTGGAAGACGATGAGTCATCGGAGAGTCAGAATCTACAATGGGCTCAAGGGAAAGCAGGGGAGGATTGAGCACACGTCATTGTTTCGGAGGAGCATGGGTGGGTTTTCATTGGGATTTATGATGGGTTCAACAGTCCAGATGCTCTGGATTATTTGTTGTGGGATGATGGGTTTGAATCAGCTACAACAACAACGATCGGTAATACTACTGCTGGTTTACTTTTTGGGTTATGAGATTTTGGTTTACTATAGTTGGGTTTGGAAATAGTGATTAGTGGGTTTGTGGCTGTGGGTTGATTTTCTTGGCCTGGGTTGTTGTGGGTTTTATTTTGGTGGTTGTGGGTTGGCTTTGAGATCGGAATTTCTGGTTTTGGTTATTTTATTATTATTTTTTTAAAATAATTTTTGGGTTTGTGTTTTTGGATCTGGGTTTGTGTTCTTGTTGTTCTTGTTCAAGACACAGTTAGATCTCAATTCATAAGATTTTTAGTTTTTAATTCTGTTTTTAATTTTTTTTATTTAGTTAAAATTAATAAATTAATTTTTTTAATTTAGATGCTGATGTGACATTAAAAAATATTTTTTTATTATTAATTTAGGCCACGTGGACATTAGTTTATTATTATTTAACTTTGCCGTTTGCCACGTCTGCAATATTCGTTTTTGATGTAACGGCAGGGACTAAAATGGAAGCATTTTTTAGGAGAGGGACTAAAAGCGGTAAAAAAAAAACTTAGAGACTAAAACGGAAATCGGCTGAAAATGTAGGGACCAAAATGTGTTTTTCGCCTTCAAAATATTTAGTAATTTTTTTGCTTTTTTCCCTCCTTTTCTTTTCCCAATGAGTTATGGAGAGATTTGTCATTTCAAATGTTTTGGTATTTTGTAAATTTGTATTTTAATTCTAAAGTTATGAGTAATGTCTTTACTAATCATGGTTAAACATTTATAAATAGATTCTTAAATAAATTTAAAATATTTTGTTATTAATATAAACAAAATGGGAGAGTGTTATCACTTATTACCCCAAATATATTTAATAAGATCACCCTAAACAAATATTATCTCGCGTAATGCGCAGGTCTGCGACTAGTATATCTAAAAGTTGAAAAGTAATATTTATTATTACTGTGCTCCAGTTAAGCCACATCAATACCCAAGTTCTTTCTTCCATTAGGGGAAAAAAATTCTCATTTCTAGGTAAAAAAGTATAAGGAATATACTTTCTCAACGTTTTATGCATTTTAGTTTAATAGTTACATTAACATTATAAATTGTTTATTACACAAAATTGCATAATTATAATAGACAAAACAATTGTCAACAACATAACAATTTTGGGTAATGAGGTTTGTCGACCTTATGCTATGTTTGCTACGATAGAAAATGTATCTTGCGTTATAGTATTATAGTACTCAAACAAGTTGAAAGTTCAATTAGTGTATAAAACACTATGAACGTTTAGACCCTTAATTTACAAATTACCAATTCAAGCTTAATGTCAAACAATTAATGTGCGGAATATGAATATAAGCTTAAAACAGAATTGATAAACAATCTAAATCAAATAAAATCACATCCACAGTAGAAATTAAATGGAAAAGATTAAGGGAAGAGGAAACCGAAACCCTCGGCGTAAAACCTCTCCGCCGCCCTCCAAGTGGTAAACAATCCATTAAAGAATGTAGTTGGGATACATGAACAACAGAAGACCCTCCAAGCCTAATCTATCCAATGTACCTAAGCCCTCCAAGCTCCTACTCCAACGAGGTTACGTCGAACCTATTTCTTCTTTAACTTACTGGATTCCGCTACTTGACCATAGTATCTACCAATATGAAATTGGTCCCTTCTTAATTGCTTCCCAAACACCAAATGGTCTTCTCACAGATATGGGTATGGTGAGAAAAGGTTTTGGTAATGTACTTCTCAATGATTTGACAATGGAGAGGAAGAGAGTAGAGGAATTTGTAGAGGAATTTGAAGAGTTTCTATGTGAAAATTGTGGATGAATTCAATCTTGTTTTTCTCTAGGGTTTCTCTCTCAAAATTCTCTCTGAAAGCTATCTAAATATTGTGGGTATAAGGGTATATATATAGTAGGGTGAGAAGGTATGTGAAAAGTCAGTTTTTCCCAAATGGGGTGGTCTGGCGACTTGACCTCGCAACTGGGCTGAGTCGCGAATTCAAACCACAAGCTAACGGCCTGGCCAGCCTGGGACTTTTGTCTTGTAGTGCAACAGCTGACATGACTTTTCAGCTCCCCTACATGTTCCACATGTGTGCCAACTTTGGCGGCTTACCAGTCGTGAGTCACCTGCAAGTCTAGCCGCGAGTCTCTGCATCTTTGCACAATCTTGAGCATTTCTTCACACTCTCTCACTCACTACCCTTACATGATTCGCACCTAAATACAGGGTTACTAATTGCTAAAATACAAGCAAATTTGGCACGGAATAAAACCAACAAGATGGTTGATAAAATTCAACCTTACACAAGTTATTGTTGATCTATAAAGTACTTAGTGTTTTGGGTTTTGAGGTTTGTTGGCCTTATGCTCAGGGGCGGAGCCACATAGTGGCTTGGGGGGGCCGAGGCCCCTGCAAAAAAAAAAATTTTCCCATTAGCCTATGAAGAAAAAATAATTAGGCCCCCCCAACCTTAGGCAGCCGGCCCCCCCTCCCAATTTCTCACCCATTCTCCCAGGCCTCAATCAAAAATTAGTAACATCCTCAGATTAAATAAAAAAAAAAAAATTATCTGTTCTACTTTCAAGCAAAAAAAAAAAAAAAAAAAAAAACCCAAAAAAATTGAACTAAAATCTGAAAAAAAAAATTCACAGAGAAGCCCACGGTGAGCCCAGTAGCTCGCTCACGGCAAGCCCACGCATTCTCAACCGAGAAAAAAAAAATTACAGAAAATCCAACCATCACGTCGCTGGCAGAGAAATCAAATCGGTGGCAGATACCACAATGCCCGATACTGCCTATACAGAGCAAATCAAGCTCAACAGCAAACCAAACTCAACACTCAACAGCAAACCAAACACAGAGAGAAACACAACGAACACAGAGAGACAGAGGTTTTTATCTAAAAAAAAAAAAAATTCCCAAATACACAAATAAAAACCAAACCCCAGCAAACCCACGGTCACGTCGCCGCGACGCCGCAGCTCGCTCGTCGTCGCCGTCGTCACTCGTCCCTCATCGCAGATCGGAGATCGGCCTCTGCTCCGGTGCTCCCTCCGGCCCTCCCTCAAGGGTATTTCTCTCTTTTTCTCTCTTTTTCTCTCTCACTGTCACTAAAATGAAAAATGGAACGAAATCTTTGTAGATCGTCGACGCCAGACGGTAGATCGGTCATCACTCATCGCCGTCGGAGATCTGCCGTTGACTAGTTGCTTCCTCCGCTCCGGCTCCGGCTCCAGCAGTCCGGCCCTCCCTCAAGGTTTTTCTCTCTGACTCTCTCTCTCTCTCTCAGTCTCTCTCTATCTCACCGAATGGTTTAGACTGTTTATGAATCCTGTTCTGCCTGAGCCCTTTTATTCTTTTAGCTTTAATATCATCTCACATTCTCACTCATTCTTTTTATTTTTTTGGCTGAATACATCTCAATCATTCATTGGTTGATTTTTTTTTTTTCCTGTTTGTCTTTATCTTATCCGGTTATTCCTCATTGTTGGTCAATGGTCAATGTGTTAGTTTTTAGTGTAAACCAACATTATTAAATAATAATTAATATTTATTCAAAAGTTAGTAATTAAATTATTAGCTATTATTTATTGCAAATTTTTAAAAATTGTTTAATTATTTATTGCTATATTTTAGGAATTGTAACAAAGGATATGTTATGCTAAAATTAATGACAAATAAATTAAAACTATATTGCATAATTACCAACTAGGATTAAAGCATTATAATTAATGACAAATAAATTAAAACAATATAGTTTATTGTTATGCTAAACAACAATAATTAAAGTTATATAATTAAATTAACCAATACATTATAAAAGATAAATTAATTAAATTATTTGAGGGGTTATTATTAATTAAAGTTGTATTAAAAATGGGTTGACTGTTTAAATTATAGTAAAAATTTTGTTTTTTCCTTGAGTATGAATAATATTCATATAACTAAGCAAAAATTTCTAATTAAAATTTTATTTTTTAAAATTCTTTTCAGGTTAATTGAGTCATATTCTTAAAGTT
Organism: Quercus robur; assembly: GCF_932294415.1. NCBI lineage: Eukaryota > Viridiplantae > Streptophyta > Magnoliopsida > Fagales > Fagaceae > Quercus > Quercus robur. The sequence goes on from NC_065543.1 coordinate 38,267,581, forward strand.
AAAAGAATTATGAGCAAACGAAAAATAATTGATGCATTCTTTAAGAAAAAAGATGTTAGCAATTCAGAAATTAGGACACCTGTGGCTGTAGAAACAAATATTAATACTTCGATGCTTGATGAACACACCTCCAAATGTCCAAAACTTCAATCTGAAGAGATAGATCGTGATCCAGGAACACGTAAACAAATATGTGAATTTCCTATCAACAAACAAGATGAAATTCGACGAGCTTATCTCATAAAAGGTCCATACCAACCTGAAAATATAGTCTGTCCATACAATGATGATACTCATCGTCGTCGATTTCAACCTTCATGGTTTGTTTCACATAAGGATTGGTTGGAATACTCACCTACAACGGATGCATTATATTGTTTTCCTTGCTACCTTTTTAGTAAGAAACCAATAGGTCGTCCCGGATCAGATGTGTTCATTTCAACAGGTTTTAATAATTGGAAAAAGGTGAAAGATGGAATGAATTGTCCTTTAATTCGTCATGAAGGGAAAGAACCAAACTCTCCACATAAAAATGCTGTGAAATGTTGCGAGGATTTACAGAATTATTCACGACATATTGACAAGCTAATTGAGAAACAAACGTCAAAAGAATTAGAGAATAATCGGTTGCGACTCAAAACCTCAATAGAGTGTGCTCGATGGCTAGCATTCCAAGCTTGTGCTTTTAGAGGTCATGATGAAAGCCTTGATTCAAAAAATAGAGGCAATTTTATTGAATTGATAAAATTGACATCAACTTTTAATGACAAAGTAGCTAGTGTTGTCTTGGAAAATGCTCCTGGAAATGCCAAATATACATCACCCACAATTCAAAAGGAAATTTTGCATATTCTTGCTAATAATGTGCGAAATGCTATTCGTGAAGAAATTGGAGATGCAAAATTCTGCATTCTTGTTGATGAAGCTTGGGATGAGTCGAAGAGAGAGCAAATGGCCATCATTTTGAGATTTGTTGATAAAGAAGGTTTTATTAAAGAACGTTTTTTTTTTATGTTGTGTATATTAGAGACACTACTGCATTGACTTTAAAGAATGAGATATGTGCTGTCCTTTCTCGTTATAACCTCCACATTGAAAATATTCGAGGTCAAGGATATGATGGGGCTAGTAACATGCGTGGTGAATGGAATGGATTACAAGCTCTTTTTCTTAAAGATTGTCCATATGCTTATTATGTACATTGTATGGCTCATAGGTTGCAATTAGCTCTAGTTACAGCATCTAGAGAAGTAAAAGATGTTCATCAATTCTTTGATCATTTGGTCAATATTATCAATATTGTTGTTGGTTCTAGTAAGCGTAGTGATGAATTGCAACATGCTCAAGCAGAATAAGTTGAGAATATGATTGCTTCTAATGAAATTGAGACTGGAAGAGGTGCAAACCAGATTGGTACTTTGCAACGAGCTGGAGATACTAGGTGGGGATCTCATTTTCAATCTATTTGTAGTTTGATTAAAATGTTTGATGCTACTTGCAAAGTTATCAACACTATTTTTGAGGAAGGAGCTAATTATAAACAACGCGGTGATGCCGAGGGAGCTTATCAGGTATTAACATCATTTGAATTTATTTTAATCTTGCATTTGATGAAAGAGATAATGGGAATTACTAATGTTCTTTGTCAAGCTTTGCAACAACAATCTCAAGACCTTTTAAATGCCATGCATTTAGTTTCAACTACAAAATCACTTATTCAAAAGTTGAGAGATGATGGATGGGAGCCTTTACTTGCTAGTGTTATATCATTTTGTGAGCAACATGAAATTGATATTCCTGATATGAATGCTCGTTACACTAAAGGTCGAGGTAGATATCGTCGTCAAGATGACGATTTAACAATGGAACATCATTTTAGAATTGGCATATTTACAGTTGCAATAGACTTTCAATTGCAAGAATTGAAAAGTAGATTTTGTGAGCTAACAACGGAACTTGTCATTCTTAGTTCAGCTTTAAATCCCAAGGATGCTTTTAGATTATTCAAGATTGTTGATATATGCAATTTTGTTAAGAAATATTATCCTCAAGATTTCACTGAACATGAACAAGAACTTTTGAAGTCTCAATTGCGACATTATGAGCTTGATGTGATAAAACATCCAGATTTTCAGAATATGAGTACAATTTCCGAGCTATGTAGGGGATTAAAAATTTCAGGAAAGTCTCAAATATATTTTTTGATTGATAGACTTATTCGTCTTGTGTTGACCCTTCCAGTTTCTACAGCAACTACAGAACGAGCTTTCTCAGCTATGAAGTTGTTAAAAACAAGACTTCGCAATAGAATGGAGGATGAGCTTTTGGCAGATAATATGATAATTTATATAGAGAAGGAAATTGCAGGGAATTTCACTATAGAGATGATAATGGATGAATTTTATTCCATGAAAAATCGTCGTCAGGCATGATTTGATTCGATTGATGACCCGACCTGACCCGAATAATGGGAGATTTACTGAGGCTTAGTCCATGGAGCGGAGGCTTGGGCCGACAAAATTTTTTTGGCCCGTTTTGTAACCCATTGTGAATCCTGTGCGCAGGATATAAAAACTGTTTTTTTTTGTGATTGGGGTTTTGTCTTGTTGTTGTTTTTGAGAAAGAAAAACACTGTAGCCGCACATTGTAATTTTCTTTGATAATAGTGAAATCCCTGCAACTCTGTGGACGTAGGCAAATTGCCGAACCACGTAAATACTGTCTTGTGCGTGTGATTGTTTTACTTTTGGCGTTTTGTTTTTTCTATTTTTTTGTTTCTCACAGGTTTGAAATTTCGGTTGAATTCCCAACATGTTCAAGTATATAATAATATATAAAAGTTGATAATTTTGTATCCAATAGACTTAAAAATTATATTTGGTATATCTCTGTTACAACCCGGCCCCCCCAAGCATGCATTCCTGGCTACTCCCCTGCTTATGCTGTGTTTGCTACGATAGAAAATGTATCTTGCATTTTCCTATGTTTGGAACGACAAAAAATGCAAGTCGACCGAAAATGTCACATACTCAACAAATTACCTCAAATAAAATTCACAACACAAATGTGTTTTTAGCTCATTTTCAAGGTTATAACAAAATACATGAAAATGAATGATTTTTTGGAAATATATTTCCATAAAATGAGTCATTTTTCAAATTACATGTTACGATGAGCCAAATAGAGTGTTAGTGCTATTTTTTTCTCCCTTTATCTTATTTCTTTCTGTGATGCTGTTCTCAATGCTACTCGTGCACTGATCACAAATTTTTATGAATATTCATTTTTTTTTTCCTTCTCTTTCAACGGCCAAATAAAATATTTTCTGTTTTTGACCATAATCCTTCAACTAAAAAGTTTTAAACCCAAAATTCACAAATCTTCCTAATGTTACCTCGCCACAAGCATATGTAGACAAGTGCTCTAATTTGTCAAATGTTAGATGGAGTGTCCACATTGTCTTACAAAGTCCTTTTTCACAAACAATAATAAAGCCCGTTGTTTTCTTTTAAAAGTGTGGCATATATTGTTATCAACAAAATACACACACTCTTTAGTTGTACACTCACTATTAATTAATTGCAATTCTCAAATTGCATCACTGGGATAATGTTTCCCCAGCACAAAACCGTGGTAAAATGCCATGGACTTTTTTAATTTCTTTTTAAGCCTCACTGCCCCAAATTTAGCTAGTGATTTTAATTATTGAATATTACCAAACTTTATTTGTGCTAGTTTCAATCGTATTTTTCTATATATTATTGGTGCTTTTGACGTGTTTTTGTATTCTTTTTTCAGTGGAACGACAACCTTAACTACGTACACTATAATTTTTGTTTCAAAATTCGACGACATCATTGAGATTTAGAAACAACAATTCAGGATGGACAATGGTTATGGGAACATGAATAACTCATTTTAAGCCATGGTCGTGGTTGTCATTGTTGTCATCATTATGAGTGGATGGCAAAGCACCTTAATTGTCTCAACTGACAAAGAAGGCTATGCGGCTTTGCTATTTTACATCTAGCCACAACTCCCCCCTAGAAGTCATTATTGGATGGTAAATCCTTAACATCCTTGAATAGAAAGCTATCAAAGCCAAATTCAGACAGAAGCACACAAATGGAAACTAGGAAGAAAATAATCCACGACTATCAAATTATATAATTCTAATTACAAATTTAATCAAACGAGAACATGATTATAATTTATATGATGAATGATCTCAATATTCAACAAGGTTTCAGAATGCATGAATCTTCTAATCATCCTTGCCCCATCAATGTAACTGATAAGGAGAAGAGAAAACAGAAGACATAAATGAACCATGAACACTAATTTCACTATCATCTAACGATCTGAAGAACATGGAAAAGAAAGTACAACAAACAACAACAACAGAAGCTGTATTCAGAAATCCAAATCCACCATTAGACAAATATTTGGCTGGAGATTCCTTGACCATAGCTTCAATTGATTCCTCCTGGTTCACCTAGTAGCTAGACAACCTGACCTCACGTATGACACAATAAGTGACTGTATCTGAATCCCCATATAGGAGTTATAGATTCTGCCATGTAAACTAATCAATAAGAAGAAAGGAATTGTAAAGCTACACCCCCTCCAAAAAAAAAAAAAAAAAAAAATACTGCATTTTTTAACACAACTTATAGTGTTTGAAACTATGCAACTATACTGAACAGATATACAAGCCTGTGACAGAGTTAAATAACTCAGTGTCCTTAGGATCAGATTGAGCAACAAGAGAAGCATGAGAACCATCTGTTTTGAGCATTTGGGGGAGCTTTAGATGTCTCAGCTGCACTCGATGTTTCTTTGGGAGTTTGTGGCTGTGATCCTGACTCTTGGCATTTCCCAGGTGGGCCTACCGTAGAACAACCTTTATCCACATCCCCTGACAATCTTCATATAAGAAGAAGAATTCAGCTATTAATTCAAGAAGCAAGATGGATTCACAATCTTAAAGACCCAAAAAAGCTTATAAATTTACCAAAAGTGACATGTCAGGTAGTTTTAACATAAGCAAAGCACCCATGTAATTATTTATGCATAAAACTGTTAGATTTGTGTGTGTGTGTGTGGCTAATTTAGGCTGAGAATTGAGAGCGAGGAAGCTTACATTGGAAAAGCAAAAGATTTTGTACCCTGATCTGAACGATGAGAGAGTCTAGGTGAATGAGATGCGTCCTCAACAAGAGACCGAATATCTTTACTAGAATGTGCCTCATTTTCCATTATAATCTCCCTCATTGTTTTTGAAGCTTTTGTTTCAGTAACTCCTGAAACCTCATCCAAAGTAGCCCTTTTTGGGCTGTTTTCAGTTGATTTATTGGTTGGAGAATGGTTATTTGAGATGTCCATTAACGGACCAGTCATGACTAATTCACCAGATTTAACAAGCCAGTTGAATTGTTCTTTCGTGAAACTCATGTTCCCCGTGTGAATGCTGAACAAAGATTCATTGGAAGTGGTACTCCATTCCATTGGAACTGTAGATTTAGTTCTAGCAAACACATAAGATGGAATCCTGTATTGAGAGGGAGCAGGCTCACTAGGTCGCTCCATTACCTGCACTGGAAGAAATTGTGTTGTTGGCTTATTGGTGAAGCCCACTTCAGTGCTTCGGCCAGACACTACTTGTGCAGTTGGCTGCCCTGCCGATCCATGACTAGATTGTTCGTGATTAGGCATAGAGCTAGCTGGAATATCCTTGTTGCTATGATTTGAAGCTAATTGAGTGTCCTTGGAAAGGCTCGGGGGACCTACAGTGCCTGCAGGGGACTTACTAGTTGCTTTTGCACTAATTTCGAAGGGATCTTCAGTTGATGATTCTGAGGATGAGGATGACATTGATAATGATAATGATAATAAGGGCTCTAGCTGTTTGGTCGGGGTAGAGAGATCAGCTTCACCAATGGCGGTACCAGGATGCATCCCCAGATCACTGTTTGTACTACTCCCATTTTCTGGTTCCATAACCAATATTGCCTGATTTGATTCAGTCTCCAAAGGCCTGATCTCATTGTCCTCATCAAATTTTGGGAGGCTAGTAGCACCTTCAGGGGACTTTCTGGTTACATCTATTCCCAATTGGAGGGAATCTAGAGAGGGAGATTCAGAGGCAGATGATGATGATGATGATGATGAGCGACTTGAGCTTTTTCTAGGAAAGGAATCTGCTTCACCAAGGGAGCTAGCTGAACTTGGCATCAAATCACTGTCAACTCTGCTCCAATGCCCAGGTTCCACAGCTAATAATGTTTGGTTTAAGTCTAGCTCCAAAGGTCCTATGCCATTGTTCTGAATGAGTTCTACAGGTAACATACTGACTGCATTTACATCTAGTTCCAAGAGGTCATCCAAGGAAGTTTCAGAAGAAAAAGATGATGATGATGAGTAGACTAACGCTTTGCCAGGGATAGAATGATCACCTTCATGGAAAATGGAGGTAGGTTGCATCCCCGAATCTCTAATAGTTCCACCTTCATGTCCAGATTTCATGATATAAAATGTCTGATTAATTGATTCAGGCTTCAAAGGTCCTCAATCATCCAAAATCACTGGAACTAGTGCTGTTAAAACAATAGGAAATAGAGGTGATGAAAAAGTTGCACATTTACAATTCAAATTTATACTGATTAATAAAGTAAACCACTAAATTGGTAAAATTTTTGATAAGTAATAAAAAAAGGATTGCCTGAAATTTTTTGCAATCAACAAAGACCCAACAAGAAGCATGCAGATAAAATTACTCTCCTACATGGCACATAGATAACAAACATACATCCATACATATTCATAAATGCATGATGCACATATTCCTATCTGACTTGCATTCACATAGATATGTGCAGATAAAATGGTGGGATTCTTCTCATTTTCCCCACAAATTGTTTCATGTTTCGCATTACCTTGACGTTTCATGTTGTCAACAGAATTTTGTTTTGGGTGTGGAACCATGAAACAGTTACTGTGTTATCCTAAATTGATCATAATGGATTACAGGTTCTCTCTGTCCACATTAAAGCCTCAGCCTAATGTCTCTCACTTTGCATACAATTGAAAAATTGCGGGGTCTCGGAATAAATTTATTACATATTTTTGGAAGTAAACACAAGTCTCTGACCTCATAAAAGTGAAAGAATTCACATGTTTATTTGATTTATTAAAACTGACGTATGAATAAACTTCAAGCTATTGCTTATATATACAGATTTCACAATATGACTATTCCAAGAATATTAGAAGTCTCAAGTAAATCTAATGAAACCAAACATTAAAAAAAAACAATCAACATGATGCTTCATTGACATGTAAGGTATCATAGAAAGAAAGAATGAATAGAAATAGAGAGTTACACACATGTTTTAGTGGAAGAACTTAGCAAGAAGCCTCAAAGTTCCAAAGAGACTGCTGGTTCCAGCCAAGTAGCCCAGATGGCTTGGTAATCAGCAGCCCCGTTGTTAATCTTCTGGCTAATCTTTGAAGGGTAAGAGATGAAACTTAAGAAAATGAAAATTGCAGAGAGAGAGAGAGTGAGAAAGTTTGGGAAGATGGAGGGAGATGAAACAAAGAGATTGGAATGAATGGCGTTGCATGGATATAGGTGTTTGTTTGTCTATGTAGTTTCCTTAAAATAACGGTTTGTCTGTTTGCGGCGCCTATCCACTTAACTAACTTTCGCAAGAAATCTTAGGTGTAGCCGTTATTAGCGGGTAAAAAAGTAATGTCAATAATAGTCAATATTAAAACTAGTAAAACTTGTCATCCAATACCTCTTGTGAAAATATTATACACGTTTTCAACAGCATGATTTATGCAGTGACAGGTTGTACTATAGTTGTAAGTGAGGGCTAAGAGCAAATTTGGTAAAGAAAATGTAACACCAACAAACTATTTTACAAAAATAAGAAGTAAAAAAGTGACGCCAGTAGTGGGCCTAAATAATTTATGCGGTGACAAATTGTGCTATAGTTGTAAGTGAGGGTTAAGAGCAAATTCGTTAAAGAAAATACTACAGTAACAAACTATTTTACAAAATAAGAAAGTGAAAAAGTAACGTCAGTAGTGGGCCCATACGAAAACCAATAAGAATTTGTCATAATAACAATTTGTAAAAATGTTGTAAAATAGTTTATTCGCGTAACGTTATTCATTGGGTAGAGTACTACTCATTTGAGATCCCAATATTGGATTTGGTTGGGGAATGAAGGCAAAACTATTGTGTGAGTCATGAGTGAAATCCAAATTACCAAATAATTTGTGCAATCATTTTTCATTTTATAGAGCACAAATAATTTGTGGTGCCCTTTTACTCTTTATTTTTTAATAATTTTTTTTATAACAGAAATGAAAAGCCCAATATTGCAAGCCCAAATAATATCGGGCCTATTTTGTTCATGTACAGGTTAAAAGTTTAAAACTCAGCTTTTGGAGAAATACTGAACTAATAAATAGTAAAGGTTAAAAAACCCACAATTTGTACGGTAATAAATTGAGGGTGTGAGAGAGAGGGAACAACAGTTCATAAATGGGGTTTTTCTTTGATTTTGAATTGGTGGGGTATAGCTCTCTGCTTTCTTTAAGGTTAGCCTCCCACCTCTTCAATTAGTTGTGTTTTTGTTTTTTAAGAATCCAGTTACTCTGATTATTACTATGATTAAACCTGTTGATCGTTCAATAAAATATTTCTCTACTTATCATTAAAAAAAAAAAAAAAAAAACTAACAGTTCCATTGCTAGTCTTGAAAATTGGAATGAATTCCAGAACTTTGAAATTGAGAGTTGTAATTAACTTTGAATATAAGTGCATGCTCTATTTTCTGCAATGAAGGACAAGAGGTAGATGTTAATCTAGTATCTCACTTGTTTTTAAATTTCTTTTAGTGTTAATCTTTAGGCTTTGTCTATTATAAATGTACTTTCAAACTGTTTGGGATTTCATATCTGGGTCAGCAAAGCCTAGGATCCAACCCTGGTAGTTTGTCTATATATATATATGATAATTTGATACTTACAACAATGGGTAAGGGAGATTTGAAACCTGACCATCTCCATTGGAAACACCATGAGGTGTGTGTTGAGGTGCACGCACGCACACATTCGGTGTGCCTTGAACCCACCCTCCAGTGTGTTCTTACAGAGGATGGAGGTGCCATTTGAGCTAGAGATCATTATTGTCTATAGAAAGTTTATGTCATCCTTTTGCGTCTATAGGTGTAAATGAAAAGAGGTGTGGTGCTTAGTCTCATCCCATTGCGTACGGCAATGAAGGCGTGATTCTAACACATAACCCGGATATTAGGCCTTAAAGCATATTAAATATAATTTTTATATCATGAAGGATGAAGGTCTTCCTTGTTGTCCTTATCATAATGATTAGCTTTTAGAAGAAGAACTCATGTTCCATCATTATTCAAGCTTTAGATTCTCCGTTTTCTTTTTGTCTTGTTGGGTGCTTAGGCATTTCTAATTGATACACATTTAATCCTTCTAATTTGCTTCCTGGGAATAATACTGATTTCAGAATTTAATCTTCATCTAGACTTATCAGTAGATGACAGTACCATGTGCATGTTATGTCATTCTATCCACCCATAATAGCTGTTTCCAAAAATGTTCGATGATGTGATATCTCTTTTTGTGGGTCAACATCATAATTGAGTCTTGACAGCCTTTACATCTTCTGTATCGTGCCTTTTTGAAGGTCTACCTTAATTATGAACTCTACTCTGTGTCTTTGGTTAACTTTATGGTCATGCTGGAAGTGCTATGGCTATGGAGTCTATACTTTTTGGATGGTGAGGATAAACACCTATTGCATGGTCTCAGTTTCTATTGGGTTGCAATAACAAGGTCCACATTTGAGTACTTAAAAATTCAACCAAAATTTTGAGTATTGAACTCTGTTTGTAAATTGTAAGTTACATCTTCTCTATTTTTGGAAGATAGATAAGTAGATGATAGGATTTGTAGAGGTTCATCATATCCCAGTCCACGCCCCTCCCTCCCCCCCAACCCCCCCCCCCCCCTCCCCCCTCTCTGCTAGTGTGTACTCGTGCTCTCTTCCGAACTGAAAATGGGAGAAGAACATCATTTATGATCCAACATAATGAAGACCCAACTTAGGATTTCTCTTCTTTGTGCATGCTTTTCAACATTTTGTTGTAGGGGCTTGCAGAATGGATTCTGAGTTTCATGTTTAAGGAAGATAGCTCTCTTACATGTTAGTTTTTTGCCAAGGATGTTTTTCTTATCCTAAGAGTAATCCTAATAGATTTCTCTAGCACAAAGCATGGACCTGTTCCGATCTTGTTGAAACTTATATCTTATCTTTGTGGAGTAAATAGTTATTGATTTATTTGTACTCATGTAAATCCAATAGCTTTTCGGGTAAGGGGTGGTTGTAAAATTGTGCCAAGTATCTTCATCAACAGGTGCTTAAGAATGAAGCATATGCAACTGGAGATATTGGGATATTTTTGTTCAGAATGCTTTTTTTCAGGTTAAATAATTTAATTTCTAGAGTTCTAAGTTCCTTTTCATCATTCCCCAGTGATTGTCATGGCCACATATATAAGAATATCTTTTTATTTTTTTTCCTCATTCTTTTCTGTTTTTATGGCGTTGCTTTTATCTCTTTTGGGTTATTTCTCAAGTCAGGTTTCAAAATTTTGTACAAATAGTTTTGCATTTACTCTCTCTGTTGAAAAAGAGCCCTTAGTCTAATCTTTACTCTGTTTACTTGCTAAGGAAAGCAGGATAAGAAAAAAAGGAGAAATAAAAATCAAAACTTTAATTATGAGTATATTTTGGGTTGGTGGGTCTCAGTTTTTGTAAAGTTTAAAGAATTGGATGTGGGCTGGGTTGCTTTTTTGAAAGCCTATTTATTTAAAAAAATAACTAAGAAAGAAGTTTATAGTTAAATATCTTTTCCTATTGTTATGGAAGTTTAAGCTTTCCTCTTGTTTGAAGACGATAACTTTGCTCATACAGCAATAATTTATACTGATTTTCTTTTGTCAATTGTAGATTTCTGAAGATTGTGTCATTGTCTAGTCATAGAAAATTTTAATTTAAATTTAACGGGTTTGATATTCCTTCATCAGAATAATCAACAAAGAAAAAAAAAAAAAAGACATAAAAACACTCTTTGAAAACACTTTTATAAATAAAATAAAATAAAATTTCTGGGATGTTCTAATTCTTACAATTGGAACCTCTTCACTTACTTCGCTTTTTTTTTTCTTATACAATTTACTACGAATTTGATCCTGATGTTATTGTCATTCTTTTTCATGGTGTTGTTGGATGTTTTTCATATGATGGATTGGTGTTATTTTGTTGTAATATCTTGGTATGAACCTAGCGTTAGGGTTTCAAATTTTAGTCTAAATGAATATTCTCAGCGTCAAGTACTAATTAGCAACGGTATGTTCAGTGGTTACTGTGTAGAACCGTTGGCTGATGCCCATAGTTGTCTCATCTTTGCAAATCTTTTAAAGAGAAAGAGAATCAAGTGTCTGGAATGCAACTTAGGAGATATCTAGAGGTGATATTATGCTTTTAGGCACCCCCATACTAGTTTGTTTAGTTTACAATTAGTTTTGGGGTTTTATGATTGATCTTAACCATCAAATATTTTAGTATGTTTTGGATATGATTTTATTGGAGTGAATTTGGATTTTAAACTAATCTATTGATATCCTTATGCTAGATAAAAAATAAAAAATAGCAATGTTTGCTTTGATGATATGTGTTTGAGGATGCTTGAGTTATTTGTGGGTATAGTGGAGGTTTTGGATCATTAATCTGGTGTGAAAGGCCTCATAGATCTATACACTATATATATAGTGTCTGTTTGGGAACTGTTTATTTAGCTTTTTGTTGAAAGTGTGTTAAAATATACTTGTACCTTGAAAAAATTTGAAAAAGTGAGAAAAGGTGGGGAAGAAGTGAGGTTTTAAAAAACTGTACATAAAAACTAAAAGTTAAAAGCTAAAAGCCGAAGCTGATGGCAAACAGGCTCATAGACACACAAATTGTCGGTAGCAATAGAGCAACAGCCAACATAAAGGGAAACTGAAGTAAACTGTGTTGCAAAACCTGTTTTGTTTTCTTGAGTTAAACTTAGATTTGTTGCACAAATAGTTTTAAATCACTAGGAAATGCACATTTCAAAACGTCCAAACAATTTGATATAGACTTGTCTTAGTTTACTTTCTTCTGAGCTTTGATTACTTCTTTTTCCTTTTTGTTTCATTTTCTATTTCATAATCACTGTTAGGAGAATCACTGATGAAAAGAAGAGAAATAGGATGATGTGTGACTTCTATCTTTTATTTTTTTGGTAAGTTTATAATATGAGACTTGTTTCTTGGTATGCTTGCAAGTTTGGAGATTAAGCATTATGAAATTATGTCTTCAGTTAAGTTTAAATTATAAGGTGTATGTTTTGCGGTGCTGTCACTTTTCTCCTTTTCTCATTCTACTTTGCTCTTAGACAGGAAAGTTAAATCAGTGATAATGAATCAAGTTGAACACTATTTTTTTTTAGGATAAAGAGGTTCCCCTAGAGAGAAATCTCTACCATCAATTATCAAGGCTTTTAATGGGGAGTTGCAGCACAAAGAAGTAAAAGCATGCATGTTTTAACTTGACTTTGCTTTTGTTCTCGGTCTGCTTCACAAACTTGTTAGGTGACTTAATTGCATATGGTTTAGAGAGAAATAATATGTTAGCAAACTTGAGAGCGTATTTTTTAACAGTGTTAGCCTCCCACCTCTAGAAAAATAAGGCTTCTTCCAGCCAAACAATTGACACTCAGTCTTCTCTAAAATAGGATTCCACGCAGATTCTACCTTCTAGGAGGTGCCAAAATGTATCCCCAAATAGATCATCAGCAAACTCCCAATTTTACAACATAGAATGTCTGCTAGCTCTGCCATGATAATTACATTGTCTACTGGGACCACTTCACTCTTACCTAGACTTTCTTTCAACCTTGTAACAACTTAAAATTAAGTCAACACTATTCTGTGACATATATATTTGATAATGCAGGAAACCATTCTAAAGAAGAGCCCTTTGGACTCGCCCCTAGTCAGCAAATATAAAGCCCCTTTGTTGTAGCATGCCTACCCCCAAAACTAGTAATATAACACAGCCAGCAAACCCCAACTCCCCCCCCCCCCCCCCCCCCACGCTGATAATTGGTCACTTTGTTGTAGCCCAAGGAACTATTAAAAAATCCCGAAGGGGAATTGTTTACCATAATTGAGAAGCGAACAATAGATATGCAGGCTCAAATCCTACTCCTCCATCTCTCTCTAAACCCCATCCTTCCCAATGGGTAGAGTAAGACATCCTAGTTAATATGATCATTAGCTTTTTAGATATCTAGTCTGCAAATCACCCTTGGAATATGGCTCTTAATCTCACCGTCCAGACATTCATCAGCACAGCCATGACATCTGCTTCCACAACCTTCCAACATTGTTGAAAGAATGCCATAGTAAAACCATTGGACTCAAGACTTTGTCTCCCTTCAATTTATTCAACACCTGAATAATCTTTTCCCTTTCAAACTTTTGAGCAATTTATTATCATTCTCATCTATAACATTTAAATCTAATCCATCAACAAATGGTCTCCAGTCCTTTGATTCTTGGTATAAGGACTTGTAGAATTGCACCACCTGATCTCCTCAACATAGTACTTTCCATCCACCTCCGTACCTCCAACATGGTTATTCTGTGTGAGTGAGCCAATCTAAGAAAGATTCTAGTGTTATCATCACCTTTCTTCAACCTTAAGGGCGATGTGAGAAAACAACAAGAATGTTCTAGCCATTCAAACTTTGTCAATGCCTCTTACTCACAGCTATTGTTGTGTAAAAATACCATGACTGGTCATCCCACTTTACATTGTGAAAAAGTTTAATTCTTGGAAGTTGCATCCCTTGACTTACAATTGGATCATTGCTTTTGACACAAGGTTGAGTTGCACGATATAATAGGACTAATGTTAGAGACTACTAAGTTATGAAGCAAAGATTTTTAATCTTGAAATCAATTGCTTGTTGAATACCATTGGAAAAGATAATTTTTTTTATGAGTAAAACAACTCTAAACTGCTTCCCCCTCCCATTGGGCTAAAACTTTATTATATTTAGAAAGCTCTAAAACCTATAGTTTTCATTGTATTTAACAAGATATAAAATGCTTACATTGTTACTCCAATGGTGGTAGGGTGGCATCAAGAACATGGAAAGTATTGCCAAGCTTTCTTTTGATGAGAAGCTTCTTAGCTATCTAAGAGCATCCAGATTTGATATCTGTGGAGAATCATGACATAGATTCAATCTCTTTCCATTACCTACCAAAACAAAGGATATTCAGGAATTGAATATGTAGTTTCAAGTTGAGTAGAATGGAAGGCGTTTATTTTTTGAAACTAAATGAGGTACATCAAGGAAGACAAACAAATATATTTACTAGATTAATTTTATATATCCTTTGTTTTTGTCTTCCCTAAAATCTGGCCTCTTTTGTTCTGGGTGGACTTTTTTGATACCCCATAACATATCCACTAAATTCTTTAAACTTATTTTTCTAGGCATTGTGTATATTTTGGAATTTTTTATAATGTTGATTTGGGATATATCATATGTCTTATTATAATTTGTATATTATTTCATAAATAGAAAAATTAGTAACTCTTTGATTAATGGTGAAATTTATAGGTTTTATTCAGCGTAGCGTTTTCACAAAAATAAATGATTTGAATCTTTATTTTGTATTACAAGTGGGTTCCATATGTGATGTTGAGAATTTCAATATTGAATATCACATTTTAGGTATTCAGAAAAAAATTAATTAATTATATCACACTAGCTAATAAATATTGCATGTTAAATTATATTACTATCCAATATTAATATCACATATTAATAATGTTACATACATAAAAAATTTCACTATTTTTTTCCACAACATTTGAGATAATGGTTGTGATTAGTATAATATCGTTTTTACATGAAACCACCACCGATATCATTTTTATTGTATATCAATCAAAACTTGCCATTTCAGTAGTTGTAAAAAAAATTCGATTTTGGGGGTGGGGTTGTGTATCCACTATTTACTTTCCAAAGGTGGGTTCAAAGGGCCTTGTCTTAGTGAGGTTTAAATAAAATTATAGGTTAGAGTAGATTCACACAATAAATGTGAGATCAACAATTGGGATCCAATGGATGGTTTGGATGTGTTTCTTTCAAAATAAATCTAAGAAAAAAGAAATTTATTTAAAATTTAGGAAATTAATAATAACTCACTTTAAAACTTAGTATTTCAAGCTATTGGGGTTATTTAAATATTGTGCATCTATTAATATCTTGCACAAGCCATAAGTCTTTCTTTGAACAAACAATAATCTTTCTAAGAAAATTATTATATCTTGCAAGGCTGGTGCATTCCATATGTGATTGTAACCGGTAGCACAAGATTCATATTTTACCGTTTGTGAACAGATGATTTAAATTGCTTCTGCAACCAAAAATCCAAAAAAGAATAAGAACATTGTAGGGTCCGATTTTTCCAGTCCGGCCCAAGATGCGTGAGACTTTAGACTAGCGAGCCCGGTACAATGAATTTGTAGAGAGTGGGCCAAAGAACTAGGTTTTGGTGTATGGACAACAGTTATCATGGTGTTTTACTCGATAGGATGAGATGGACTGAGTTCATCTGGGAGAATTGGTCCTCGATATAGCTCCGGGAGCCCTTTCTGGTCCCTCTTGTGTGTTGGGGCGTTTTCGCTCCGCCTCCTCCTTTTTCTTTACTCCCCTTTTATAGCAGTTTTTTTCCTCCTGAATGGGGTCCTTAGGGTAGGTACTTGTCCCATCAGCCTTTCCTTCCAGTTGTTGGAAGTGGTTGTAAGAACAGAGAAGTATGGCCGTGTCAGGCACAAGGCATTGAATGCAATTATGGCAGCCTTTCCTTTAAACACTTTCGTTATCCTTTTCTGCTTTAGTACTTTTCTCGCTCCGTGGGATGATAGGGAGTATCACTATCGGTGGCAGGTTACCTCCTCCATCCTCGGCTACACTGTGCTGAGGGCTCTCCTCGTGGCCGAGGAAGGGCTTTTCCTCCCCGCGACCGAGGAGGGATTTTTCCCTTGGGCTGGGCCTTTGGCCAAATATAGACATCAACGTGGGCCTACTGGTCTTTTACCCCCCACAATAGTCTCTCAAAATCCTGCTGTCTGGCTCCTCGGGTGGAGAGTAGGGTTTTGGTGATATCGGGCCTCTGTCTCGGCTTGCCACGTCAGGCCCTCCACTAAAGGCCAGAGCCTCTTCGTTTGTCTAAGGCACGTTTCCGGCTGTGAGACATTCTTTTAATCTATCCAAGTTGCGTCCCTGTCGCTTCGGTATACGGGGCGTGCTTTAATGAGGGTTCCTTCACGAGGTGACATAAATTCAACGGTTGAAAATCACTTTGGAAGTTGAGCGAGATTTATTTCGCCCGTAATTCCTTTTTGGAGATTTTGGTGAATTGATTGCCACTAGGTTTGCCTCCTATATAAGAAGCACGATGGGAGGTCATTCCTTTTATTTGCAGACCCTTTGAGCTTTTCAGATTCCTAACTCTCCAATTGTTTCCAAAGTCCTCATTTTCAGTGTGACTGAGCTTTAGGAGGTGAAATGGTCAAGGCTAGGGTGAGGGTGAAGGAACCACACCCTCTTCAGAAGCCTTGGGTATCTTCGAGATTCAGAATGACCCGGTTAGGGCAAGGGAGACAAAGGCTCAAGATATTTCTTTCTCCTTGATAAGGCAAGAAAGGAGCCTCTTCTTCCTTTAGCCAAAATCCGAAATAGGTGGAGGTCGCATCAGATTTTTGGTGCGACAGCACTGGGACTTCCATCCGGTGCCGTGTGTCATGCACGTGAGGGCTTGGACTTCCTATCGCCGGTACCATCCATGCTTGCTCGATTGCTGCTAGCATGATACTTGCTCGATTGTTGCTAGAGCAGGTATGGGGATTTGGCATCCCTGCTTCTTCCTCTCTTCCATCACTGGTGCCATCCAGACTTGCCTAGTCGCTGCTAGAGCAAAGCTGTGGACCAAGTGCCTCTGCTTCTTCTTCTCTTCCATCACTAGTGCCATCTAGACTTGCCTAGTTGCTGCTAGAGCAAGGTTGTGGATCAGGTGCCTCTGCTTCTTCTTCTCTTTCATCACTGGTGCCATCCAGGCTTGCTTAGTCGCTGCTAGAGCAAAATTGAAGGATCTATCGTTCCAGTGTATTCCCTTTTTTTTAAATTTTTTTTAATTTTTTTATTTATATATAGTTAGCTTATGACATAGGCTTGTCTAAACCCTTTTATGTATATTGTACTATCTCTTTATCTAATAAAAGATGATTTTATCGCATTTTATGTATCCTTTCTTTTCTGCAATAATTATTTTGTGAATGAATGTGCTGGTGTCTTTTCTTTTGAACCGTACTTAGAACCGATGCTCTTGTCAGTAAAGAGTTATTACTTTGAACTTATCAAAACCCACGGGCACAACAATGCCGACTTCAAATAGGTTAACTATATAAGACTAACCGGGATAACAGCCGCACGTTCTGTATTGCGAACAAGGTGACTGCCCGAGGACGTGTAATCTAAAATAGGCTGTCTGAGGGGGTCGCTGGCTACTAGGGTTCTTTTCCGCGTTTCCGATGATATTCGTAGCTTTAACTTGTTTTAGGTTTCTTGTCTGAGGACCGAGGCATGACTATACCTGGTCTAAACATTCAGAAAGGCACCATTGTGTGTTAATTCCCATAAGGCCGGGGGGCCGAGGACCATACAAGACCTCCATTCCGCTTAAGACTTAGGCCTTTCTTGAAGTTGCTAGTTTCTCGTAGGTTTGAGTTCAAGGACCATGCATGACCTTGGTTCTGCCTAGCACTTGGCCGTTAGAGTGTCTAGTTTCCCCATAGGTTTGAGTCCGAGAACTATGCAAGACCTTGGTTCTGTCTAACACTTGGCCTCTTGGAGTGTCTAGTTTCTCCATAGGTTTGAGTCCGAGGACCATACAAGACCTTGGTTCTGTCTAGCATTTGGTCGCTAGAGTGTCTAGTTTCTCCATAGGTTTGAGTCCGAGGACCATGCAAGACCTTGGTTCTGTCTAGCACTTGGCTGCTAGAGTGTCTAGTTTCCCCATAAGTTTGAGTCCGAGGACCATGCAAGACCTTGATTCTGTCTAGCACTTGATTGTTAGAGTGTCTAGTTTCCCTGTAGGTTTGGGTCCGAGGACAATGTAAGACCTTGGTTCTGTCTAGCACTTGGCCGCTAGAGTGTCTAGTTTCCCCATAAGTTTGAGTCCGAGGACCATGCAAGACCTTAGTTCTGTCTAGCACTTGGCCGTTAGAGTGTCTATTTTCCCCATAGGTTTGAGTCTGAGAACCATGCAAGACCTTGGTTCTATCTAGCACTTGGGCTCTTGGAGTGTCTAGTTTCCCCATAGGTTTAAGTCCGAGAACCATGCAAGACCTTAGTTCTGTTTAGCACTTAGCCGCTAGAGTGTCTAGTTTCCCCATAGGTTTGAGTCCGAGGACCATGCAAGACCTTGGTTCTGTCTAGCATTTGGCCACTAGAGTGTCTAGTTTCCCCATAAGTTTGAGTCCAAGGACCATGCAAGACCTTGGTTCTGTCTAGCACTTGGTCGTTAGAGTGTCTAGTTTCCCCATAGGTTTGAGTCCGAGGACCATGCAAGACCTTGGTTCTGTCTAGCACTTGGCCACTAGAGTGTCTAGTTTCCCCATAGGTTTGAGTTTGAGGACCATGCAAGACCTTGGTTCTATCTAGCACTTGGGCTCTTGGAGTGTCTAGTTTCCCCATAGGTTTGAGTCCGAGAACCATGCAAGACCTTGGTTCTGTCTAGCACTTGGCCGCTAGAGCGTCTAGTTTTCCCATAGGTTTGAGTCTGATGACCATGCAAGATCTTGGTTCTGTCTAGCACTTGGCCGTTAGAGTGTCTAGTTTCCCCGTAGGTTTGGGTCCAAGGACCATGCAAGACCTTGATTCTGTTTAGCACTTGGCCATTAGAATGTCTAGTTTCCCCATAGGTTTGAGTCGGAGGACCATGCAAGACCTTGGTTCTGTCTAGCACTTGGGCTCTTAGAGTGTCTAGTTTCCCCATAGGTTTGAGTCCGAGGATCATGCAAGACCTTGTTCTGTCTAGCACTTGGCTGTTAGAGTGTCTAGTTTCCCCATAGGTTTGAGTCTGAGGACCATGCAAGACCTTGGTTTTGTCTAGCACTTCAAAAGATTTCGGTTTAGCCCTCGGCTTCCCTGTTCGTAGGGGGTTCAGTGAATCGGAGTATTAGGGGTCTCAAGAGTTAGCCCCTTGACAAGTGCATGGGGGTGCGTATCTGACGTTCGAAGCCCCTTGAATTGCGCTGTCTAGCGATCCTCCCCTCGTAATGAACACTTCGAAGCGTGACCCAAAACGGAGGCTGAGCTATGATAATGGCGGTGTGTTCCTAGAAATGATGGGGGGCTTGCGTGCAGCTCGCACCACTGCCAAAATGGTCCTCTCGAGGGATTCTTGTTGATAGGAGCTTGACCGTGACTAACCGTCATATTCACCAACGCACAAGCTCTTCCTACAGACGGCGCCAATTGTAGGGTCCGATTTTTCTGGTCTGGCCCAGGATGCGTGGGACTTTAGACTAGCAAGTCCGGTACAATGAATTTGTAGAGAGTGGGCCAAAGAGCTAGGCTTTGGTGTATGGACAACAGTTATCATGGTGTTTTACTCGATAGGATGAGATGGACTGAGTTCATTTGGGAGAATTGGTCCTCGATACAGCTCCGGGAGCCCTTTCTGGTCCCTTTTGTGTGTTGGGGGGTCTTCACCCCGCCTCCTCCTTTTTCTTTACTCCCCTTTTATAGCAGTTTTCTTCCTCCTAGATGGGGTCTCTAGGGTAGGTACTTGTCCCATCAGCCCTTCCCTTCAGTTGTTGGGAGTGGTTGTAAGGACAGAGAAGTATGGCCATGTCAGGCACAAGGCACTGAATGCAATTATGGCAGCCTTTCCTTTAAACACTTTTGTTGTTCTTTTCTGCTTTAGTACTTTTCCCGTTCTATGGAATGATAGGGAGTGTCACTACTGGTGGCAGGTTACCTCCTCCATCCTCGGCTACACTGTGCCAAGGAGGGCTCTCCCCGTGGCCGAAGAAGGGCTTTTCCTCCCCGCGACTGAGGAGGGATTTTTCCCTTAGGCTGGGCCTTTGGCCTAGTATAGACATCGACTTGGGCTTACTGGTCTTTTACCCCCCACAAACATAATTACTAATATTGATTACTGATCATTACATAATTTTTTTTTTGATAAGTATAATCATTACTTACCATTTATTTAAAAAGTTAATACTAATTTTCACTGATGTTTAAATTAAGGAGAATAGTTTTGGAAGTTTGTATATATTTAATGATCAAAATATTTCAATTTCAAATAAAATATTTCTTCCTCAAAATATATAAAATGCTCTAGCTAGAAACATCATGTGGTGAGTGGTGCCGTGGTGGCTTCCACTCTCTATCTCTCATTGACATCATGACATGCAAGGAGACTGTGAATCACTCTGACTTAATACCAATGTCATATCAGACAGTGGATTCTACAATACATTCACTTAAACGAAACAAAAAACAGTGTTCTATTTATATTCCACAGTCATAGGATGTAAGCCACCTGTGAATTGTGATTCCGCAATTTGCTATACTTAGTTACTTCTCCTTGAGTTCGTTAAGTATCTTCTGTTCTATTATAGATGTTTCACTTTAAATTCTACAAACAACTAAATGATGGTGAAATCTTGTTACACACTCCTATTGCACACTCCACACACACTCTTTATGAAATTGTATATGATGAGTGTATACTAACAAATGTGGGATAAATTATTACTTTGAATGGTATTTGCTAAAGATTTTTTACTGGTTGCTTTTTTAGATTAGAGAATAAAAATTGACGTGTGGCAAGCAATGTGTGACTTGGCCACTCCAATAGTGTGACACATGGGTGGGGTCCCCCCACCTTTTTATCAAGTGAAACTGTAAAAGTGCTCTGTCTGATTCTAACAAAATAAAAACAACATTGGTTATATATATATTATTTTATTTTTTTCATTTTTTTGGCTGAGTAAAAACAGCATTGGTTAGCACGTGCTAAAGCTAGATTACTAGACTAGAGGAAGCTTCATGAAAGCAGAGAAAAAAAAAACAGGGCCAGCTTGGAATCCTTAAAAACAAGGTGAAAGGAAATGGAACAAAGGGAGGAAGGAATGACACATCCCCACTTGTCCACCATACACGTATAGTGCTATTTCTTCTTTAATCATAAATTAATGTATTAATTTAACACTTTAATTAACCCTACACTTGTATTTAAGTACTCATTAAAGATACTGAGTTAGCTGTTAGAAAGATTTTTTGCTTAGAAGTGTGGAGAATAATGATAACTTTATATATGTGTTGGTGTATGTTTGTTGGTGTGGAGTGTGGACTTTTTATTTTTTATCTTTTTGGCCATGGGAAGAAGAATATGAATATGTTGGTGAGGGTTTCAGCTTTAATGAAAGTGACTGCTAAAGATTAAGAGTCTCCACAATCCTCTAATCCTTTTTGGATTAGAGCCCCTATTGGTTGATTTCTTTTTAAGTATTTGACTACCATATTTTTCACCAATGAGTAATATGTGGGGTAGGTAGGTTAAAAAAAAAAAACACTCTTTTATACCTTCTAAATAATATGTGGGGCTAGCGTACCCTTTTTTTTTTTAAGGGCTAGCATACCCTAAAACCTTGAATTTAGAGGTACATATATAGGTCAATTTGGTCACGATTCATCTTTGCTAATGGCCCGAATTATGGCGTAATTCAAGGGGTGTGGAAATCTAAGTACAAAAAGAAATTCAAAAGCTTTTGAGTTGATTTCTTGTATACGTCACACATGACAACCATGGTTGAGTTATAAAATTATGGTTTAAGAGAGAGAGAGAAGGATTTAAGAATTGGAGAAATGAAACATGGAGAAATAGTTGAATATTATGTGTTTGTGTGTGCCATTAACAACACAAACAAACTTGACTTCAAAAAGAAGAGACCTCCAGCCAAAAAAAAAAAAAAGCGCAGAGACCTTCTTGACATTGATTACACACATCCCTATCCATGCAGCTTTATGGTTAGTAAGACTTGATGGTCCTTATGAGTGACCTATTTAGTTATACTTCTTGTTTCTTTGGCTGTCTCTGTCCTATTCGTGCTTCGATTATTAGTGAGTGAAATGTAAAATAAAACGAAGAATAAACACACACACACACTAGAGGGGGCCTAGCAACATGGGGGTTCATCATAGTCTTATAGTGCACAGGGTCCTAGTAGACTGCATCATGGTAAATTGATTGGTGGGTAGTCCCTTAATAAATTTTTGTCAAAGACTCAAAATCATTAATCCTTGTGCAATTAGTTGTCGGAAACATATACAATTTTGATAGTTTACAATTTTTGTTGTCTTTATCATACCACAATGCTTTACATTTACTTTTGGAGAATGGCAATCAATGAATAAAATAATGGTAAGCTTCTTTAGTGGAGTTAAATAATTATATGGATCTTGGGGCTCTGAAAAAGAATTGTCAATTGCAAGTTGAGTGGAGTGGTATAGGTGATATATTAGGTAACGATTGTATGCATGTTTCTAAGAACATTTGCATCAGTAGATGCAAAGTTTTGCAAAATACAAAAAACATTTCATTTTACATATTTTGACAACAAAAAAACTCACATCGGTAGGTGTAAAATTGTGCATAAATGCACAATGCATAATTGCTATAGTAACCATGCATATATACATAGTTACTGTAGCTCTTGCATTTGATATATATATTTTTTCTCTCTCCACCTCACTCTCTCTTTTTCTCTCTGGTCTGACTCTTACCTCACGCTCTCTTTTCCTCCACTGATTTCCGCTGCTCTCTAAGTCTCGCCATAGTCGTGCCATTGCCGATCACCTTACTCACTGCTGCTCACGCTGATCGTCGCTGTCTCACCGAACGCTGCTACTTTTGCTGATCGCCGTTGCTATCTTTTTTCTCGGTTTGATGGTTTTGGGATTTTGATTAGTGGATTTTGATGGTTCGCTGCTCTCTTGAGTCTTGCCACAGCCGATCACCTCACTTGCCGCTGCTCACGCCGATCGCCACTACCTCGCTGATCGTCGTTGCTCTCGTCGATTGCCGTTGCTATCTTTTTTCTTTGTTTGATGGTTTTGGGATTTTGATCAGTGGATTTTGATGGTTTTGGTCCGTGGTTTTGATGATTTTGATTAGTGGGTTTTGATGGTTTTGATCAGCGGTTTTGAGATTTTGATGGGTGCGTTGATAAGGGAGGCTGGGTTGATGATTGTTGCTACTCTCTTTTTTCTTTGTTTAATCGTTGATGGTGGCTGGGTATTGAGTCAAGAATGAATATTTTATTGAATAAATGTGTAGAGTAGACAAATTGATGTGGGTGTTTTGTAAAAGTGGGTGTGTAAAATAGAAAAAAACATGTTTTTTTTGCAAAATAGACAAAAATTATGGATCTACTAATGCGAATGCTCTAACATGGGTGCCCCGTCTACGTGAGAGGAATGTCATATTCATTTGTTATATAAAGTAATAAGTCTATCGGAACAAAGTTTTAGATGCTATGGATATTATGTATAAACCTGTTCCAAAAAACCAAAAAATATAAAAAAATAGTTGGTGGTAATTTATATAAATAGAACACTAAAGTGTTTATAAATGAAAAAAGAACACTAAAAAAAAAAAAAAAAATTAAGAGTTGGGTGGCTTTATATTCATTATCTTAAAGGAATGAAAATGAAAGTCTTTGTTTTTTTTTTTGAAATCTGAATGGAACTGAAAATCTATGTAGATGCTTTTGACGCTTGACACATGTTAAGGAAGTTAGATGGTTTTGAATGTGATTAGATGCTTAAGGATTTTATTATTATTTTTTTTAATTTTCCATCAATCAAAGGCACAGCTTTGATTAGCTAAACATAATGTGAAATCTGAATCTCCAATAGCTGTTAAGCATCTAAAGCAGATCTCGTTGGATGATGGGAAACAAAGAGTGGAAGTGTCGGGATAAAGATGACACCCATTAATTAAAGCTTTTGATGTTAATTTATGTAATTTATCAAAATAAAAAATAAAAATAAAACAAAACAACTCAAAAGCATAAGAGAGAATCCCTTCCATGCCATGCGCATCTTCTTCAGCTAACCTTTAGTTTACTTTTTCTTCATTAGAATAATCTCACAGATTATGACAGGATTAACTTTAGCTGCCAGCTTAGTACCTTAGGAGAATCTCTCTCTCTCTTTGAGTTTCATCCTTATCCTTCCTTGATGCTATTGTCTTTACTTTAATCCAAGTTTACCTTAGGGAGCTTAAAGAATGTCACATGCTTAGCTTTTTTATTTTTTACTTAAAATAACACTAACTTGAATTAGAATTTACTTACCCTTGAAGAGAACCTATATTCAATATTCACATTAGGAAATTAAGAAAGCCCAAAGTTGTTACTTCTCCATTGGAAAATTTTCATACGGAAGGTACACTGAGTGTTTGGATTCAGATTATTGCAACGTGTTTTGCGTCTGCATTTCTTTCTTTTTTTTCTTTTTTATCATAAGCACGTGAACACAGACCTGTCAGTGGATCTCGTGCACTGTGCACGAGACCCACTACCACTTTCAACATCCATACATTTCACTGAAATGGCACTGTCAGTGGATCCGTGCACTGTTCATGGGACGCATAAACATTTTTTTCACCAAAACTTTAATTAAAAATGAGTCCCACGTCACTATTCACACATTTAAAAATTATTTTGTTACAGTATTTTCAGTTTTCCAAATGGATCCTAAGAGTCCGAATTTTACAACATTCAATAAGAGGGTGTCACATTAGCTTCTTATATAAAGTTCAATACATCCTACCACATATAATAATATTTCAATAAACTCACAATTAAATTGAATTTTTGAATGATTATTAAAATTGATTTAATGTGATTATACCTATTCTATAATATGTAATACGATAATGTAGCATATTAAGATGAGAAAAATACAACTTAAATTTTACACTACATTTTTATAAAATTTAATCTAAATTAGTAAAACTAACTAAAGGAAAAAGATCAATCAATTCCATAGTCTCTACACAAATACCAATGGTCCTCTTGAGTCTTGACTACTCTGACAACCTCATCTCCTCCAATTTCTGATGACAACTCCCTGGCCCTTTTGCCTGTCGGGTCCATATCTGACTAGCTAAAACCTTTTCAATGTGCCAATAGACGACACCTATTTGGCCCAAGAGTTGCATTTCTCTTTCAGTCCTACCAGTTTTAATGAGCTTGAAATGCTGTAGGGTGTGGCAGATAGTGAAAATGAGAGTACTCCTATAAAGGACTCATAATGCATGTCAGATCCAGATACATTCACTGAATGTGGTCTAAAAGAAAACCACCTACAACTAAGCAAATAATTCTACGTACAACATATTGGGACCATATTCCCCCAACAAGAACAAAATTAGGTTCTACATAGCTTCTTTTGAGATAAAGTTGTACATTTTTGCTAAACGTGATAAAGTTGTACATATAAAGAAAAATAAGATCATTACCCTATAGCAAAGTCAAGGAGTTTTGTGACTTTTGTCATTTCTTTTTTCAGCTTAACTATTTATGTGACACAAACTTGTACCATAATAAGTTTTAGTGACAGAGTCTTAAGTTACCTTAGACCAGGGAGGGCTAAAAAAAGATGAGATGCGGTTTTGTGGGGGTGGGGGTCCATGCATGTGGTCACTATCTTTGTCAGCTTAAATCCCACTCTTTGTATGGTGTGGGACCATCCAAGTAATAATAGGACTCGATACTACTCGAATTCACAACTCACATACTCACAAGTGTAATGAATCATGAAAGTGCACTATCTCTTATCCACTTAAACCTTAATCTTGTACGGTGTGGAACTATTCGAGCAATAATAAAATTTATCACTACTCAAATCCATGATTCATAAACTCACAAGTGTAACGACTAACGAGTCACGATCACTAAGCCACGCCTTGAGTGAGTGGATAAAGTAGGGTTAGAAATGCATGGCAATTGTAGACAAAACCAGTATATTTGTTACTAGCGAAGACGATGAAGCCCTAGAGTTGTTATTGGTGGGCAGGCGTGCAAGGCAGTGTTACACGTGGATGGATAGAATATGTGGTCCCTTTGATGTTATGAGGGGTGATGACACGCGTCCAATGGTTTTGGTTGCACCCCATGTGCGTTGCCTTTCCATGGTAACTGTCTTTGTCACACTTTCTATAAAAACTTTTATTGTCCACTCCATTGGACTTGTCTCCAAGTTTGAGCCATCAATTTAGCACCTTTCCCTTTCCCTTCATTGATGAAATTTGTTTTACTTTTTATCTTTTGCAAGATCATTCATTTTTATGAGGCCTATGAGTTCTATCCTATGTGTTTTGGGAAATTAATTCATTTATTACACTCTTATCCTATGTATAAAAAAGTATGTGATATAAATGAAATCATCCAATAATCCTTCTAACTTTACTTAATTTTCTAATTTTTGTTCAATTTTGTTGTGGGTTGGGGAGGCTGGAAATTTGTGATTATATAATTGCAGATAACAACCATGTTTCGAATATATGTTTATATCTAATGCATAACTATACTTATAAAAGTTACCGATAATGTTATATAAATAGAATACTTTTACGTAAAGAATCATTCAACTTTCAATTAATCCTTTATAAGAAGATAAATAACAATAAAAAAATGAGAATATTTCATACTTATTCTTTTGAGATTTCTTCTCATGCTTATTCTTAGTTCTTTAATAATTGATATATATATATATATATATATATATATATATAAAATACTTTTACGAAAAGAATTGTTCCACTTCCAATAAATCCTTTAAAGAAAATAATTAACAATTAGAAAATGAGGGCTTCTCTCACTTATTCCAAGTCCTTGATCTTTTTATAATATTTTATATTTTTAACCTTTATACCAATATATATATATATTTTAATGGTATGTCTAGCTAACGGTAAAATGTTTATGCCCCATTGATAACTTTTGTACAATGTGGTGGCAGGCTGTGTTTTTGAGATGAATTAATTGAACCATAAGCTATCATAAAAAACCTGGTCCCTACCTTGACAGGCTGACCCTGGCCGGGCCCGAGTCGAAAGAAACATCTCAGAAGTGATTGGAAGACAAGAAATCATGAAGGAAAAAATTAGTAATAATTTTCTATTTTTTTTCCTGGTTGATGTCAATGATTTTTACATCCTTTAAGCTCCCATTGGTTCATTTCCACATATAGAACCTTTTTCAGAGCAAAAGAAGTGCGTATGCCTTTGTTGTCCACTTACTTGAATATTCCGGGAAAGTTGGGCAAGCTATGTTGTCACCTACTTTGTGTATAGATTAGAAAGCGACTCATGTTGTTTTCATGTTTTATCATGAGCAGAAAAATAAGGAAAGTTCTCTGCACTATATAGACTCTATATTGCACTTGTAATTAATCCCATTAATAACTTAATAATTATATTAGAGAATAGTTAGATTTCGTATCTCCCTACAAATTAAATTTTTGGTAGGGATAAAAATTACATGGAACAATTTATATTATAAATTGTACAAGATGGTATACGAATTAGTCATTTTTTTGCATCATTCTGCAATTGATGATATCAAAGAATTGAGTAATTGACCCCTTGTGCTCTATAGCTGCTTATCAATTCTTATTAAAAAAAAAAAAAAAAAAATTGTCTTACCATTTTCAAGCTCCAAATTCTACTTGTATAGGGGTGACATTTATGTGGATGCATGAATCAATGTACATTTATCTTGAATCCACCTTTATTCCATATATCAAACTTTATATCACATAAATTCAATCACACACGTCAGTTGATAAGATTGTGTACTTAAGACAAGCACAATCATATCAAAGATCATCACAACATAATTATCATACATAGCAAAATTGGAAAATTAGAATATATCACATAAGGTTAGGGTATCAATTACTGCACTTTTTTTTTTACTAAAGAAGCTATAGCTTTGAAATGGTAAACAAAAAACGTCAACAATGACGACAATCGCACTTGCTTCAATATTTTGTAAAAAAGAAAAAAAGCAAAGCTTGTGTTTCTGCTTGTTATTAAGTAATAATATTTCAAGGTAAAAGTTTTCCCCTTTCACCCATCTCGAGCCACGCATGAGGGTATTGTAAAAAAGGGCATAATAACTAAGCTAAATGAGTATGGAGCTTGGGTAATAAACATAGAAAGATGAGAAATACCACCTAATTGGACAACAAAAGTGACCTACGTGTCCAAATCCACAGGCTAACTACCATTTTGTTTACTAACTTCAAGGTGGTCAGGTTTGGGATCCACACCCCATCCAAAAAATTTGCAAGTTAATTTGTGCGTGATTTGCTTGTAGTTCTAGATCACTTTTGATTACCACCACAATGACCCTCTTTTTCTTTGTTAATTACTTGATTAGGAAAGCCTAACCCAATCTTTTTTTGGTGTGGGTTACAACTTACAAAGTCTTAGACCCCTAGCTAGCCAGCTTAGGCCAATCCTCCAAGAACCAACGTAAAGCAAACAAGAGTCATGATTTGATTTAATATGAGTAATGATAGGAATATTACCAATTTTATTATATAATAAGAGATTTGGTTTAAATTAATTTAATTGATAAATTTTTTTGGTCTAATGATAAGAGCAATTATTATAGAGTGAATGCCATATATTGATATTTTATCGTATCTGTGGGTTCCAATTAGCTTAACTGATAAAATTTCTGATAGTTGTATAAGAGATTTGGGTTTAATATTCGCTTACATAAAAAATTTATTGGTATCTTGGTCTAATGATAAAGAGTTATTATTAGGAGCGGACGTCATAAATTGAAACTCTCTAAATATATATATATATATATATATATATTCTATCTAGAATTCTAGATGTTAATTTATAGGTGATTGAAGTTTATCAATCACATTTATTACCACATTAATTTATATGCTTAATTTATGTTAATAAATATGCAATAGCTTTAATATTTTTTTAATAAGCATGGCCATTAAAATTTTCACTGTTATCTCATCACCCTCCATAAGAGAAGCCATGGGTACAAATTTCAAGCCTAGTTCACCCCTCCATAGGAGAAGCAATGGGTGAAAAAAAAACTTCATGTCCCCTCCTTCCACAACAAATGAGTTAGCATGGAAATACTAAAGAATCAAAACAAAAGGATAACACAGTGTGGACATTATTAAATTATGCTATTTTTTCTTTCTTTCTTTAGTTTACATTTTATTAACTAGGACACTATTCACGCTATGACATGATTCGTATGTCATGCCATATTAGCTTAGTCTCTTGCCTATGTATAATAAGACAATACTATATGTTCCCATCAAAATAAAAAACAAAAGACAACACGATGTGTCACTATTTCCTCAAAATTTAATATATTTTAACACTATATTAATTATTAAATACTAAAGCACAATGGCAATTTGGTAGTACTGCAGAAAAAAGAATGACACTTTGGTAAAATAACTTATCCAAACATAAAAGTGGGAAGATACACACCTTTCCTTATAAATTAGGCATGTTATCTGTCCTAAGGGATTCATCATTCAACTGAGAACAGTATTGGACTATTGGAGTCTGAGTGATAGAGAGAGAGAGCCAAAGAGAGAAGAGTGAGATAGTGAGCTAGAGATTGAGCAAGCAAGAAGGAAAGAAAAATCAAAAGGAATCTTTTCATCATGAATCGTCAAGATCAAATGGTCCAATTCTCTCAATTGTACCCTGATGCATACACCCAAATAGTTACCCAACAAGGTTTGTATCCCAAAAGTACAAAATATTTCATTCTCTATACTATATATCTTAAGATGGTTGAAAAATATAAGGTGTTTGAATTACCTTTTTTTGGATGTATTTTTTGGATGAGAATAAAGGCTTTCAAAAGAAGACCTATAATCAAAACCTTTCAAAATCTTTTTTTTTTTCAATTGCACTCTTTTATTGCTAATTTGCATGCCACTTTTTATTTCTCTTTATTTCCAACCAAAAAAAAAACTCTTTTTTTTTTTTTTTTTTCTCTTACTCAACTGAGATGTTCGGGTTCAAATTTTCCCAACTATTGAATTATGAAAAAAATACGAAACTTCTAACATAGAGCATGAGATTGCACCTTTCATGACTTTTGTAATTGACATGGACTTTTATTGTGGTCATGTATATATAGGTGAGTCAAAGCCAAGAAGGCGTCGAAAGAAGAACAAAGGAGGAGAAGCAAGTGATCTAGCCAAGAAGAGGAAGCTTAGCAATGAGCAAGTGAATCTTCTTGAGTATTACTTCTGTAATGAACATAAGCTGGAGTCCCAAAGAAAAGACAGACTTGCTTCTGAACTGGGTCTTGAACCACGCCAAGTTGCTGTGTGGTTCCAAAACCGAAGGGCTCGTTGGAAGAACCAGAAATTGGAGGAACAGTACTCAGGCTTGAAGAGAGAACACGAAACTGTTCTTATCGAGAAATGCCAGCTTGAATCTGAGGTAGTGTACATGTGCATATCCTTTTTTTGCTTATTAGTATTAAACAACTTGGTAACATGTTTGGTTTCTGTGAAAAGAAGGGCAAAGATTGAATTCAAAGTCATTTATTTTCAGTTTTCGAGTTAGTTTAGTATGGAAAAACTTGTCCCTCTTGGTCAAATCATTTACAAGACTAGTTTGGATTTCTCACTCTATATCAATCTCCTAGGTTCAAAACAAGTTTGAACCATGGAGTTTGAACTTTGAAAACTTTGAAATCCAATATTTTTTACCCATTTTTTCCCTTTGGCTTTGCTCTATCCAAACAAAGGCTAAGAAAAGAGATCGAGATGTATCACCAATTTTGGACAAGGTTTTTGAAAAAACTTTTTTGTACTACTTTTTATTGTTTAAGCAAGTTAATATTTATGAATGACTTTGAAGTACATAGTTTAATATTTTAATTCTTTACTAATGGAAGCAAATGAAAAATAAAAAATAAGAATCAAACTCACTAACTCAATTGCCATTTTGACACTTCAACAAAAGGACAAGTGAACCACGGTATAAGAACGTGCATGAGCTCTGGGCTCGAAGAAAGCCAGGCCACCATGGTTGGCTAGGGCTGAAGAAAATTAATAAAAATAAAAATAGTAAAAAATAAAAAATAAAAATAAAAGGATAAAGGAACAGTAAACTGCCACCTCCTGAGTCTGCAAAGTACTAAAAATGTCCCACTTCTTAACCATCCGTACGCTGTTGTTTAAGGTGGCTGCATTAGGCCTTCTCAAGGCCCACTTGGCTGTGACAATAGTTTTTACATTGCCAATAGTTATAATAGCACATGTTATATTTGGTGTACAAAATACTCACCTTTTACTAAAAATAGTTTTTTTATTCTTAATAAATTTTGATTTCAATGTGCAGGTATTGAAGCTTAAGGAGCAACTCTCAGAGGCTGAGAAAGAAATTCAAAGGCTCTCCCAGAATGTTGAAACGGTTCCAACTAATAGTACAAGTTCATCACCCTCTGTGGAAACCATGGCTGAACCATTTCTTGGGGAATTTGAGATGGAAGGATACAATGAAGATTTCTACACTCCAGCATTCAGCTATGCTGCCATGGATTGGTTCAGTCATTATATATAAGCTGATGCAATTAATTTAGTAGTATTTTGTAGATAATGACAATCTCTCTAATATGTGAATAGGGGTTTTATTTTTTCAACTTTTCTAGTGTTTCAGTGTATTATCTGACTAGAGTTTGGAAATGTTATTAACTTAATTATTAAATAGCTTGCTTGTTTGACTAGAAAACTAGTTGAGTTTGTCGCATCCATAGTGCTTTCTTTAATGTCATGTGAATAGAGAATGAAAGAAATGTGTGCATTGCATGCCCCATGAGTCAGCAAATCTGTGAAATGATCCCTAACACGCCTAGAGAGAGTTTGATGATACTAAATTTTCAATGAGTAGTGGTTGAAGACTAATCAACTTTGTGAGGATATGTTAGACTGTTGAGTACATATGCTGCCTACTAAAATGACGGTAAGTATGGCATAAAAAAGTTAATAAATGGAAACTGAGTCAGTCAAGAAAATCTACAAGATACATTATAGCCAACCTTTAAGCTAAGGATTTGTCTGAAAAAGCTGCTTAATTTTGTTAAAAGGGACCCTACTTAAGGACCTAAGGGCACTGTTGACAAGGACATCACTTAACCTAGTTATGCATGCAATGCACTTGGACTGCTTGATCTTGATGGTGACCAAGAGCAGAATGATGATATTGAAGAAGCATCATATATCGTGGGCCACTAGTGGATGTCAGTGACTCAGTTACTTAGAATTTCTTGAAACAATGCCTAGTTCTTTATGATGCATCCAATCCAGTGGAGTTATGGGAATCGAATTGGCAAGTGCAGTGAGAATATACTAAAGAAAAAGGTGCATTTTGCACTTTGAAGAGCTGAGATTTTTCTGATTTGCAGCAAAAAACCACATGAAATAGTACAGTGGCTAACATATCATGAACAACCATAGAAAAGTCTATGGTCCAAATTTCACGTAATTGGCCTAATTATTAGATTAAATGATTAAATTTAATGTTTTCCAACATCTTAATTTTTTGAAAAAATCAATAATTTATTAAGAATTAGTAATTTATTATAGTATCAATGAATTTGATTCATCATTAACAACAAGTCACAACACATTACATCAATTAAAATGACTAACTAAACTCCAACTCAACCGCAATTAACGGAAGCATGTGTTGACAAACTTCTCATTCACCTCTCTTTCTCTCACTTACAAGCTGGGTCAAGGTCAAGGTCAAAATTCATCATGAACTGGTTTCAAATTCAGATGCTATCTCAATCATTATCACTTTGCCTAGAATTCATATATGAATCCCAACACAAAGAGTTTGAAAACCATCGCATATCACAGTGAAGATGATCCCTAATTTTTTGTTCTGAATATGTGCCATGTTTCACAAATTAAAACTATAACCATTTTTTTTACTTTATTTTAATTTTCAAATTGTTTACCAATTATAGGCCATTAATTAGAACAACCACAGACTCAATGTAATAAATTACATGGGTTTTATAGCAAACTACAAAAGTAGTTCAATTTTGACACAATTTGAAAGTAGTTTGGAATGTAAAATTTTAATACCAAACGAGATTTTTTTTTTTTTTGGTAAAATTTGAAATTGCACCATTAAAGTTTGAGTTCATTTTTATTTCACAACCCCTCAAATTTAAAATTTTGAATTGAACCATTTTGTTGGTGAAATGTCCATTGAGTGCAGCACGTGTTTTGTTCAAGGTGAGCTTCTTGAAAAGATGATATTTAGAAGAGAGAGGCATGTCCTAATGAGATGACATGAAGGAGAGCTTCTTGAGAAGATGATATCTCAAACTATTATAATGAGATGGCATTGTCTCTCAAAATCTAAAATTATACATAGTGGAAAATCGAAAAAATGACGCTATTGATGTCGTTACACACACTACATTTAGCATCAATATTCTAAGCAATTCCCCTCTACTTCCACAATCATCTTGAGAAAAATCATATATAACAAATTAAAATAGACGCATAATGAGAATCAAAATTAGTTTCTAACTGTAGCCTTAATTTCAAGTGTCCATTTTAATTTTCTTAATTTTGTTGTTAAGAGTCTTAAAAGCACCTCATCATCACCTTTATAATTTTAATATAATATTTATTACTCAAACTATTCTCGAAAAGCCCAATAAATATTTGCGTAAAAAAATTCAATCACTTTCATATCCCCTCCCTGCTTAAAACACACACAATTTCTCTCTTTATAATAGATATTCCCATCTCTCTCTCTCTCTCTCTCTCTCTCTCTCTCTCTCTCTCGTTTATGAGAAGCCTTTGTAAAAAAAAAAATATTAATAAGAATAACACATTAATACTCTATATAATATAACCTCCTCCTTCCTTTATTCAAAATAAAGTGAGTTCAAATTGATACTATTCTTTTTTGATTGATTTGGGTACATTAGTTCTATTCCTAAGGTCAAGAACAAGAATGTTTTCCTCCATGCTTCTGATACCATGCTTTTATTTTTAGTTATATTTTTCAGCAAAATTTTTTAAAAATGATTAATGTTTAGGTTGTGTTTGGTTTCTGAGAAAGGTTTGGAAGAAGCAAACAAACTTAGGTTTTTTAAGTTTTCTTTTTTCCATGCTGTGGTTGATTAGCAAAGAAAATGAATTAAAGTTTTGACTATTTTGAATGTTAGGTTTTTTGCATCGGGGCTATTAACTTATTTGACTTAAATTTTTTGTTTTTATTTTTTGATTGTTACACTATTTTCTCCACGACCAAATAAGGATATGCTTTGTTTTCTAAATGTTACTCTGCTCTCTACTTATTATTATTTTTTTGTTTAATATATTAAAGTTTTAAGTGCTGATTCAGCCAAAAAAAAAGTGTTTTCGTTGTTTACCATTTGTTTTAATCTCTCTACGTCCTCAATTTTATATGTCTAATTTTTTTTTTCTCAATATCTATTAGATATGTTGTGGATAAGCAAGGGTCTATTTATTTATATTATATGTTCTTGAGATGGTACAGTTTGAAATGTTAGTGCAAAAATTCATATAAATAATAAATTAAATATTTAGTAGATAGTGATTTATAATTAAAAATATGTGCCCTACCTACCACAGTGCTCATTCATTGCATTGGTTACACAAATAACAACAATCATAATTCAATTTTTTTTTTTTTTTTTTTTAAGAAACAAATACACACACAAGGAGAGAAAAATGAGTTCTAACACAAATATCTTATTTGACGATAAGAAATGTTATCAATTAAATTAATTGGAACCCATAAGAATGACATTGACTTGATTTTGAAAGTTAAATAATTAAAATTGACATAATTAATAGTTAAAGAACCAAATTAAACTTTGCTCAATAATTAGAGGACCAAATTATTAATTTAATCTATGTAAAAAAAAAAAAAAGGTATGAGCATGCAAATTCAAACCTTCTTCATGCAAGTCCTTCTAATGTCTACTTGTCTCTATTTTGCTTGTATAGCATGTAGTTACTTTTTTTTTTCTTTGAATTTGGCAGTTTAGCTACCATTTTGACACGACTTATGCAACTCCTGTTAAGTCCCGTTCACTGCCTTTAAAATGTTTCTTTTGTTGCTGATCTAGCACATCGACTGCGACATTAATTAATATCCACTTTCTGAGTTTCTGTACTTCAGCTGTTCACGAACAATAGTGTTACAGTCCATTGACATAACATTTCATCCATACTGTTAACAAACCTTAAGTTTCACAAAAAAAAAAAAAAAGAAAAAAAAAAGAAAAAAAAAGGGATTGGTATGTCGTTTCATTCATATATAATTTGGGTAAGAATCTTTTTTCAAAATAGAATATTATGTTTAATTTAATCACAGTTTAAAAGACCATAAACTTAACAGTTGTATTTATACAAATATTAAGGTGGAGTGTCATAACATTCTTCCAACAGTGTTGGAAGGTTGTGGAAGCAATGTATGATTGATTATTGCCATATGTAACACCCCATAACATTCTTATGATTGGTTATTGCTATATGTAACACCCCATAACATTCTTTCAACAATGGCAACGCCACATGTAACACCCCCATAAACATTTTTTCAACAATGGCAACAACCCATAACATTCTTTGTGTTGGAAGGTTGTGGAAGCAATGTATGATTGGTTATTGTCATATGTAACGCCTCAATCCTCATGTCAACAATATTGTCTGCGTTAGACCTCATACCCCTCATGACTTTGTTCTTTCAAGGCACAAATTAGGAAAAAATACATTGTTAACATTTTGGATATTCAATCCATATATAAAGCCTTCTCCTTTACCACATCCAAGTGATGTGAGATTTCATGAATTGCAGACTCCTCTTTTGGGTCACTGTAATTACAATTGGTTATTGAGTATTCTTTATTATTTTTATTATGTGACATTTGACAAATGTTCATTGGTATTTAAATATTAACCACAAGACTTGCTACGAAGCATGTGACATTTCATAATTGGTTGTTTTGAATATACTACGTAAACCTAGTGGTATGAAGCAATCTGTGATTGGTTGAAATTTTTTCTCTATGTTTTATAAAAGCTACTAATGCAACATGAGGTCAATTATAGATTATTTCGGGAGTACAATAATTGTATAAAATAATTTTTTTGTAATTGGTTGTTTTGAGTATACATCATAAACTTGGTTGAAAATTTTTCTCTTTGAATAAAATCTACTCATGCAACCAAATGGCCGTTATAAAATATTTCAGAAGTTAAATAAATGTATACTATTTCTTCTCACAGAATATTGAGATCCACTAATTATATATATGATGAAACGTTTCATATAATATTGTTAACCTTCTATTCATTTAAGAGAAATTCCTGAAATGCTAAATTTTATAATTTTCCTGAAATGCTAGTGAATAGAAATTCCTGCCCAATTACCAATACTTGATTCTCTCTTCTATTAACCAATTAAGATGTTGCTAGACGAATCTGGCTATCTAAAGAAGCCTAAGGAAATAGCACCAACAATTCTGCATAATGGTTAAAATTTTCCTAAGAAAAGAACATACAGCTTGGAACACAAGTAAATAACATATGATTCATAGTGATTCAATCACAAGCCTAAAATGAATACCTGATAAACGGGTTGAGTTAGTATTTTAAGGTTTTTAACTTTTTTTCAGATAGTGAATAACATAGTATAATTTAAGTAATTTATTTTAAAATGAAAAGTCAAGATTAAAATAATTACGTAATAAAGTTTTTAAGAATTCTAGAGGATTTATTGCCGTGCTTTCTTGGTGCGGTGGTCATTCTACAAGTATAAGTGCTTGTGAGGTGTGGGAGGTAAGGGCCGGGTTCAAATCTCCAAAAGAAACATAGGCCAAAATACCAATCGATTTTTGGTGTAGAGCATGGACTTCAATCCTCATTGTTGTTGAGATTTGAGAAGCCGCAAAGCTATAACTTTGCCAAGGAGTAACTCTAATGACAACAGGCCAGCATGTACATCGAACAAACCCAAAAAAAAGTAACAAACAACAACAGGCCAACACAAGTTATTGTGATTGGGCCATTTATTTGTCATGGCCTATCCAAGATTTGCTCAGATA
This sequence comes from Quercus robur, assembly GCF_932294415.1. Lineage (NCBI taxonomy): Eukaryota > Viridiplantae > Streptophyta > Magnoliopsida > Fagales > Fagaceae > Quercus > Quercus robur. The sequence goes on from NC_065543.1 coordinate 38,305,006, forward strand.
CTCTTGGGCTAGAGCCTTGGGCCCAAAGTATTCATTCATCTCTGTTCAGATGTCTGAGTACTATATAATATAGTCCTCATACATCTCAAACCCTGAATAATATTTTTATAAAAAAAAAAAAAAAAAAACCCTGAATAATATTGGCTGAATATAAAAAAAAAAAAAAAAAGTAATAACAATATTGTTTTTCTTTTTAAATATAGGATATATCAACTACTGAGCATATGAATTATTTAGCCAATCAATATCTATGCTTCTTTTCATAAACAAAAGCATTTAGTTGAGATTGACAGGAAAACTTAGGGGGTGTTTGGTACACCATTTCAAACAACAATTTTCAGTTTTTAAACAATATTACACGTATTTCCGCATATTTTTCATCCACATGTTTTCAAACAACAAAACACATATTTTTAAGTGCATATACGTACCAAACACCCCTTTCAAATCTGGCTTTTAATGATTTGTGTAATCCAAAGTCAAAATCATTATATTAAGTCTTTTGAGAATTTGGAAGTAATCAATTTATAGTTTTTTTTTTTGGGTTGGTAATGATGGTACAATGATCTTCTTAATCAAAAAAGACAGCACAGGGATCTTGTCTGGGGGCGTCTCTTTCACTTGAACCCCTTGACTAAACTTATGACTCTTCTCTTCGAGGTGCTGAAATAGTCATATAGAAGATAGAACCAATGTAGATGAATGACATCGTGATTTTTTTTTTTTTTTTTTTTTTTGATATTTTAAAATTAGTTTTGATGAATTTGAAAAATTAAAATACAATTTTGGTACGATAAGGTTTTGTAATAATTAATTGAAAAAATGGGGGATTAAATAGTTGATGAAAACCTAATTTTTTATAAGGCGTGATGTCAAAGCGAAAGATCTAATTCAACAAAAATCCCTCTTATTGAGTGTAGCTGGCATTGTGTATAACAAGTACATCCAGGTTTGCTGTGGGAACGATCATCCCAAAAGGCCAGCCTTGGGCTGCGGTCAGCATAAAATGAAGGGGAGATATTTCAGTCCAAACCATGTGAGTTGGGTTTGGTTGGTTTTTACACATGTGATTAGTTGGATTGAGATGAGAATTTATTAACTCGACAGAGTTGGTTTGGGTTAAAAAACCACTCCCAATCTGACCCAAGCACACTCTTGGGTTGGGGCTTTTGAAAAAAAGACAATTCTATAGAAGTAGGTAATCTCTAAATAATATTACTCCAAAAAACTGTTGGAATCCGTCAATAAACTTAAAATCAAGTAGAAGTCGGTATAGAATTGAATAAAATTAGGGGTGATCAAGGGTGGTTGGGCTTAGATTTAGAGTCAACATGCTAATCAATCCAATCACTTAAGCTTGAAGAATTTCAAACCGCTATTGACTATGAAAATCCAAGTTGTTGTCCAATGCAGTAAGTTTAAATCGAGGAATAGATTGGTCGAACATGCAAGTAGTCTCGAGATGTTGGAAATCTAGGTAGAATCATGACCAAATTGTCAATATGAATGGTGTCATCGTGAGAAGACGGAGATCTCAAGATCTCTACTGGATTTGGTGGAAATCTAGAAATCTTCACATCTAATAGCATGCTAAGTACGTCTTGTTTTTGCATCGTCTAGATAGCCGATGATAGCAAAATGGAAAAGCTTATGAATACCCCAAGTTTTTACTCTCAAAATTAATAAGAAATGTCATAAAGTTTGAATAGACAAACTTAAGAATGGGGGTTGGGGGTCGGAAAGAGTAAAGACATGTAATCTTAGGGTGTGGCTTACCTCCAGTACTTTTTTAATTGAAATCTCCTTTTATTTTAACGAGAGACTGCCATGTCCAGTGGTGGAGTAAGAAATTTATATTTTAGGGGGGCCTTATATAATTTTTTTTTATGTGTGTATGAAATATAAAATAGTAATGTACAATACTTCATAATCAATCATGTTTAAACAAAAGTATATTTAATTAAAATTAAAAAATCATTCAAATGTCAATGCATAAAAAATAAAAAAAAACAACAACTAAATACATGTGTATATATTATTTATAATATATTGATTATTATAATAATAAATAATATATTATAAGGAATTTAAAAAAGAAAGCAATGAAAGAAAAATAAAAAAAATTAAAACATTGAAAATACATATACCTGGAAAGGGTTAAAAACTTATGAGTTAGCTGGTCTTAGGGGCATAGAAAGAGCACTGCACATTGCATAAGCACAAGCATGGAAGCTTCACAAATTGAGGGTCTCACGGTAATGAGTCACTGATAATGACAATGACAAAGGGACAAAATTGAGTTGCCCTTTCTTGTCTAAATTGAACCCATATTACACTACACTATTGCAAAACTTTTACCTTTAACCAAAGGGACAAGACATTTACTTTTAAAACTTTTACTTTTAACCAAAGGGACAAAACATTTACTTTTAAACAAACGTATCAAAAGCAAAGAACTAAAATCTGAAAAGATAAAAAAAAAAAAAAAAAAAAGAAAGAAGAAGAAGAAGGCAAAGAGAAAGAATTAAAAGTCTAAAAGAAGAAAAAGAAGAATAATGCAAAGGCCAAGTCCTCAACGGAGACAGAGAGAGGATGAGAGAGAGAGTCACTTGTGTAAGAAAGATTATTTTTGCAAGATTGCAACTGTGTGGCTATGTGGGAGAGACAAAGTTTCAGACTTTTCAATTTTTCTATTGTGTACAAGTAAGCCCTAGATGTATTGGAATAAAAATTAGAATTTTTTTTCTTTTTATTTGTTGAGGTAATTGTTAAAATATCTATGTGTTCATTTTAAAGATGATAAATGTGTAATTATTGTAATTTGTTGACATGTATTTGTGGATTGTATTTTATTTAAATGAAAATTGTGTTTATTTTTAGATTTTCTTAAAAATATATGTATATTATCAGGTATGGGGGGCCAAAATGATAAGGATATTTAACAATTTTCAAATTATTTAGGATATTTCCACACAAAAATTTTAGGGGGGCCTCAATCCCCAAGTGGCTTCGCCATTGGTTACGTCACCCGCTAACTAAATAAAAGGTAGAGATTAAAACCCACCTCCACTTACCATTGTATATTTAAAATAAAAAGACATGTCTAGTTAAAAAAGTACTAGAGGTAAGACAAATCCAAAATTCTCTCTCTCCTTCTCAAATTATGGATAACAAAAAGAAACCTTCAGTAAAGGAGGAAAATGGATGATAGTCAAGTCACAAGTGCCTAATTGCCTAAACCTCATTAGTCATTCCCTCTATTTCTTAAATTATTCATAATTAGAGGTTAGGTGGTAGATTAAACAAATATATATATATATATATATATATTTATATATATATATATTCATAATGATTTGGACAAGGTCTTACTTATTTTATATAGTCAACAAGGATCATTAGGTAATGAGCTGCTAGCTCAACGTTCTTAAAATATATATAAATATATATTTTTTGGTTGAGAAACTCTTAAAATAGAATTAATTGAATTGTAAGTCAAAAAGGAATTTATTTTGAACAATATTTCGCTGAATTCATTTTTTTTTTACTCGTAATAAATCATGTTTTGACGAAAAGTTCATTCAATACTCAGTCAACAAATAATTACACTCCTTTTGGAATTCTTGCATGGATTGAATTCCACTTCAATTCAATAAATTAAGACAAAATAATCTTTGAATTCCAACTTCTGCATCAATCCAATTCAGGTTTTTTTAGTAAAAAACTGAAAATCCCATTCAAATTCACAGCTTAATTCTTGCTTTCTCACATAGTATTGGGTAGAAAAACAAGAATTGGCGATGAATAGCATATTCCCTAACAGCATATTCCATTTTAAAAAACAAACTGAATTTAAATTAATTCATGTAGGTGTTTGAAATTTATCAGAAAACAGAGGAAACTTCTAGAGAAAAGTTTTATATTTCATTGAATTCAACACAGAGATACAATCATGTATATATACAACAAAGGAGAGGTATAACTAACTTTCCCTCCAATAATAACAACCTAACAGACTAACAAACTTACTCACGTGCCAGACACATGCTTAACTCTAAATATATATACAGAAGCTAAACTACATGCCGTTTACTCCATCAGCTATAGAGCAGTGATGTTGTTTACTTTACAGACTTGCTCTTTGGTGATTTTCTTCTTTTCTTTGCTCTTAATTCTATCAATTCGTATATTATCTTGACACCCCCCACCCCCCCCCCCCCCCCCCCCCCCCCCTCTCAAGTGGATGAGGAGCATGTATATTGACAATATTCAACTTGGATACAAGCAAAGAAAATTGTTGTGCATTGAAAGCTTTTGTTAGGAAGTTTGCAATTTGTGAATTTGTCCTAACATGTAGCATTCTGATGTACCCTTCCAAAACTTTATCTCTCACAAGGTGACGATCAATTTCAATGTGCTTTGTTCTTTCATGAAAAACAGGATTTGCAGCAATGTGAAGGGCTGCTTGACTGCCACAGAACAAAAGGGCTGCTTGAGGATGTTTTATTTGAATGTCATAATATAGAAGCCAAATGATTTCACAAACTGCTATTGCCATGGATCTATACTCTGACTCTGCTGAAGATCGTGACATTGTCTATTGCTTCTTAGACTTCCATGAAATGAGAGATTCACCAAGAAAAACACAGAATCCAGTTATTGATCTTCTAGTGTCAAGGTAGGAAGCCCAGTTTGCATTATCAAAGGCCTTTAAATGTTGTTCTGATTCGCTTGAGAAGAACAAACCTTGGCCTGGTGTTCCCTTGAGATATTGCAAGACTTTATTAGCTGCTTGCTAATGTGGTTCTCTAAGATGTGCCATGAATTGGCTTAATCTATGCACAACAAAAGTTATGTCAGGCCTAGTTATGGTTAGGTACAAAGTCTTCCTATCAACCTTCTGTAGGAACTTGGATCTTGGAACTTTTTCCCTTCATACTTACTAAGCTTGAGATTTTGGTCCATAGGTATTCTTGTTGGTTTACACCCTGTTGAGGTCTAAAAGGATCACAGTGAGAGAGGCCCAAAAGAGTGAGCCAGGCCCAAAAGGAAAAAACAAGCCAAGTCCAAAGAAGCAGGTGCAAGGGGGCCACGAAAGAATAAAAAGGCCCAGGAGGCTTGAAGCCCAGACAAAGAAACATCGAGAAGAAAAAGAAACCCACGACAAGAGGTTAAGTAGCTAGGATCCTCAGCAACCATCAAGAGGCGCGGATCCTTCCAGGCGCACAGTCAAAAGAAGATTAGGACAGCTCAAAAGAAAAGGATAGGAAAAGAAAATAAGAAACAGAGCAAAAAACACAAGCGCCAAAAGACCCAACGACCTCTCATGGCACAAGCAGAAAGCGTCTCGGGGAACTAGAACAGAGAAATACGAAAAAGAGAATGGCAACAGGCGACTTTCAAGTTGGCAGAATAGGATTCCGCCCAGATGGGAAAAAAGGGGAAAAGTGGAACTGCCAAACGGTGAGACCGAGAAGGGCATACCTCAGCACATCTCGAAGAAGGTAACCAACCAGGGACTTTCAAAGGAATCAAAGTTGAAAGAAGGAAAGAATGAGAAAAACGGGAAATAGAACCTGCCGAGTGATAGGCACGGAACAGGCTTTGTTCACCATAAGACAAAACAGGGGAACCAATGGTTCCCTTGGGAGGCCAGAATTTCATTATAAAAAGGAAGCGGTAGGTTACGAAGACAGAGAGGAAAAAAAGAGATTTTTAGAGAAAAGAACTATCAGTAAAGTTGTGGTGAAAAGAAAGAAAACACTAAGGGAAAAGTGAATATTGCTTCTCGGTATCCTGTAAAAGCCACTATTGCATATACTCGGATTCAAAGAGAATCAAACTTTGCAAGTTTTGAAGGCTGAAATAGCCATTCAAGACTGTAATTTTTGAGCTTGATTGAACCTTGTATCACGTCCTAGTGAGCCTTCTGTAACCATAACAAAGAACATATTAATAAAATACGTCTCAGTAATTTAAGGATCCTTTTAACATTATCGTGTGCCTCTTTGTTGATCATTTTTTTTGAATTTACCTTGTTGTTTTGGCATGTCTTTCAATACGAATATCCTTACTTGTCATTTTACTTGTATTGTAGGAAGCATCCCATGTACATTACTTGACTCTTAAACAGCCTATTAGCTGCGGTGAGTCAAGGCTGGTTCACCAAACCACTTATTAGGCCCGGGATCCTTGGGCCTGAGTGTCACAAAAAAAGGCACACCCCATCATACCAGCATCACTCAATACCTCAAGTGTGTATTTCCTTTGTCATAAATTGATGCCATCTGTAGTCCTTGCAACTTCAAGACCTAAGAAAAACTTCAAATCACCTAGGTCCTTCAACTTGAATTGCTGATCCAACATAATCTTCAATTCATCCACTGCTTGCTTATTATCACTAGCAATTAAAATATCATCAACATATACCAATAGAGCAATAAAAGAGGTAAAATTCTTCTTTGTGAAAAGTGAGTAGTCAGCCTTGGATTGTGTGAACCCTAAAAGAAGCAAGACAGTGGAAAATTTTGCAAACCATTGCCTTGAAGCTTGCTTTAGTCCATATAAGGACTTAGCAAGCTTGTATACCAGCCCCCCCTTGCTGTGGAAGCCTGGTGGAAGAACCATATAAACCTCTTCCTTCAAATCACCATAAAGGAAGGCATTGTTGACATCAAGCTGACAAAGATACCAGCCTTGCATAGTAGCCACTGCAAGTAGACATTTGACAGTAACAAGCTTTGCAACAGGAGAGAATGTTTCAAGATAATCAAGGCATTCTTTCTGAGTGAAGCCTTTAGCCACTAACCTGGCTTTATATCTTTCCACAATGCCATCAAACCTATATTATACCCATTTACACCCAATGGTCCTTTTATGAGGAAATGACATTACAGAAGTGCAAGTGCTTGGGAGACAATCTATGAGAAGACAAGTATGAAGATAACGGATAAGCAATGCTTTAGGGAACCTGAGAAACTTTTTTTTTTTTTTTAGTAACAAAAAAGGGTGGCTCACATGTGTTATCACAGCCGACCACACCCCACAGATACATTGCCTGTGGGTACCACCAGTACATAATGGTGCCCGCGACTTGGACACCACCCTTGTGCCTTGTTTTTTTTTAGAAACCAAAGTCCAAACCCCACACCTGTGGGGTATGAGGACTCGAACTCGCACCTAGCACAACCATCAAGAAGGGGGCAACCACTATGCCACACTAGCTGGTGGTGGAACCTGAGACACTTGATTACACTGATATGCCTGCAAATAGGTAGGTTTGTGAGAAATCCTAGTGGATTTTCTAAGAGGAGGGTCATATGAAGGAGGAGGAATGAGTTGAGCAGATTGTATAGCAATGGAATGATCATGGTGATCAATAGGAAGAGTAGGGGACTGAACAGGGTGGACAGCAGAATCCAAAGGAATTGGTAAAGAACCAATTAAAATAGAAGAATTGGAAGGAGGTAGCTCCGCAGAAGAGGTGTCTGCACATGATGGGGAAGTAGGAACATGCTCAACAAGAAGTGTGGTGTCTGCAAGAGGAACAGGAACTGAAATTGGACAAGAAGGAGGATCAAGATCAGGTACAGATGGACTAGACAAAGGAAGAGACAAGGAAGGGGACAATAAGGATTGTGAAGAAGTTGAAAAAGGAAAAATAGGCTCATGGAAGACAACATCTCTAGAGACAGAGATTTTCCTATTATGAAGGTTTAAGGACCTTGTAACCTTTCATATTAAAAAGATAGCCTAGAAAAACACAAGGTGTAGCTCTAGAATCAAATTTCAACCAATGAGCAAGAGGAGTGGAAACAAAGCATAAACAACCAAAGACTCTAAGATGATTAAAAGAAGGTTGCTTATGAAAAAGAAGCTCAAAAAGGGATTTATGATCTAACAAAGGCATAGGCAATCTATTAATCAGGTAAGTTGCTGTCAGAATGCAATCACCCCAATATGCTGAGGGAAGATTTGATTGAAGCTTGAGAGATCTAGCAATATTCAAAAGATGTTGATGCTTTCTTTCAACCATAGAGTTTTTCTAAGATGTATAAGCACAACTCTTTTGATGTTGTTGAGGTAAAAAAAATCATGACACCCAGGCCCAAGGAAACAACACAATGGGCCAACCTCATGACAAGTAATCATAAAAGGGATGAATTCACTGCAAAGAAAAAGGACGGTAAGCCCAAAATTTTTGAAGCCCAAAAACCCACGGAAAGAAAAGACTTAGCTTCTCAGGATCAGGGAGTCGAGGAGAGTCCAGCAGAAAGAGCTGGGCCGGGATCCCCAAGGGCTACCAAAGGCTCGGGATCCTTGGGACGCACAGCACAGCTGAGGTAGGATGGAGACAACTCAGAAGGGGTGCCACGAAATACAAGAAACGAAGAACATATGTGTCCTTCTCAAGCACCCAGTGGTGCAACAAAGAACCAGAAAACTTGGAGAGTGACAATTCATGAACAAAAGAGCTGGTACCTCAAGAAACCCAGAATGAAGAACTATAAGGGGAAGTGCCTGAGAAAACCTTTAACCCAGCAGAAAAGGATTTTGATTACTTGGGAAAAATGACAAGAAAAGGGACAGCCAAAAGCTAAAAAGGTAAAAAGCCAAAAGTTGAGGTCAACTACCTAAGGGTACCTCGGAATGGAAAGTCAACAAGGGACTTTCAAGAAGACAACACCAAAAGGAGAAAATTATGAGGAATAAGGAAAATACCAGCCCTCTGAGTGACTGGCACAACACTAGCTTTGGTGCCTAGGGGAGCAAAAGAGAGAAGTCAGTGGTACTCCGGAACCTTATCAGGACATTATAAAAGGGGAAGGTAGCCAGCGTTGAAAGGGGCGATCAGGCGGTAGTGAACCATAACAGAATCACTGAGAAAACTTTGTCGAAACTTTGAGAAAGTAGTAAAAAGAGAGAAATACTCCCAGTGTCCCAATACAGCCACTATAGAACATACTCGAATTCAAAGAGATTCAAACTTTGTAAGTCTTGGAGGTTTGAATAGCCATCTAATTTGTAATTTTTGAGCTTATTTAGACCTTGTAACACGTCTTAGTGAGCGCATTGTAATTCAGATTTAAGAAAATAATCAAATAATTTCATGTTCACCTGGGGATCTCTAACAGTTATTGTGTATTTCTTTTTCTTGTTACATTGTTTTCCTTTTGTTGTTACTCTTGCTGTTGAATATATATATATATATATATATATATATATATTCTTGCTTGCCAGTGCATATTCGTAATAGGACCCTTGCCCTGTGCACCACTTGGTTTGTAAAACAGCTCATGTAGCTGCGGTGAACCAAGCCCAGTCCACCCAAACACAAGAATTTGGCCCAGGATCCTTGGGCTTGGGAGCTAAGAAAAAAGGCACCCACACAGATGTATAATGCCATGATCACTATAAAAATTGGGTAGAGAAAATTCTGGGGCATTATCTAATCTGATTGCCTTAATACCAATGTTAAATTGGGTGAAAATCATGTTATAGAAAGATATTAAAAGCTGTTTAATATCAGACTTAGCTTCCATGAGATACACCCAAGTAGACCTTGTGGTATCATCAACAATAGTAAGAAAGAACCTAAAACCATCATGTGTACAAATAGAATATGGATCCCAAACATCCACATGAATTAAAGCAAATGGTTTAGTACACAGATTGTTATAAGAATGAAATTGAAGTCTTTTTTGCTTAGCCAAAGGACAAATAGTACAAACATCAGTACATTTAGGGTCTGTTTGGATAGAACTTATTTTTCTAAAACTGAAAACTGAAAACACTATAGCAAAATAATTTTTAAATATGTGAATAGTACCGTGGAACCAATTTTTAATGAAAAAATTGCTGAAAAGTGAAGTTTATGGGTCCCATGAATAGTACATGGTGCACTATTTACTATTGAAGAGGTCAAAACATGCGACTGAATCCAATAAAAAAAAAAGAGAAAACGTGTGAACAGTACTCAACTAGTACGTGAACAGTACTAGTTGTCCCCTCTGAAATGCGTGAAAAAAAGATAAAAAAAAGAAAAAGAAAAGAAAAGAAGAAACTGTGAGTGAACTAAACGCAAACGCAAATAAGTTTAATCCAAACACTCTCTTAGTAGAAAAAGAAGGTAATAAATCTTGTAAAGATGAAAATTTATTAAAAGAAGGATGTCATAAACTAAAATGCCACAAGATGGACATATCTTTATTTGAAATAGAAGCTGAAAAGGATGACTTGAGGTTCTTGTTGGTGGAGATATGATCTGACAGAGAAGGTATAGTCCTAAAAGTGGATTTTTGCAACAAATATAGACCATTTTGGACCTCACCCACTCCAATCGTCCTCCAACAAAAAAGGTCCTAAATGCAACAAAATTAGGACAAAAACATAAGACAAAGAGGCAAGCTTTGAGTGAGCTAACTGACAGATAAAAGATTAAATGAAAAAGAAGGAACACAAAGAACATGTTCAAGAATAAGAGAATTGGAAAGCTTGATAGTGCCAATATGAGTGACATGTGCTGATTCACCATTAGGTAACTCAACAACACAGTGAGAAACAATAATATAGGATTGAAAAAGGGAGATAGAGCAAACAATGTGACCACTTGCTCCTGTGTCCATAACCCATGTACTATAACCAAAAGCAGTTCTATTCACAAGCTTAGCAGAAAATATGATATGCTTGAGATTACCTGCCAATGGTGTAGATTGAGATGTTGAAGCTTGATTGGAAGAAACACTGTTAGCCATGGCAATGGAACTATTCTGAGCATCAGTTCCTCCAATCATGGCAAGTAGTTTTTGACATTGCTCCAAAGCAAATGCAAAAGGTTGTTGTTGTGTGGTAGCAGTAACAGACTCTTGAACAGAATCAAAAGATTAGACCTGATTTGCCCTTGCTTTGGTCTTGTATCCAGGAGGATATCCATGGATTTTGTAGCACTTCTTAATAGTATGACCAAGCAATCCATAGTGGCTGCAAGTAGGCCTCCCTTTTCTTTTCTTGAAAGTCTTGGAACCAAAACTAAGATTCACTACCTCTGCTGTGAGGGCTATGGATTCAACAAAAGGACCATTGTTGCTGCCTTGTCCAACTGACCTCTGCTTTTCATCTTGAATCAACAAGGAATACACCTTGTCAACTGAAGGAATAGGATCCATCAGTAAAATTTGGCCTCGAATGTGAGAGAAAGAACCATTGAGACCCATTAGAAGCTGCATAATTGCTTCTTTGTGATGAAGATTAGAAATCTTCTCATTCACATGACGCACACACTTCTCACATGAACAAAGAGGAAGTGGCTCATAGTTTTGTATCTCATCCCACAAGATTGAAAGATTAGTAAAGTAATCACTCACAGAGAGCTCTCCTTGAGAAATGTTGGCAAGATCCTTTTGCAATTGGTAAATCCTAGATCCATTACCTTGAGAGAACATGTTTTGAAGCTTCTTCCAAACCTCTATAGCAGTCTTGCGATACACCATACTAGTTGCAATTTTAGGGGAAACACAATTGATAATCTAGGAAACCATAATGTCATTGCATCGTGCCCAACTTTGAACAAGAAGAGGAACTTTCTCCATGGTTAAAGTTAGAGAAGCAAAGCCATCAATCAACCAAAATTTGTTCTCGATTCTAAGGGCTCTCTCCATTGATTGTGCCCATGTAAGGTAATTTCTCCTCCAATCAGTGGTTGAGATACAAGAATTGCACTAGGACTCTCGGCGTGGTGAAGAAAGAATGGATGTGATTCATCAATGGTGATTCTCGCAGATGCTTGATCAGAGGAAGCCATTGATGAAGCTTCGAAGAAGAAAACCTAACTTTTGGAAGAGAGAAGTGAAACTCTTTGTTGAAGAAATTAAGTGGAAGCAAACAATTTCCCTGATACCATATCAAAAAACAGAGGAAACTTATAGAGAAAAGTTCTATATTTCATTGAATTCAACATAGAGATACAATCAAGTATATATACAACAAAGGAGAGGTATAACTAACTTTCCCTCCAATAATAACAACCTAACAGACTAACAAACTTACTCATGTGCCAAACACATGCTTAACTCTAAATATATATACAAAAGCTAAACTACACGCAGTTTACTCCATCAGTTATAGAACAGTGATGTCGTTTACTTTACAGACTTGCTCTTTGGTGATTTTCTTCTTTTCTTTGCTCTTAATTCTATCAATTCGTTTATTATCTTGACAAAATTGAACTGAATATTCCCTAACAGCATATTGTAAGACAAAATTCAGAGTGCAGCGGAAACAAAATAACATAGACATACCTTCAGCCATAGTTGTTTAAATGTTTAGAGAAAAAGAAGACTCACTATATGATAACAGTGTTTATAAAAGGTGTCTTCTAGTCTATGACCTTTACTTTACATATATCCTTTTGATGGAGACAGGCTATATATATAGGCTAGATTAGGGACCCTTTTAAATGAAGATTTCCATAACTCTCCTTCCATCAAGGAGCTTAAAAGTTGTAACTTCATGGTGTTTATTAACCAAATGGGTTACACCATTTGAGAGTTACTAAAGGATGTTACATCTAACATGTAACTTTCACAAATAGGAAACTTAAGACATGAAATAAGAAACTTAAGACATGAGTTTCATCTTCACTCAAATGTGGGCCACATAAAATTCTCTTTAAGGAGATATAATCCTACACATATTCCTTTTACAAAGGATGAAGCCATGAATTTGCAATGAATATCAAATTCAAATTCCTGTTAAATTCCATGAATTGGCCATGATTTTTTTTTTTTTTGAGCCATGAATAACAATTTCAAATTGGCCACGAATTCCTATTATATTTATTTTGGCCAATACATGGTTTAAAAGTAGTGAATTTTGAGTAGTCAAATCCCAACTCTATTTCAGAGGATTAATACAAGACGTATGGAAATTAGATTCAGCAATCAAATCCTATCAAAAAAGATTCGACAGTAAAACAAACACCGACTAATTAGGTTTAATTTTTGGGCATGAGTGACATGTAGATTGTGAAATTTTGTAATAGATGATGCTAGAAGTATTATACTAAATTTTATTTCATAAATCTTACAAACTAATGTCTCAACTTTTAAAGTAAAAAATAAGAAGTAATTAAAGTTTTTATTTATTAAGTTGTTGATATGATATAATCACATTAGTTGTTAATTTAATTTATAAAACTTTTCATATTGAAATTTGTGGTACCTTTGGAATTTCCTCTCGTAATAACATCTTGCATTTAAAAATTGAAAATCACTAGGAAAAAACACTATAGTAATTCTTTTTAATAAAAAAATTTCTCACTTACAAAATTGATTTAAAAAAAAAAAAAATCAATAGTTGGGGTTGGGGGTTATGAGCTCTTGATAACATTTCTATTAGAAACACTAGTATGTAGCCCCGTGCTACCGCACGGGAATGGATATATTATTAATCATGAGTTTATTCATGTTTAAAAGGCTCAATTAAGTCTAAATTCATATTATTAACCAGAAAATTTCATTAACAAAACTTAGCAGTATATATATTTTACATAGAAAGATGAACCTTAGTGACAATGTTTATCCAAAAGATCCATTCACGCTTTTGAATCTTCAATCTCTATTGGTGATTGAAATTTTCGCAGCTTAAAAAATTTAAAATTAAAAAAAAAAAAAAAAAAAAACCCTCAGAGTTGTACTCATTTTGTAGTTTTACGATGGGTCATTTTGTAACATGATAGGCATTTGTGTGAAGAAAAAACCTTTGAAGTTCCATGGCTGATAAAAGAAATTCTCTCCAATCTCTTTTTATAGAGAGAGGGGTTTGTGCGTGTTTTTATATATCCTTCATAGTTGTATTATCACGGAGCAGGTCCAATGGATTTAGATTGGTACTACCGATTCCCAAAGAATGAGTGTTTAATGTGTTATTAATTTCATCTCATTGGCTTCTGTCCAATAGATTTAGATTGGTACTACCGATTCCCAAAGCATGAGTATTTAATGTGTTATTAATTTCATCTCATTGGCTTCTATACATGACAACAAAATTAAAAATAATTAGATTGTACACGTGTATAGTAAAATTGGACTCCAATTTTAGATTCTAATTGAACAATTGGAATGATAATATATGATAGTAACAACAATAGGAAAATTCAAATAAAATTTCGAATTAAATTGTAACAATCTGAATAAAAAATTCCAGTAGAAAGACAGGGTAGAGTGATCCACTCCAAGAAGGCGACCAAATTTGCGTAAATATAGAATAATAAATCTCTCTCCGGAAAATTTACGTTGTTCATAACTTTTACCTTCACTGAACATTTTAAAAACATAGTGACTTACATCTGCCATCCAGACATCTACAGCCGGGTCCTCTCCAATTCGCGTGAGATTCCATTGATCACTAAGTTCCTTTACAGCCTGCAAAAAGTATCATCCATTGATCCACAGTAGTGCTTTCTTCATTGTTATAAGTGCCAAACCTGAACAAAAAGCCAAATATAAGGATAGTGAATTTTAGGCATAATGTGCATCTAATCACATATTAGCAATTTATAACAAATGTAAAGATGCAAACTTTGTAAGTGAATAGTAAACAAAACTCAGTGTCAGAACCAAGAAGAAAGCACTTTAATCCGAAACTCAGTGCAAATGTAAAGATGCAAACTTTGTAAGCAATTTATAACAAAGATGCAAACTCTGGCTTTGCTATCTTTTTGGAAATTATGCAATGTACCCAAACCAAGTTCTTACCACCGATATTAATCTCATTGGTTTTCACGTTTGACTACAAAATCAAGAAAAAACTTAATTAGCACAGTAACTCACTTGACCCGATATATAGAAGTGGTTTTAATGAGAATGAGCCCACATACATTTAGCCACATGATGCAAAATTCAACTTCAATTTCAGATTCTAGACACATGGCACAAAATTAGAGTTCTAATTTGGAATTCAATTTCACACTCTTTCTGCTTCACCTATTATTTTATATATAGATTAGGAGTTGCCAATAAGTTGAGCTACAAGGTTTTGGGCAAAAAAAGCTAGTGGAAAAATTATTTATTAAAAAAATATGTGAATATAATTTAAGATGGCTTCAAATTCTATTTTATAATTTCAAAATTTTAAAATTAAACCCTAAAGTTTAAGAACATTTTAAATTAAACCCTATAGTTTTGTTGATTTCAAATTAAACTTAAAGATTTTTAAAATCATATCAATTTAAAGCCCTAATCAAATCCAAAAATTAAACCACCAAATCAAACCTAAGACATTCATGGTTCAAATTGATGTGATTTTAAAAATTTAGGCTTAATTTGAAATTAATGAAATTATAAGGCATGATTTGTAACAATAAAGTTTCGTTGTTGTAATTTGTAACAATATTTTAAATTAAACTCTGTAGTTTAGTTGTTGAAGCTCAACTTATTGGCACCTCTTGGTTTTTTCAAAGATGACATTAGGGGGTTCAAATCTTCCCTCCCCCAACCATCAAATTATCCCCCCAAAAATTATTCAATATATATAGTTGAGTTATCACTTTTTTGTTTTAAAATAAAATATTTTCAAACGTAAAATATTTTTACATGTAAAACATTTTTAGTAAGATATTTTCATGTGTTTAGTATGACAAGTAAAATTTTTTAAGTAAACCACCAAAACCGATGGCTAAACACCAAAGCCACTAGTGTCGGAGGTTTAGTGATTGAACCACTAGAAATGATAGTCAAAACGGTGGTTCTGACAACTAGATTGTCGACGATCCCTCACTAGTGAGGTGTATCCAGCCAATGGACTGTCGGCACCGATAGTCAAATTAAGCAGAGTCTTTGACCATCAAACCAGTGACCAAATGACCAGATGGGAGAGGGGAAGCTACTATGTGTTTTTGGAAAATGTTTTACCAAATTTTTATAGGTAAAACATTTTACAACTTTTAATAAAATATTTTATAGTCAAAGGAAAATATTTTATACGTTTGACTATATTTTACCTGCAAAACACCTGAAAATAGGAAAACATTTTCTGAAAAATATTTTACTTCAAAACAAACAAGCATAAGTTACACTTGGTGTAATTTTTATCAATGTTACACTACTTAATTATTTTATATTGGATGCAAATTTTAACAAATTTATCATTGGGTTATATTTTCCTTTTATATCTTTAATACTTGCAAAATTTTGAAATAGCCTGAGACTAATAGCTATCTCATCCTCATCTATAAAATGTTTCAAAGTCAAATTTTTTTTTTAATTTAAAAATTATGTATAAAAGACGATTTTATAGATCAAATAGTAAATAACATTTTATTAACATGAAACTTAACGTGCATGTTAACAACAAAAGACTATATAGTCCAATGATTGGATTTCAAAATATTAATCTTATAAGAAGTTATTACGTGACGTAACATTAACAGATAGTAAAATGGAGTATAATTTTTTTTTTTTTTGATAATTATACTTTACCCACCTGTGGTTTGCCTCTAATTTGACTTACCTACCCGTGGTTTTATTTTTGACACTTTACCCACCTGTGATTCCCTCCATTGCTACTCTGTTACCCACCTCCAATGCAGACGTTACTATAACACATAAACTCATCAAAAACAAAACCTAAAACAAATCAAACACTCCTCACTCCCAAAACACACTCTCATCCAATGTGCTCACCAAACTAAGATCACCATGATGAATCTCAAAATTGAATGTCAAGTAAGCCATCTGCATATAAAATACAATAGAATAAAGTATGAGATGGGCTTGCACGTGGAAAATTATAATCTAATATAGATTATTGCTTTATTAGGCAGTCAAATTTCTCTTTCAATTTCTCTAACTATATACAAGCAAATGAGTGTGTTTATTGCGGTGATTTTTTTTTTTTTTTTAAATAATCTTTATATACCTGTTTTTGTTTAAATTAGTTGCTCCTTCTAGGTGGGTCAGCTCATTTTACTTGTAAACCGTTTTTTCTGCACTTTCTTTTAACGTTTTCTCGAGAAACAAACAGAGTACTATCTTCTTGATCTTGAGCACTTTAATGTTGAATCAATCACTAAACTTTTGTGGGTCATCATTAATGAAACGAAATGAAATGCCAACACCCTTCTCTAGTTAGCATTTTGCTACACACACTCTTTCTCTCTCTCTCTCTGCTTTTTTTTTTCCCGAGAAACAAGCAAAGCACCAGCTTGTAAGTTATCCCAAGCACGTTTGATTTATGCATGAATGAAACAAAACACTTACGCCCTTTGCTTGCATTTTGCTTCACTCTCCATTTCTCTGTCTGCCCTTTGATTTTTCCCTAGGAACAAACACGGAGCATGAGGTGCAAAATTGGGTCAACGTGATTATTTTTACTGTTGCATTTTTCTGACGGTTTGTTGCAAATGGGTTGTTTGGAGTTTCTGATCAAAACCCAGGTGGTTCTCAGTTCATTATCTCAAGCACATTGTATTGTGATCTTAGTTTGTGAGCACGTTGGATGAGAGTGTGTTTTGGGAGTAAGGAGTGTTTGATCTGTTTTAGCTTCTGTTTTTTATGAGTTTATGTGTTAAAAGTAACGTCTGGAGGTGGGTAACAGAGTAGTAACGGAGGGAATCACAGGTGGGTAAAGTGTCAAAAATGAAACCATGAGTAGGTAAGTCAAATTAGAGGCAAACCATAGGTGGATAAAGCGTAATTATTCCTTTGTTTTTTTAGGAAAAAAAATGGAGTATAATATGATATGACTCATATATAATGGTTGCTAATGTCATAATGTTAACTCAAGAATTTAAATTCCATTCTACTCCCTAACAAATCTATATTTATATATATAATAATAGGTAAAACTGAAAGAAACTCAAATTATAATTCTAAATTAGAGTTCCAATTTTGCATCATGTGTCATAAATTATTTATTTTTAAAGAGTTTTATTTCTTAATTTTAGAATCAAAAGCGGGACCCTATCATATATATTCATCCAAATGAGTTATTAAGTACAAAACCCAAAAAGTCTAAAATTAATGAATCATAAAAAAAAAAGTGCGTCCCAATAATTTCTTTTTTTAAAAAAAATTAACAATTTACATTTTATACCTAATAATATCCTTACAAATTTTTTGAAAGAGTTAACAAAATATAAAAATGACTATCAATAGTATTTAAATTATATATATATATATATATGAATTATATTATGCATTTTATTGTATATTTTTAAGTGTATCTATGCATATGCATGGGGTTACAAGTTAGTCTATATATATATATATATATTATTGTAAGAACCAAGTACAAGAATTCTGGGCCTTAGATCCCTTGGGCTCACAATTTATTTGTAGTGGGTTTAAGGATTTCCTACAATGGGTCGTTCTCGGCAGAGAGACTCAAAGCAACCCTCTGATGAAATACTCTCCCAATTTTTCTGAACCACTTCTTCTCCCAACTTTCCTCTATTTATAGCCAAGGTTAGTGGGGAGATCATGATTACGTTCACCGTTAGTGCTATTGAAGGTCCAGTATTATCTGGTTAAAGTGGTTGTTTAGGTGAAAGGGCGGTGCAGCATTTATGATCTTGGAACTTGGCTCCATTTTCACCGATTATGTTCGGCAACTCACGTTCCCGTGCATATCATGACCTTCCCGGGTATCGACTCATGCGCTCTACCAGGAAATATTAACCGGTCAACCCCGGGAACTTAATACCCAAAACTTGTTTTTGGCTTTAAGGCAGTTTCAAGAAGGGTATAAGGTAACTGGAACTTTCTGCTGGGCCTGCGCCAAGGCCGGTATGGGCTTGGGCCCGGGGCCTAGATGGGTCTGGGCCCAAGGCCAGTATGGGCTTTGGGAGCTCGGTGCCGTACAATAGCCCTCCCTTGATTCATACTCGGTCGCCGAGGAGAATCAAGGAGCTGCCTGGGCCTTTTGACCTCGGGAATCTTTTAGTCTGGGACTTCTGGCTGTCACTTCTCATTAATAGTCATCTCAAAAGACGCGCCGTTTCGCGGCGCCAGGCGCAGTCGTCATTATTGCCCGACGGTTCGCGAACCGAAGCGGCGCGCAAATCGGTTACGCTTGGCATTTGCTGGGTCGCTCGTTCGTTGTGCCCATTTATTGCTTGATCAAGCGTTTCTTCTTTCCCCATTTCTTCTGGCTCTATAAATAGTTCTTCTCCAAACGTCACTCCATTTTTCCTTCGCCTCTGATCTTTAGTGCCTACTCTCTGCCGACCACATTTCTGTGTGCTTGCTTGCCCAGCGTTCTTTTCCTCCTTAGAACCCAAAGTAAGTCTTTCTTCCCCTTCCTGTTCCTTCAGCTTTGTTTCTTTGAGTTTATTCTTGTAGTTTTAGGCTTTATAGATGGGTTATTCTTACCTTCTAGATACCCCGGCTGCTTTGGCCACCTTTAGGAGTAAATTTAGTATCCCCAGTGACGTGGACGTGGCTTACTGCCATGAGAGTGATATGGAACTCCACCGAGGGCAGGGTACAGCCTTCTTTCCTTTGATGTCCATCTTAGAAGGTGGGGTTAGGTTCCCGGTAGATCCCCTCCTGATAAGCACACTCGCCTACTATGGGCTGTGCCCCGACCAGCTTCCCCCCAATTTTTACCGGGTAGTTAGTTGTGTCGGCCAGTTGAACCATACCTTTAACTTACAACTAGACCACCATGATATTAACCAAATGTACAGCCTCTGTGGGAGCAAATCCACAAATTACTACTTAAAGACAAGGGATGCTCGGGTACGGCTGATATCGTGCCTACCCGATTCGAACAGGAACTCCGCCGGGGAGTTTGTCAGGGTGCGCGGCAATTGGTTTGCCGGGGAGATCCCTTGCCCCCTCACACGGCGTGAAGTGGGTTCGTACCCTCCCCTTCTTATAGTTGTTTGAGTAAAAGAAAATATTTTATTGTTAAAAGCTAACGCATTATCTGTTCTTTTGCAGACGGCAAAGTGTTTGCTCAGGACCTCAGAGCCGTCCACGTCAAGGACCTAAACTTCGTCCTTCGTTCCGAGATCTACGTGCATTGGGACGGGCAACTCCGGGCCTCACACCTAATCCTCGGCGTGGAACCGGTTTATTCTACTTGGCAACCTTTCAAGCAGGCGTTGATAGTTGACAGCCCCCTGCTCTCGTACATAGACGTCCGGTACGTGAATTTCTTGCCGCCGAAGCTTACGACCGGGGAAGCGAGGGAATTTGGTCGGCGGTTCACTGCCGCAGACGAACTAGTTCCCCTTCGAGACGATTCCGCGGAACAGGTATCCCGGCGCCTTAGAGAGAGAGCTCACGAGGCTATACAACAAGGGGACCAAGCCCAAGAGCAACCCCATCCCGAGGATCCACCCGCCGAGCATCAACTCCAAGTGACAGACGCGGCTAACCTGCTAGCTGAAGCGATCCAGCCCGGTGCAAGAATGGTGGCAAGGAGAGTAATGACCCTTGACAGGTTCGTGCCTGGTGCCCGGCCGACTAACCAGCCCCCGCCCACTCAGGGTCGGGGCCCAGCTTCTCAACCTCCTCCCCCCTCGCAGTCCGGACGTGCCCGGAAGAAACAGAAAGTAACCGAGCAACATTCCACGGCCCCGGGGGACGCCGCTGCCAAGACTCCTCCCCGACCATCAGGGGGGATTGTCATCCGCGAGCCGCCGACCGAAGCCGGCACGGGGGGCGCGTCCTCCTCCCAAGTGGCTCCAGCGTGGGAGCCAAAGTTCCTTCTGGACGGTAAGCCATTGCCATCGACGGCCTCTGTTCGGATGTGGGATAAGGGCGAGGGTGGCCGTATTGCCCAAACCCTGGCCGGAGCTCTCCAACTTCCCGAGGACGTGCACGCCTTTGATGATGGGTCCGAGGAGTCCGTGGGGCGCCGGTTAGAGTGGCACACCATTGCGGTAATTCTTTTGTCTATTTGCTCCATGTAGATTTCCTTTTGTCACCTATAGATTTCCTTTTGTCACTTTGCTAACCTTCGCACTTGCTAGGCCGCTCAACTGGCTCACATTGTGGCTGCCCGGGCACGGGAGCTTGATGAGGAAAATGAGCGCGAGAAGGGGGCGCGGGAGGCGGCAGTAAAAACGGCTAAGGAAAAGGCCAAGATTGCTGAGGCTGCCGAGAAGAAGGCTGCTGCCGTGGAGAAGTTCCGAGCATCGGCCGAACAGAGGTGTACTGACCTCCTGGCCAGGCAAAATGAGACGGAACTCAAACTGGCCGAAGCCCTCAGCCTCAACAATTCTCATGCCGAAGAGATAGCTGATCTCAGGGCAGGCTTGGCGGCCGCGGAGCAAAAGTGGTACGACATAGGCTTCGCCGATGCCGAGAACTCCGCAGAGCCGGTTGTGGCTTGGGCTCGGCATATGGGTTTCGAGGCCGGGTGGTTTGCTGCTCTTCAGGCAATGGGAGTTCCTGAGGACTCGCCGCTAAGAGACCTCGGCCAGATTCCGTTTCCGAACCCTGTACCTGCCGTCCAGAACGCCCCGACTGCTCTAGACGAGGAGGAGACGGCCAGCATGAGGGAGTTGGTTGAGCAAATCGACTCCCATGCCGAGCCCGAGGAACTGGAGGCCACGAGCACACCTACTGTGCAGGAACTTCTTGACGAGGCCCAGCCTTTCTCCCTAATCGTCTAACAGGAAGTGCCACCACCGACTCAACCTCCTAGTTGATTTTATTTTAGCTTATTTTTATTTCATCTTTATTTACCTATGTCACCGGGATGTGGTGATTGAACCGTTGTTTTAATTTATTGGTTTTATTTGCCCATGTCACCGGGATGTGGTGATTGAACAATTGCTTTTACTTGTTTAATTGGTTGTCCGTTCTCTTTTCCTGTTTCAATTTGTTGAATGAAATTATATCCGTTTGTGCTTTGCTTGATTTATACCAGTGCTATGGCCGCTTAATAGAATGGTACTCCCGAGAACCTGTTGTGCGAAGCTGTGGGCAGTTTTGAGAGCGCTATTTGGACTTAGTTTTTGTAAAAAGGGTTAGGTTTTTCTCAGGTTTTGGTTTGACCGAGAATTGAGTTTCCGTCCTTCGAGCATTTGTTTGCAAAGTTTCCGTTTGTCCGGATATTCGATTTTAACCGAGAATCAAGTTTTTGTCTTCATAGATTTAATTGCAAGGTTCACACATGCTCGGTGATTTTGACCGAGGCGAGGGTCAGGTTCCTGCCCTTAAGATTTATTCGTCAGGTTTTCACCTGCTCGGCGATACTGATCGAGCCGAGAGTCAGGTTTCTGCCCTTAGGATTTTGTTTGTAAGGTTTTCGCCTGCTCGGCGATATTGATCTAGCCGAGAGTCAGGTTTCTGTCCTTAGGATCTTGTTTGTAAGGTTTTCACCTGCTCGGCGATATTGATCGAGCCGAGAGTCAGGTTTCTGTCCTTAGGATTTTGTTTGTAAGGTTTTCACCTGCTCGGCGATATTGATCGAGCCGAGAGTCAGGTTTCTGTCCTTAGGATTTTGTTTGTAAGGTTTTCGCCTGCTCGGCGATATTGATCGAGCCGAGAGTCAGGTTTCTGTCCTTAGGATTTTGTTTGTAAGGTTTTCGCCTGCTCGGCGATATTGATCGAGCCGAGAGTCAGGTTTCTGTCCTTAGGATTTTGTTTGTAAGGTTTTCGCCTGCTCGGCGATATTGATCGAGCCGAGAGTCAGGTTTCTGTCCTTAGGATTTTGTTTGTAAGGTTTTCGCCTGCTCGGCGATATTGATCGAGCTGAGAGTCAGGTTTCTGTCCTTAGGATTTATTCGTGAGGTTTTCACCTGCTCGGCGATTTTCTTGGTGCGTGGCTACAGGGTCAAAAACAGTAAAGACAAAAAAAGTTCATCATACTCTTAATCTTCATAGAATACAAGTTTCGGCTTACATCGATGGTTACGCGTAGAATTTCTTCAGGTTGTTGGCGTTCCATGGTCGGGGGAGCGGCCTCTCGTCCAGGTCCTCCAAGTAGTAAGCCCCTGCCCCTGCGACGGCTGTGACTCTGTATGGTCCCTCCCAACTCTGAGCAAGCTTCCCTGCAGCCACGTCCCGCATGTTCCCCACTACCCTTCTTAACACCAATTCCCCGGCACTGAATTCCCTGGTCCTTACATTTCGGTTGTACCTTTGCGCCAGCTTCTGCTGATACTCGGCAAGACGTACGGTCGCGGCCTCCCTGCATTCTTCTAGCCAATCCAACTGCTCCATCATAAGGTCGGCGTTCTGTACGGGGTCAAACCCGACGACCCGTGCACTGCATAAGCTCACCTCGGTTGGTATCACTGCTTCTGCTCCGTATGCCAGAGAAAATGGGGTTTCCCCCGTGGATCTCCTGGGGGTCGTGCGGTAGGCCCACAAAACACTGGGTAGTTCCTCTGCCCACCTTCCTTTCGCTCCATCCAACCTTCTCTTGAGCCAGTTCAAAATGGTCTTGTTTACTGCTTCAGCTTGGCCGTTGCTCTGGGGGTATGCCGGGGTTGAATACTTGTTCTTGATGCCGAGCTCGCTGCAAAAGTTCCGAAAAGCGTTGCTGTCGAACTGTAACCCGTTGTCTGTCACTAGTGAATTCGGCACCCCGAACCTTGTAACTATGTTTTTCCACACAAATTTTTTCACGTCGGTATCCCGAATATTGGCCAAGGCTTCAGCTTCAGCCCACTTTGTGAAGTAATCCACGGCCACCAGTACAAAACGGCGGTTCCCCGTTGCTCGGGGGAATGGTCCGAGGATGTCGAGCCCCCATTGTGCAAATGGCCACGGGCTGCTAACAGGGTTTAGATGTCCGGCCGGCTGATGGATCATTGGGGCATGCCTTTGACATTGTTCGCAACTCTGAACGTATTCGGCGGCGTCCTTCTGCATCTGTGGCCACCAAAACCCCTGCTTCATTGCTCTGTGTGCTAAAGATCGCCCCCCGGCATTCCCGCCGCATACTCCTTCATGCAGCTCGGTTAGAAGCTCCTTGACTTTTTCAGGATGCAGGCACAAGAGGTAAGGGCCAGCGAAGGACCTTCTGTACAACTTTCGGTCCGAAGACAACCAGTACCTGGGAGCCATTCGTCGAATCTTATTGGCCTCGGCCTCATCCTCTGGAACTTTATCTTCGGAAAGAAAGTCTATGATCGGGTTCATCCAGCATGGTCCGGCCACCGCCACCTGCGCAACCTCTACTCCGGGCCGGTCGAGGGCAGTCTTCACACAGATGCTTGGTTCCCTTACAAGTTCAATCGTGATAAGCCTCGGGGTGTCCTCGGTAGCCGATGAGGCTAACGTGGCAAGAGAGTCAGCATGCTTGTTTTGCGACCGGGCTACCTGGGATATCTTTACCGTTCCAAACTGACCGATAATCTGCTTTGCCATACTCAGATAAGCTTTCATTCGGGGATCCCGAGCCTCGAAGTCCCCAGTGATCTGATAAACAACCAGCCGAGAGTCTGAGTAGATTTCCACGTCCCTGGCGCCCAGATGCAATACTGCCCTCAGTCCGGCCAACAGGGCCTCATATTCGGCTTCGTTGTTCGAGGCTTTGAACCACAATCTGAAGGAATGTTCCAGTCGCATACCTTCAGGGGTGATTATGACAATACCAGCCCCGGCCCCCATATCATTTGATGCGCCATCCACAAATAAACTCCATGGGCGAATCTCCGCACTACAGATTACCTGGCCTTCATTCTTAGGTGTAAATTCCGCGATGAAATCAGCGAGAATCTGCCCTTTCACCGAGCTTCTAGGTCGGTATCTTATGTCAAACGATCCCAACCGAGTCCCCCATTTAGCAATCCGTCCTGTGAAATCGGATCTCTTCAACAGTGATTGCAACGGATACTCGGTGAGGACGAACACTGTGTGTGCCTGGAAGTAGTGTGGTAACTTCCTCGTGGCGTGTACCAAGGCCAAAACCAACTTTTCAAGAGGCAGGTACCTTGTCTCGGCATCGACCAAGGTCTTGCTTACGTAATACACCGGTATTTGCACTCCCCGGTCCCTTAGTAATACAGCACTTACGGCATGATTGGTGACTGCAAGGTACATAAACAGATCCTCCTCGGGCTTCGGGGCCGTCAACCTCGGCGCCTTTGCCAAATACTCCTTTAGTTCTCGAAAAGCTTCATCGCAGCTCTCGTCCCACTGAAACCCCTTCCACTTCTTCAGAAGTTGATAGAATGGTCGGCAGCGATCGGCAAACTTGGAGATGAATCGGTTCAGGGCGGCCAACATCCCGGTGAGCACCTGCACCTCCTTAGGGTTGCTCGGTGGTTTTAGGCGATTGATTGCCTCTATTTGGTCGGGGTTAGCCTCTATTCCCCGAGTGGAGATCAGATAACCCAGGAACTTGCCAGCCCCCACTCCGAAAGTGCATTTTTCGGCATTGAGGCGCAGCTTGCATCGTCGTAGTACCTCGAATACTCCCCGAAGGTCTTCAGTATGCAGCGACTCTTTTCTGCTCTTTACTACCATGTCGTCGATATAAACTTCAACCGTGTAACCAATTTGCTCCCGGAACATCCTTGTCATCATACGCTGGTAGGTGGCCCCGGCATTCTTCAACCCAAACGGCATGACCTCGTAGTGATAGTTTGCGTTCGGGGATATAAATGCTGTCTTCTCTCGGTCCTTGGGTGCTAAGGCAATCTGGTGGTAGCCTTGGAAGGCGTCCAGGAAACTCATTCTCGGGTGCCCGTACGTGGCATCCACCAACTGATCAATCTTGGGCATCGGGAACGGATCCTTGGGACACGCTCTGTTTAAATCGGTGAAGTCCACGCAAACTCTCCATTTACCGCTCTTCTTCTTTACTACGACCGTGTTTGCTAGCAATCTCGGGAAGAATATTTCTTTCATGACCCCGGCTTCCTTCAGTCGCTGGACCTCCAGGTTTACTGCATCGACGTGCTCCTTTGATGCTCTTCTCGGCTTCTGCTTTTTCGGAGGAAATGATGGGTCCACATTGAGTTTGTGAACAATGAACTCGGGGTCTACGCCGGGCACTTCATACGGGTTCCACGCGAAGACATCTATGTTCTGCAACAGGAACAACAACATCTCTACCCTTTCCCGGTCATTCATGCTTGTACCTATCTGGAAGTATTTGTCACTATCTGGGAGAATTCTTACCTTCAGCACCTCCTCGGCGACGTCCGCCCCCTTTTCCTGGGGTATCTGTAATTGCTATGCAGTCTCTTTCTCGGCGTGCTCAGCTTGGCCGAGCTGTTCCTTTTCCCACTGGACCACGGCTACGAGGCATTGCTTCGCCACCTGCTGACTCCCCCTTACCTCTACAACTCCGTACTCAGTAGGAAATTTTACTTTCACGTGAAGGGTGGACGGAACAGCCCCCATGGCGTGAATCCACGGCCTCCCCAGGATTGCGGTGTAAGGTGCGAACGATCGGACTACTATGAACGTAACTACAACTTCCTTGCCCTCCATGTCCACTGGGAGTGAGATTTGCCCCTCGGGAATCACAATTCTCCCGTCAAACGAGACCAACGGCGTGTTATACTTCGCCAAATCCTGGGTTTTTAACCCGAGCCCTTCGAAGAGGTCGGGGTACATGACGTCAGCCCCGCTACCCTGATCAATCATCACCCTCTTCACCAGGAATCCGCCTATCCGGGCGGTCACCACCAAAGCGTCGTCGTGAGGTTGGATGGTTCCTTCGAAATCATCTTCTCCGAACGAGATGTCTAGCCGTCCAACTCTCTTTTGCTTCTTGGATGATTCTCCCTCCGCGCAAGCCACTATCATCACCATCCTTGCCGCTGCTGCCCCTCTCGGTGCCGCATGAATGACGTTGATTACCCCCCGGGGTGGTGGAAGGGGATTCCTTCTCTGTGGGGCGCCCTGCTCGGTCTCCCGGTTGGTGGAATCTGCTACAAACTCTTTCAAGTGCCCTGCCTTTACTAACTGCCCGAGATGATCTTTCAATACCCTGCACTGCTCGGTGGTGTGCCCCTTGTCTCTGTGATAAGTGCAGTATAGGCTTTGGTTCCTCCGAGATGGGTCGCCCCCCATTTTGTTCGGCCATCTGAAGAATGGCTCGTTCCTTATCCGTTCCAGTATCTTGTGCACGGGCTCTTTAAACAACACATTAACCCCTTCGATCTGCACCTCTGGTTCCTGCATTCTGAAGTCCCTTCTCGGCTTTGGCGGCAAGATGCTTTGCCGAGATCTCCCCGTAAAAGGGGCTTTCCCCCTGCTTTGCAGCCGGTCATCCTCCAGGCGTTTGTACTCCTCTATGCGTCTCATCAGTTGCCTCATGTCCTCCGGGGGTCTTCTTGTCAGCGACTCCCGTAGTTCAGAATCCTCGGGGAGCCCCATCCTGAAGGTGCTAGCCGCAATTTTCTCGTTTCCCCCACCTATCTCATTGTAGAGTTCCCAGTATCGGCTGGCATAACTCCGAAGGGTTTCCCCGACCCTCATTTTCATGGAAAGCAACGCGTCGACCGGTTGTTGCACTCGGCTGCATGTTACGAACCTGCTGCCGAACTCCTGAATCAGCTCGGCGAAGCTGTGTATAGAACCTTTCCGCAACCCATTGAACCATCTCAGTGCGGTAGAGCCGAGACTAGAGGGGAATACTTTACACATCAATGCATCGTTGTGCGCATGCAACGACATCATGTGGATGTAATGACTGACATGCTCCACGGGGTCTGTCCTCCCCTCATAGGAATTGAATGGTGGGCGCGTGAATCTGCTCGGCATTGGTGCCCGTTCAATCTCATCAGAGAATGGAGACCGGGCCGCCATCCGCAAGGCCCTACTCATGGCGTCCATCGCGGCGTTGTGGTGCTGCCGCTCCTCTGGCGACTCTGACCCTTGGTTATCATATCCATGAGACCGGGAACGGTCCCGTCTACGACGAATATCCCGGGAGTGACGACGGGACTCTTGAGAATGGGATCGGTCTCGGTGTTGTTGTGTAACAGATCGGCTGGAACCTTCCTCGCCACGGTCCCTCCTGGGTTGGGGGTTGTGGTTCCTTTCGTGGCGCCGACCCCTTGCCTCCAGCTCCAAGTCCATTACCAATCTGCGCAACCGCTCCATCTCCCGGTCTCTATCATCACGTTGCCGATGTGCTGAGACGTTTGAAATCGTCCGGTGCGTTTGGGCCGATCCTTCTCCCAATCCGGACCTTTCCTCTCCTCTTGAATGCTCCCTATCCTCCAGCCGTTTCTGCCTTCTCTCCCTCCACGTCGATCCCCGAGAAGATCCTGCGGAATTGCTCGGAACGTGCCCTCTTGAACGCTCCTCAGACATCTTCTTTGCTTGAGTCTCACTCGAACCACAGCTTCGTAGGATGGCCCCACGGTGGGCGCCAATTGTAAGAACCAAGTACAAGAATTCTGGGCCTTAGATCCCTTGGGCTCACAATTTATTTGTAGTGGGTTTAAGGATTTCCTACAATGGGTCGTTCTCGGCAGAGAGACTCAAAGCAACCCTCTGTTGAAATACTCTCCCAATTTTTCTGAACCCCTTCTTCTCCCAACTTTCCTCTATTTATAGCCAAGGTTAGTGGGGAGATCATGATTACGTTCACCGTTAGTGCTATTGAAGGTCTAGTATTATCTGGTTAAAGTGGTTGTTTAGGTGAAAGGGCGGTGCAACATTTATGATCTTGGAACTTGGCTCCATTTTCACCGATTATGTTCGGCAACTCACGTTCCCGTGCATATCATGACCTTCCCGAGTATTGACTCATGCGCTCTACCAGGAAATATTAACCGGTCAACCCCGGGAACTTAATACCCAAAACTTGTTTTTGGCTCTAAGGCAGTTTCAAGAAGGGTATAAAGTAACTGGAACTTTCTGCTGGGCCTGCGCCAAGGCCGGTATGGGCTTGGGCCCGGGGCCTAGATGGGTCTGGGCCCAAGGCCAGTATGGGCTTTGGGAGCTCGGTGCCGTACAATTATAATAATAATAATAATAATAATATGTGAAGCCGAGAGAAACTTAAAGTAGAATTTTAAATTAGAGTTTCAATTTTGTACCATGTGTCCTAAATTATTTATTCTTAAAGAATTTTATTTCTTAATTTTAGAATCAAATGTTGGACCATATCATAAATATTCATTCTAGTGAGTTATTAAATAAAAAAATCAAAGAGTCTAGAATAAATTAATCGTAAAAAAAAAGTGCTTCACAATAAATTTTTTTTTTAAATGGACAATTTACATTTTATACTTAATAATATTCTTACAAAAATTTTTAAAGAGTTAACAAAATATAAAAATGACAATCAATAGTATTTAAATTGAATATATACGAATTATATTATACATCTTATTATATATTTTAAGTGTATCCATGCATATATATGGAGTTACAAGTTAGTATATAATAATAGGTGAAGTTTCGAAAAATTAAAATTAAAATTCCAAATTAGAGTTCCAATTTTGCGCCATGTGTCCTAAATAATTTATTCTTAAAGAGTTTAATTTCTTAATTTAGAATCAAATGCAGGACCATATCATAAACATTCATCCAAGTGAGTTATTAAGTCTAAAAATCAAAGAGTCTAGAATAAATGAATCATATTAAAAAAAAAAGCTTCACAATAATTATTAAAAAAAAAAAAAAAGACAATTTACATTTTATACCTAATAATATCCTTACAAAATTTTTCAAAGAGTTAACAAAATATAAAAATGACTATCAATAATAGTATTAAATTATATATATATAAATTATATTATGTATCTTATTGTATATCTTTAAATGTATTCATGCATATGCATAGGGTTACAAGATAGTACTCTTATAAACCATAAAGGGTTAGTAATTATGAAAACCATGACCCAAAAATGCTAGGTCAATTGGGTCTCAAAATGATTAATCAACCAATAAAACCTTACCCCTAAAATTAAGGGTTTTACAATTTGGAATTAAATCAAGAAAACGGAATTAAAAAAAAAAAACTTTATTCAAATGAAATTTAAGATTACATCATCTTTCATGAGCATTTTTTTTTTTTTTTTTAAAAAACCTTGAAAATGTCGTGGATTTTTCTTATAATTACAAACTAAGAAAGCTGCACTACTTTGACTCCTATTTACATTCGAAAAAATAGAAACTTACACGGGAAGATGATATCAGCCTTCTAGAAATTAATTGTCAATCTATTTTTTTTAATGGGAAATTAATTGTCAATCTATATCATTACTCAAATCACACATGTCATCTATGCCATCTAGGAATTAAGTGTATGCTTGCTATGATTAATTTTGCCAGCTTATTTTACCATTTAGCTTATTTTTGTTACTATTTATGAGTCTCATTACACTTTTTGATATTATTTATGAGTTTTGTTGCTGTTTAGCTTATTTTTGTTACTATTTATGGGTCCCATTACACTTTTTGATATTATTTATAAGCCTCACTGTACTATTTATGTTAATTTTTATCTTTATTTATAGTACTTTCAGCAAAATAATTTCAATTTCAGCAAAATAAGTGGCGGATTTCAAACAGACCTTAAGTGTGTGTTTGGCAAAAATTAAAAAGTTAGGTTATTTTACAATTTACCTTATTTTTGCTATTATTTATGGACCGCACTGCACTTTTTGGTACATTCATAGGTCCTACTATATTATTTTAGCTAACTTTTACTTTTATTTACAGTACATTCAGCAAAAAAATTTCAGTTTCAGCAAAATAAGCAAATTTCAAACAAACCCTAATTAAAAAAAAAAAAAATCTGAAATTCATGAGAAACATGTTACTCCTTGTAAGATAAACGAGGTTATATTTGAAGAATTCAAACAATCATTTTTTAAAATTAGGTCTTGTTTGGTACATCATTTTAAACACATGTTTTCAGTTTTTAAACAACATTACATGTATTTCCACACACTTTTTCACTCACACATATTTCCAAAAAAACTGAAAATGGTTATTTAAATAAACGTATCAAACGGGCCCTAAAATTGATTCATCTCATGGAACATTCCTAAATTATTCAACCACAATAATAATTTTTTTTTATTGAACCACAAGAATAATCAAATCTTGGTCTCATCAGGCTGGTCAATTATCATCAAGTGCATTACATATCATGCATTGGAAAATTACACCCCTATCATCAAAAGACAGTGACATTTTCATTCATTTCAAGTTAGAACAAGTGTGGAAATTACAATGAGTTAGGAATTATACATGCCTGTAGTTATCAAAACCGTTTTGAAATGACAGTCAAACCATTAAACCGGAGAATCGTACACAGTTTTGGGTTGGTATACTCGGTATAAAAGTAAAATATCAAGCTGTATGGCTCTATTCAAAACTACTTTCTTTCCAGGAAAATGTTTACATTCAAATCAGTTTAGAATTTTAAACAATATTACACCACTTAATTTTATTTATTGGATGCGAATTTTGACAAATCCATCATTGGATTACATCATATTCTTTATTCTCCATTCTTGTATAATTTCAAGACAATCAGAGATCAATAACAATGTCATCAATCAAATATTTAAAGTTTAAGTTTTTAATTTTTTATGGTTTAAAGTTATGTATGGACTAAATAGTAAATAAAATTCAATTGACACAAAATTTGGTATGTTGTGTTAAGAATATATAATTTATTGGTGGGATTTTCAAATTTTTAATCAAATTCATGATGATTTCTATTTATCATCAGGTTAAAACACCAATCGATTTTAGTGTAAGTGAACTTTAGATCTCTTACTCAATAATAGAAGACTTTACCAATTAAGCTAAATAGAATCTACCACCAACTGACATTACTTAACCCAAAAACTTAAACCAATTAGTTTGGACCTAACTATGTGATATTAAACACACATTTTTCTCATTATTATTTGATGTGGGACTTCACTCACACATGTATATCTAACAACACATGTCATCATTTGAGTTATTCACCAATTATTTTGATAGATATTTCATGATTTACACATAAAACAATACCTTACTAAGTTAAGTGTTACACTCATAACACTCGTGTAAGTGCTTATATAATAGAAAAAGTATTGCATTTTAGCTAATCAAGTTCAAAATTCACCAACATTAGTCCATACAAAGTTGTATAATATACACTGTTGTTACAGTAACCGTATAAATTTACACTAGCACTGTTAATTTTGAATTTAGTTTTTTATTATTTATTTGTGTATCCTAAGAACGAAGGAAGGGAATGTATGGTAATTGTTATGAGTAAAGAAAAGAAATGATATTTTAATGAAATGTAACGTAAAATTGATAATATGATATCATGTGTTTTGAAAAATGAATTAAAAAAAAAAAAAAAAAAAGGGGTAAGTAAATTAAGCAATGATCTAAGTCGAATAAAAGACAAGACTCTTTTAACAGTTTTTAGTTTGTTTTATTCTGCAACCAAATCTATAGTTTTTAACGGCCAAAGTCTCAGTAATGGGAGGGAAAGCTTAATTTGTATTTTTAAGGAAATATAATAATATGTGCAAAAGCTACAATACGCATGAATGAATGTCTTGGTTGGAATGGACTTTGATAGGTCAACCTACATAATCTACGGCCCCCAAGCAATGTCAAGGTTTCCTGTTCGTTAAAGTACTAAGAGTCAAGAGTCAAAACCACGCCTTTAGATGTACACAATATTGTTTATGATAAAGTTATTGATACAAGTTGAACAGAAAAAAGGCTTACCCCACATCAACAAAGACTTCCTAAATTCCAACCCCACGAAGTTTCAGTTTCATTTCTCTCATAGTTTTTCAACCTTTTTGATTTCCCATTTGTCCATTTCACCCTCTATTTTGCTTCCTAACCCAGATTTTCTTTCACTTTCTTTCATTTTCTCAGGCAAAAGACAACATTTTTTTGCTCAAAGGAAACGCGTTAATCACTACTTTTTGTTTTGTTTCAATCCAGAACTAGTTGGTTTTGTTCTGTGTTACCTAATCTACAGCTGCTCTTGCTCAGAATTCAACTCCAAGGTTTGATTTTCACTTGTTGTTCTCTGTGAATTTATATTGTAAGGTTTGTGATTATTCTTCACCAGGGAGGTCAAACTTTTTTAGTTGAGTTATAACTTCTCTATTTGTTTGTTTGTCTAAATCCGTGTCTGGGTCTTATAGTCTAGAGGTCATTTTTGTTTGATCATGCTAAATTTTAAGGCTTTGATTCGATTACGGCAAAGAGCATGAGATGGTTTAAGAAAAAGAAAAAGCAAAGTAAACTGCAAGTTTTAGTAGATTTCAAGTCTCTGATTATGTTCTTAAGAGGTTTCTTGAAAGCCATTGTTGAGCTTTGTGGCTCCAGGAAAGTTCAGCTATACTACAGCCTTGATCATGTATTGCATCATGTACTCGTCCATGTTTTTTGTATCTATCAATTTACTTCAATTTTGGGCGTTGTTTAAGGCAGTAGTCTAGTTGTACAGAATCAATATACTGCTTCCTTTATAGAGCCTCTTATCTTCCAATTCCATTTTATAAAACATCACAACTTGGTCGTGAGTTTTTGGAAGTGAAATGTTCTGAATCTGATGTATTCCTTCTCTTTTGGCTTTGCATAGGCTGAGTTAACTGGACCTTGATCTGTTCTTATCAGATTTGCAAACTTGAGTTGGGGCTTTAGCTTATCCAATTGAAGACATGCATGCCTTTTCTAGTGCCTGTACGAAAAAAAGGTTGTATATAGTGCACAAAGCTCTTATTTTTGCAGGGTCTAGGAGAGGTAATTGATAAGCAGTCTTATCCCCAATTTTTTTTGGGAGAGGCTGATTCCCAGACTTGAACTTGTGACTTGTCACTTTTGGTGAAGGCACTTGCCATCATACCAAGTAATTCAAGTCCTTTCAGATTAAAAGGGTAGCTTCTGGTTTGGGGATTGTTTGAAGCTTTGGTTAGGTACTCTGGTTCTTTGGTTACTTCATTTTTGTTGTCATGGCAGATTTTAGCTCTGTACTTTCTCCCCGTGAAGGGGATATACATGTGATTGCTGCAGCTCAGCACATAGTCAAGGCACTAGGGGCAAATAAAAACCTTGATGATGATTTGAGGAAAATCCTCTCACAGCTTGACAGCCACTTGTCTGCCATGACTGTACTCACTACTGAAAGTAGGGGTACAGGATTCAGAGAGGTTGAGGAGCAGCTCAAATATGCTGAGGAGAAGATCAGGGGTTGGGAGTCAAATCAATCATTATTAAGGGACTCTGATGAGTTTGATCCCTTGGAAGCTGCTGAGTTTTTGAAAGCTATTGATGAAATTCAAGCATTGATTGAAGGTTTACGAAATTTGTCTGTGAATGGAAATGGGAAACAGAAGGAACTTCTTAACCGAGCTGACAGCAATCTGCAGATGGCAATGTCAAGGCTTGAGAAAGAGATAATACACATTCTAGTTAAGCACAAGCAATACTTTCAGCCTAAAAACATGTCTTTTCGATCTTGTGTATTGGATGTTTTTTATGACGAATCCTTTGTTTCAGTTGAGGACATAACATCTGAAGAAGCGCTGCAAAGAAATAGTAGTGGAAAAGAATCTGACGAATATATTTTTGATTTGGTTCATCCACAAGTAATTCCTCATCTCAAGTCCATTGCAAATGTTATGTTTGGTGTTAATTATGATCAGGAGTTCTGCCAGGCTTTCATTAGCGTCCGGAGAGATGCATTAGAGGAGTACTTGGTGATTCTAAAAGTGAAAAAATTTAGCATCGAGGATGTGCTAAAAATGGAGTGGAGTAGCTTGAACTACGAGATCCAAAAATGGGTTCGCGCTATGAATATCATCATCCGGTATCTTGCAAGTGAGAAACAGCTCTGTGACCAGATTTTGGGAGACTATGGATTTGTTAATCCATTATGCTTTGTTGAGATATCAAAGGGTTCGTTGGCGCACCTTTTGAATTTTGGCGAGGCCATAGCTATGGGAACACATGAACCGGAGAAGTTGTTTCGCATACTTGACATGTATGAAGTTGTGGCAGACAATCTTCTGGATATAGATGCTTTATTCTCGGAAGAGGCTGGTACTGCTGTTAGGCTTGAGTTCCATGAGCTTCTAAGGAGCTTGGGTGATTCTGGGAGGGCAACATTTTTGAAATTTAGAAATGCCATTGCGGCTAATGCATCAACAAGGCCTTTTTTAGGCGGTGGGATACACCCCCTCACTAAGTATGTCATGAATTACATCAAGACCCTTACCATGTACTGCAACACCCTCAATGTGCTTCTCAGGGACCAAGAAGCAGCTGATCCAAATCCAGTTGTTGGGCCAGAGAATGGACACGGCGTTTCTTCTATCACACATTGTCAAATGGCATGCCACTTTCGGTCAATCACAGCTACTCTAGAATCCAACCTCGATAGCAAATCCAAGCTTTACAAGGATGGTGTTTTGCAGCATATTTTTTTAATGAACAACTTCCATTACATGGTCCGAAAGGTTAAGTCCGGTGAACTCAGGCTTTTCTTTGGTGATGAATGGATCAAAGAGCATATTGTTAAGTACAAGCAGCAAGCAATGAGCTATGAGAGGGCCACTTGGAATTCAGTCCTTTCTTTTCTTAAGGATGGTGATAGTCCAGGGTTATGTTCAGCTTCAAAGGCAATTAAAGGCTTCACTATTGCCTTTGAGGAGGTATACAAGAACCAGACAGGGTGGTCTATCCCAGATCCTGAGCTCCGGGAAGATTTACAAATTTCAGCTTCGCAGAAAGTAATCCATGCATATAGGAGTTTTATGGGGAGAAAGTCTTCCAGTATCAGTGAGAAGTACATCAGGCATTCTCCGGATGATCTGCAGAACTATATCTTGGATCTCTTTAATGGCTCGCCAAGAATATTGCAAAGTTCTCGCAAAAAGTGAAGTCTTCATTGTATTAAATTTTTGCATTTTCTTTTCATGTTTCTTCATCCTAGTCATGTCATGAATACATGATGTATCTGTGTTTGTATTATATCAAATGTGTCAAGTTAAAAGTTCTTGTGCTGAAATGGTCTTGTTTTTCAACTGGGATTATAGGCCCGCATGA
The DNA here is from genome assembly GCF_932294415.1 of Quercus robur. Taxonomy (NCBI): domain Eukaryota; kingdom Viridiplantae; phylum Streptophyta; class Magnoliopsida; order Fagales; family Fagaceae; genus Quercus; species Quercus robur. Next base: position 38,340,966 of record NC_065543.1, read on the forward strand.
ATATTCTTGTAAAATGGTCTTGTTTTTCAGTTGGGGTTATAGGCATGAATATGGCAAATCTATATTAACAAGTTTTGTCCTTCATTTGTAGACTTTGTGTTAAAACCTCTCTCTCTCTCTCTTGTGTGTGTTTGTTTCTCAACCAATAAATAAATAAATTGGTGAATTTAATCACAAAAGGTGTGAGATTTTCAATTTTTTAATAGGAGGTAGAATGAAAATAGATTAGAACTGAACACATCCTGTTCTAATCCTAAAATAAATTACCGCTCCTTCCAAAAATTAAGCTATTAAGGATCATTTAACCATTATACTAACATAATTTCTATGGATTTTCAAGAATAAAAATCTATGTAAAAACACATATGAGATCTCTATATTATTTACCTCGCTCAGAAAATATAAAAAAAAAAACAGTACTTTTTGAACAGTGGCGGCTCTAGGATTATTTTCTAAGGGGGTCAATAAGAAATATAAATTATAGAAAATTTCAAACAAAAAAGAACTTGAATATATTGACATGACACACAAAAAAACAAAAAAAAACACAAAAACCCAAATACATAAGGTTTCATATTTTAAAATCATTGCACAATATTTTTATTATCAATCTTATGATCTACATCTCTTTCAATGTACATAGCCAAGCAATTATTCATCCACTAATCTCTTATTTGATTGATTTATTTCAAATTTTTTAAGATCTAACATGTTTTTTTTTTTTTTTTTTTTCTAAACTTTGAGATTGACAAATTTCTACTTTTGTTGTTGGACTTTTTATTTTATTTTTTCCAGATTTTGATCAAATTAGTTTGTTATTGGATTTATGTGTGTGTGTTTAAAAAGACCCAGATATTATTAAGAGTATCATATTCAAGTTTGTTTCAGTTGAGTTTTTAAAAAATTTGAGTTCAGGGTATTCAAATTTTTATTTTGAAGGGTCAAATAAAAAAATTTAAAATGATATATAATAGTTTTTTTTTGGGCCAATTCAGGGGTTCATTTGAACCAGCCGCCCATGTTTTTGAAGGTTCACAACTACATCAACTTGATATCTACCAAAACAGTCATTGTACGATGTTGAGACAACTTGCAAGGCCTCTATCTTGTTGGGGGTCAGGCAGCATTGACTCTAGCTTACCAGTTTGCAGAAAATAAAACCCGTGACCCGCCAGCAATCATTTCCTCTGTGATGAATTGGTCAGGGGTTTGATTCATGCACAAGTTCGTTGAGTTTAGCTTAGAAGAATAAATAGGCATTTAATGCTTGAGAAAGCAGGTGGCTTTGAGGGCCATACCTATACATTTCCAATGATGAACAGAGACAGAGGACACGTTCATCAACTAATAAGAGTTATACAATTCCAATGATGAACAGGGACAGACTTCACACATTCATCAAGAACATAAGAGTTACTATATTTTGTAACCATAAACTCTATCCTATACTCTTTTCTAAAATTATTTTATGTAGCAGATTGTACAGATTGTTACTTTCATATTAACACATTACCTTTTTTTTTTTATCACTCACAATCTGTCGAATCAAAATTGTGACAAAATTATGACATAAAAGAGCATGGTCTTATATTTTCTCATAAGATAATCATTATATGCATGTTTAGAAATCTTTAGTTGAGCATTTAAAGCCAGGACTTATATTTTCCCCTGATGTGTACAAAGGAAGACTTCAAGAATCAAGACCTAGTCCAGGGAAAATTAAATACACGTTTGTCATTATGCTAATAAAAAGCTGTTTTTTTTACCCAAAAAAATAATAGTAAAAAGCTGTTTTTTTTGGGAGGTCACGTTGAAAATATGATCACGTTTTGTTTCCAGAAGATGTGTCATGAGTCATGACCACACTAATGGCTGCCTTAATGACTAGGTCACCCCATAATCATATCATATGATATGTGTTACTTTGTTAATTTGCCTCTAATGAATAGTCACGTTTTGTTTCCTAGATTGTTAAAAATTTAGCATTTTAGCTCTACCAAAAGTTACTTTATCTATTATACCTACACATATGTTGCAGCAGTGGATCTATTTTAACTATCAACGCAATAAAATAATATAAACATCACAATAAAATAATATATCCCTACAATAAAATAATACATCACCTACAATAAAATAATATATCTCACTACCCAAAAAAAACAACCCAGCACCATCCACAACCACCTCTACCATCAGCCACACCCACAACCACCACTACCACTACCACCACCACCAGTAGACACAACCAAAAAAAAAAAAAAATCAAACACCGTACCACCAAACCATAGCCACAACAACCACCATCGCCACCACCACAACCATCAAACCCACAGAAGAAAAAAATAATCAAACATCATTCCCATATGAAAATGCATTTAAAAAAAAAAAAAAAAAAACAAACAAACAAACAAACTCAATCACAGCAAAGAGAATGGCATGGGTCTGATCGGAGGACTGGGCGGAGGTGTTGATCGGCGGAGTGAGGAGGATTGGGCGGCGTGGGTTTGATCGGAGGATTGGGCGGAGGCGTGGATCGGCGGCTTGGGGCTTGGGCCGGTGACGTTGAGGCTGGCAGAGGGGCGTGGATTGGGCGATGGGGCTTAGGGAGATCGGCGATGGGACTTGGCATGGGTCGGCAAGCTGAGTTGGTGGAACAGGTCGGCGGTGAGGGAGCTGGTCGGCGAGCTGAGGGATGAGGGAGATGAGGGAGGCCGGCGAGCTAGAGAGAAAAAAAAATTGACCGGCGAGTTGAGAGCTAGAGAGAAAAAAAAAATGACCGGCGAGCTGAGGGATGAGGGAGGCCGGCGAGCTAGAGAGAAAAAAAAAATTGATCGGCGAGCTGAGGGATGAGGGAGGCCGACGAGTTAGAGAGAAAAAAAAAATGAGGAAGAAAGAAGAAGGAAGAGAAGCCGTAGAGAGAGAGAGAGAGAGAGAGAGAGAGAGAGAAAAGGATAGAAATATTTTAATGAGAGAGGAGAGAGAAGTGTAATAATTTTTTTTTTTTTTTTTAGCTTTGAGCTACGGTGCATATCTATATAGCACCACTGCTATGAGTGCTCTTACTTTGTGTTCGTTTAACAATATTCTAGAAAGTAGAGCTTTTGTAATATAAAGGTTGTGACTTTTTTTTTTGAGAGGAAAGGTTGTGACTTGTAAGTGTGACCAAGTACAATAAATAGTACTTTATAATTCTGGATTTATGAAACAAAAAAGGTGAATTATTGAGTCTTCTCCTAAAAGCTGCAAATTTATTTTTTGGCGTACATTTGGATAGGATGTATAGTTTTAAAGCTTTGATAATAAAGCTTTATCCAAAAAGCTTTTTAATTTTGTGTTTAGCAAATTACATAAAATAGTGCTTTATAAAGCATGAATAGTGAACTGTTTTTTAAGTTAAGTTTTGGTATAGTGTTTTTATGCATTGGATTAGAAACTGGGCCGAGATGTGGCCATTTTAGGACATGTGACATGCCTATCTCTCTTTTCGTGCACAGCAGCATTGGAGGTAAGTCAAGCCATTGTATTTATAGCTCTGAATTTTTGCTTAAAAAGAGTTATAACTGAAAACTAATTCTCGGACACTTTAGAGCTCTCTCTCTTACTGCTAAAAGAGCTTTAAAGCTTTTAAAGCACTTTTGTGGCACACTCTAAAAGCAAGACATACAAATCTACCACTTACGAACCTACGAAGAGTTGGTAAAGAGAGATTAAGACCGTTTTTCATCTATAACTCACATTTATCCACCCACACCCACACGCAGACTCACCTCACCTATTGGTTATACAACAGATATTTATAGATTTTGAAATAGATAGTTATGAAAAGTTATGGAGCAATCATTTGTTTGAAATCAAGAAAGGCAACTCTCTATTATGAACTAGATTGAATCCATTATGAGCGTACTCAATAGATTGATTCGGTCTCAATTTCACACATCACATTGAAGTTGTTTTTGAGGAGCAGAGAAAGGTTAAACCAATGTCAAGATAATGCTATAGGTAGCAGCTTGTATTAGCATTCAAGAATGCTATAGATACATCCAATTTTACACTTAATTTCATACCTTGCTTAGTTATAAACTTATGAGGGGAGCTACATTACTTTCACATCATTGACATTAAACTTATTATGTGCTAATCTCAACTTGACAAATTAGTACGATGTGAAATTGAGTGTATCCCTAAACTCATTGAGGAGTGTTAGTCCAAATGGTAAATGACCACATGGGATATACAGTGACAAATTCATGACTAATCACTAATGCTGAAATGACATTTTGATTTCTTTAAAAATTTAGAAGTCTGAGAGATTGAAAAGCTAAAGAGGTGGGTTTTCTCATGGGTTCTCTAGACCATTTGGTAGAGTAGATAGGTAGATTGAGAATGTTGTTTGCATTTTTTTTTTTTTTTTTAAATATATGTGAATGAAAAAATGTGTAAAATCGTGTAATGTTGCTTAAAAATTAAAAATATATGTTTAAAATACTCTATCAAACAGGCCTTAAGTTTAGCCCAATTCGTTGGCTCACGGACTTGTGCACAAGATGTATGAACTGTTTAGCCCAATTCTGGATATAGATGCTTTATTCTCGGAAGAGGCTGGTACTGCTGTTAGGCTTGAGTTCCATGAGCTTCTAAGGAGCTTGGGTGATTCTGGGAGGGCAACATTTTTGAAATTTAGAAATGCCATTGCGGCTAATGCATCAACAAGGCCTTTTTTAGGCGGTGGGATACACCCCCTCACTAAGTATGTCATGAATTACATCAAGACCCTTACCATGTACTGCAACACCCTCAATGTGCTTCTCAGGGACCAAGAAGCAGCTGATCCAAATCCAGTTGTTGGGCCAGAGAATGGACACGGCGTTTCTTCTATCACACATTGTCAAATGGCATGCCACTTTCGGTCAATCACAGCTACTCTAGAATCCAACCTCGATAGCAAATCCAAGCTTTACAAGGATGGTGTTTTGCAGCATATTTTTTTAATGAACAACTTCCATTACATGGTCCGAAAGGTTAAGTCCGGTGAACTCAGGCTTTTCTTTGGTGATGAATGGATCAAAGAGCATATTGTTAAGTACAAACAGCAAGCAATGAGCTATGAGAGAGCCACTTGGAATTCGGTCCTTTCTTTTCTCAAGGATGGTGATAGTCCAGGGTTATGTTCAGCTTCAAAGGCAATTAAAGGCTTCACTATTGCCTTTGAGGAGGTATACAAGAACCAGACAGGGTGGTCTATCCCAGATCCTGAGCTCCGGGAAGATTTACAAATTTCAGCTTCGCAGAAAGTAATCCATGCATATAGGAGTTTTATGGGGAGAAAGTCTTCCAGTATCAGTGAGAAGTACATCAGGCATTCTCCGGATGATCTGCAGAACTATATCTTGGATCTCTTTAATGGCTCACCAAGAATATTGCAAAGTTCTCGCAAAAAGTGAAGTCTTCATTGTATTGAATTTTTGCATTTTCTTTTCATGTTTCTTCATCCTAGTCATGTCATGAATACATGATGTATCTGTGTTTGTATTATATCAAATGTGTCAAGTTAAAAGTTCTCGTGCTGTCTTTCTTGTAAAAGGGTCTTGTTTTTCAACTGGGATTATAGGCCCGCATGAATATTCTTGTAAAATGGTCTTGTTTTTCAGTTGGGGTTATAGGCATGAATATGGCAAATCTATATTAACAAGTTTTGTCCATCATTTGTAGACTTTGTGTTAAAACCTCGCTCTCTCTCTCTCTCTCCCTTTTGTGTGTGTTTGTTTCTCAACGAAAAAATAAATAAATTGGTGAATTTAATCACAAAAGGTGTGAGATTTTCAATTTTTTAATAGGAGGTAGAATGAAAATAGATTAGAACTAAACACAACCTGTTCTAATCCTAAAATAAATTACCGCTCCTTCCAAAAATTAAGCTATTAAGGATCATTTAACCATTATACTAACATAATTTCTATGGATTTTCAAGAGTAAGAATCTGTGTAAAAACACATATGATATCTCTATATTATTTACCTCGCTCAGAAAATATAAAACAAAAAAACAATACTTTTTAAACAGTGGCAGCTCTAGGATTATTTTCTAAGGGGGTCAATAAGAAATATAAATTATAGAAAATTTAAAACAAAAAAGAACTTGAATATATTGACATGACACACACAAAAAAAAAACACACACACACACACACACAAAAACCCAAATACATAAGGTTTCATATTTTAAAATCATTGCACAATATTTTTATTATCAATCTTATGATCTACATCTCTTTCAATATACATAGCCAAGCAATTATTCATCCATTAATCTCTTATTTGATTGATTTATTTCAAATTTTTTAAGATCAAACATGTTTTTTTTTTTTTTTTAACTTTGAGATTGACAAATTTCTACTTTTGTTGTTGGACTTTTTATTTTATTTTTTCCAGATTTTGATCAAATTAGTTTGTTATTGGGTTTATGTGTGTGTTTAAAAAGACCCAAATATTATTAAGAGTATCATATTCAAATTTGTTTCAGTTGAGTTTTAAAAAAATTTGAGTTCAGGTTGTTCAAATTTTTATTTTAAAGGGTCAAATAAAAAAATTTTAAATAATATATAATAGTTTTTTTTTGGGCCAATTCAGGGAGTTCATTTGAACCCCCTAGGCTTCAAGTGGAGCCGCCCATGTTTTTGAAGGTTCACAACTACATCAACTTGATATCTACCAAAACAGTCATTGTACGATGTTGAGACAACTTGCAAGGCATCTATCTTGTTGGGGGTCAGGCAGCATTGACTCTAGCTTACCAGTTTGCAGAAAATAAAACCCGTGACCCGCCAGCAATCATTTCCTCTGTGATGAATTGGTCTGGGGTTTGATTCATGCACAAGTTGGTTGAGTTTAGCTTAGAAGAATAAATAGGCATTTAATGCTAGAGAAAGCAGGTGGCTTTGAGGGCCATACCTATACATTTCCAATGATGAACAGAGACAGAGTACACGTTCATCAACTAAATAAGAGTTATACAATTCCAATGATGAACAGGGACAGATTTCACACGTTCATCAACAACATAAGAGTTACTATATTTTGTAACCATAAACTTTATCCTATACTCTTTTCTACAATTATTTTATGTAGCAGGCTGTACAGATTGTTTGTTACTTTCATATTAATACATTATCTTTTTTTTATCACTCACAATCTGTCGAATCAGAATTGTGACAAAGTTATGACACAAAAGAATATGGTCTTATATTTTCTCATAAGATAATCATTATATGCATGTGTAGAAATCTTTAGTTGAGCATTTAAAGCCAATAGGGACCTGACTGTGAGGACTTATACTTTCCCCTGATGTGTACAAAGGAAGACTTCAAGAATCAAGACCTAGTCCAGGGAAAATTAAATACTCGTTTGTCATTATGCTAATAAAAAGCTGTGTTTTTTGGGAGGTCCCGTTGAAAATATGATCACGTTTTGTTTCCAGAAGATGTGTCATGAGTCATGACCACAATAATGGCTGCCTTAAGGTCACCCCATAATCATATCATATGATATGTGTTACTTTGTTAATTTGCCTCTAATGACTAGTCACGTTTTGTTTCCTAGATTGTTACTTTGTGTTCGTTTAACAATATTCTAAAAAGTAGAGCTTTTGTAATATAAAGGTTGTGACTTTTTTTTTAGAGGAAAGGTTGTGACTTGTAAGTGTGACCAAGTACAATGAATAGTACTTTATAATTCTGGATTTATGAAACAAAAAAAGGTGAATTATTGAGTCTTCTCCTAAAAGCTGCAAATTTATTTTTTGGTGTACATTTGGATAGGATGTAGAGTTTTAAAGCTTTGATAATAAAGCTTTATTCAAAAAGCTCTTTAATTTTGTGATTAGCAAATTACATAAAATAGTATTTTATAAAGCATGAATAGTGAATTGTTTTTTAAGTTAAGTTTATGCATTGGATTAGAAACTAGGCCGATATGTGGCCATTTTAGGACATGTGACATGCCTATCTCTCTTCTCGTGCACAAGAGCATTGGAGGTAAGTCAAGCCATTGTATTTATAGCTCTAAATTTTTGCTTAAAAAGAGTTATAACTGAAAACTAATTCTCGGACACTTTAAAGCTCTCTCTCTTACTGCTAAAAGAGCTTTAAAGCTTTTAAAGCACTTTTGTGGCACACTCTAAAAGCAAGACATACAAATCTACCACTTACGAACCTACGAAGAGTTGGTAAAGAGAGATTAAGACCGTTTTTCATCTATAACTCACATTTATCCACCCACACCCACACGCAGACTCACCTATTGGTTATACAATAGATATTTATAGATTTTGAAATAGATAGTTATGAAAAGTTATGGAGCAATCATTTGTTTGAAATCAAGAAAGGCAACTCTCTATTATGAACTAGATTGAATCCATTATGAGCGTACTCAATGGATTGATTCGGTCTCAATTTCACACATCACATTGAAGTTGTTTTTGAGGAGCAGAGAAAGGTTAAACCAATGTCAAGATAATGCTATAGGTAGCAGCTTGTATTAGCACTCAAGAATGCTATAGATACATCCAATTTTACACTCAATTTCATACCTTGCTTAGTTATAAACTTATGAGGGGAGCTACATTACTTTCACATCATTGACACTAAACTTATTATGCGCTAATCTCAACTTGACAAATTAGTTGGATGTGAAATTGAGTGCATCCCTAAACTCATTGAGGAGTGTTAGTCCAAATGGTAAATGACCACATGGGATATACAGTGACAAATTCATGACTAATCACTAATGCTGAAATGACATTTTGATTTCTTTAAAAATTTAGAAGCCTGAGAGATTGAAAAGCTAAAGAGGGGGGGGGGGGTTTCTCATGGGTTCTCTAGACCGTTTGGTAGAGTAGATAGGTAGATTGAGTAATGTTGTTTGCATTTTTTTAAAAATATGTGTGGGTGAAAAAGTGTGTAAAATCGTGTAATATTGTTTAAAAACTGAAAATATATGTTTAAAATACTCTACCAAACAGGCCTTAAGTTTAGCCCAATCTGTTGGCTCACGGACTTGTGCACAAGATGCATGAACTGTTATTGCTATGGCCCAATATGGAAAAGGCGTATCTAGCCATTGGGCTTGCAACTATAAGAACGAGATGGCTAGCTAAGTCTGAACCCAAAGACGAGAAGGAAAATTGAGATTCTTGATTCTGGTGACAAATAGTGGGCATGGCTCACAAGCTGAATGGATGGACGTGAACAAATGCAAATGCCTTATTTATCACCCACTTTGGAAAGTAATCAATTTCCGTAGAAGCAATTAGCTCCCACAGAATGGATGAATTCCTTAATTACATGCTTGGGAAAGGTTTAATTACTAGATTATCATATATATATATATAATAAAACTATTGTTACACCAAGTCTAGTCGTATCAAACACATTCACCTAAATAATCTTCATGTGAATAATTACGCAAAATTTTCCACTGCACTTCACCAGCCCATCATTGTTTCACCAAGTCTAGTCAGATCAAACACATTCACTTAATCTTCACGTGAATAATTATGCAAATTTTTGCATTACACTTCATCAATCCGTTACTGTTGCATCAAGTCTAGTCATATCAAACACATTCGACAAACCACATACGCCAACAAATGCTACGGTTGAGACAAGTTATGTCCTATTAATTATTTATGTACTATTCAACTATGTATACTATTGTAACGTTTGTCCTATTACATACTTTGCTGCACATGAATTTTGAACACATTTGTACTACCCTACATCAGTCCCTCATGAGTCTCATCGACATAGTTCTTTAAATATTTCTACACATAACCGGCATTACCACATCAACCAATTATATAACAATTTGGTCTACCATTCATCATTCGTCAAGTTAACATCATGTACCAATTACTATTAAATGAACGAGCTTGATTTTTGGAAGCCATAATTATGATAAGTGGATACAAACAACAAGATTAGAAAACTTTTCACACTCGGATGAGAATTTCTCCAATTAGGGAAGCCACATTGACACTTTTTATTATGCACCAATCATAACTAAACTTATTAGTTGGGTGTGAAATTGAGTATCCCTATAGTAGTTGCATTGCACTCATCACGATAGTTACACGTGTCTATTTTTGGCCACGTGACATTATCTCAACAAGTCCAGTGCATCTAAGCCACACTTTTGTCGCTAAACTTATTGAGACAGTAGGCTAATCACGTGGAAAATGTATGATACTGTGTTTAGTTCGTTGCAGATAGAGAAGCACAAGAAAGCCCTGTCTTATGGAAATATGTACATTTAAAATTCTGGCGAGTTTCAACTGTCAGATTGATCCAAGCTTTAGACCTCTAAATTACACGTGAATACAATTAATACCCTTAAATTACTTGAGGATCAACTTGTGTCTAGATAGTCTGGCACAAACAAACATCTAGATTTAAGAATGCACTAAGCTATAATTTATGAAGTTGATCATGTGTTTGACAGTTAACATCGACGAATGACATCCTAATGGCTTATGTTAGGTGACACACTTGGAAGAGTCCGTGTAACAAATCATTTGATTCAAACTAGCACATAATAAAACATGAATGAAAGAGAAGCACATGTAACTCTACAATGCATACAACATGTAAAATGCACAACCTTCAGCATCCAACTCAATACTCAGACCATATAGTCTGTAGTTGGTCTATGAGAGTAGAAAAAACTTGATATCATCCATTTTTAAATGCCAAAACATGTCTTGTCTTCAGCTTAACAGCAAATTGATACATGATAATGAGTGACAATGTAAAGGTTCTTGTTCTTCAATCAAAGAAGTTGTCAAAATGCTTCTTTTAAATTATAATGGTATCTGCAATGATACATTCTGGATTAAGATCACAAGCTGGTAGATGATGGTTCAAAGTCCCTCTACATGCCCAATGCAATCCATAGGTTATCATTAAGATGGGAAAAATGTTCAGACACCCCTTGAACTTTCAAGTAGTGGCCACAACACCCCTTGAACTTTAATTTTGGCCAATTTACTCCTTGAACTTTAGACACCTGCCAAATCAATACCTCTGTAACTTCTGTTATTAAACTAACGGTAAAACTCATGTGAGAGGCACGTGGGAATGAAAACCAAAGCTGAACAGCCTGAACCGTTGAGAGAGAGGGAGAAAGTCTAAGCTCAGTTTAGGGAGAGGGGAGATGATCCAACCAGAAGTCCATCAACTACACTACATATACCACATTCACTATAGAAGAGCCAAGTAAACAGTTAATAATAGTAGCCCAGCTTGCACTCCCCCCAATTAGCTCACAACCATATGGTGCCAAAGTAAATTCTCATCAACAAATTCATCATAATAATATACTCAAAAAGATTAAGTTATTAGAAATGCATCAAAATAAACTAGAATTATTATCAAGAAATTTCAAACCCATCTAAAATCCTACCAAACAACCAACTCCTCTAATGACCATATCCCTCTCAGGCATTTCATCAAACAGCTATGTAGCATACTTAAAAAGCATTGCATTTTACATACAAAGAGCAGTGAATTGGAAAAACAACCAACTACGGGCATTTTACCACAACCAAGCCTACCCAATCCACCACAACCAGCTATCAAACCAAGAAAAAAGAATCGCACAAGGAGAACTGGAAAAACAGAGAGCAGCAAAAAAAAATAAAAAAAGGGAAAGAGAAAAATATACCAGGGTGAACAGCCAGTGAGACGACGGCGGAACTCCGGCACCAGAGAAGGGATACCGAGGTGGTTATGGACTTCTGGTTGGATCATCTCCCTTCTCTCTAAACTGAGCCCAAACTTTCTCCCTCTCTCTCAATGGTTCAGGCTGTTCAACTTTGGTTTTTATTCCCACTTGCCTCTCATGTGAGTTTTATAGTTAGTTTATTAACAGAAGAATAACAGAGGTATTGATTTGGCAGGTATCTAAAGTTCAAGGAGTAAATTGGCCAAAATTAAAGTTCAGGAAGTGTTATGGCCACTACTTGAAAGTTCAAGGGGGTGTTTAAGCATTTTTCCCCGTTAAGATCGCAAGATGAAGAAACCAAATAACGGCTGAAGAAATTTTCAATACTAGATGAATGATAATTCACATGCTGAATTCACTTTTCTATATTCTATAAGATGATGTAACTTTTTCCTCTATAAGATCTACGATTATCGAGTCAAATCCTTTTATCTGGCTGTAATTTTTATGATGTCTTTGTTTCAACTAAAACTCCATGTGAGTGCATTTCTCTTGCCCCAACACTCTTCCAATTAAAGCTTTAGTATATCGATGGGCCTTGTCCTTCAGAAAGTTATACATAAATAAGGATATAAACTAATCATTGCATTTTTTTTATAAGTAATAAATTTCATTGATAGAGGAAAACTAATACAAAAAGCCAATGCACACAGGACGTGTACTAAGGTAAAATGAGAACAAAACAGAACTAAGAACTATAAAGACTACATCTATCGAGCAAAGCAGACAAAGAAGTAGGCTAATCATTGCATTCTATAGGAAGCTAGCTCAAGCAAGAGGCCACATTATGTTCTGCAGTAAATTATTATTAATACATACATGCCACATAATCATAAAATATTCTAGAAATTTATAAGATGCCAAGTTTTCATGGTTAATATATGGCAATTAATGCCATAGATTATCCAAGTGGTTATAGTTTAGTTGTATATTTGGAGATAAAATTTCAAACATGTAAAGAACAAGCTTGAAATACGAAACCATATTGTCTTCATATCCATTTAGTGCAGGTACTGTGCATCTATGTTTCCAATTTCCACCATGCTGATTGCGCTCAAAAGTGGTAATACAAAAGAAACATGAAAGAAGCAATACCTTTAATATGAATGAAGCTGGAATAGAGAACCAATAGTCAATCTCATTGGCAAAATCACTGTGGCAGAACATCTGATTTATTCAGTCAGTGATAACAAGGTCTTAAGGTAATTCCTCTCTTAACCCCAATTGCATCAGGCCCATACCAACAGTAGTACAAAGCAAAGCTTCTAAGCAACTGAAACTTCACCAAAAAAAAAGCAAAAAGAAAAAGCTTTTCTGCCCCTTGAAATAAGAGTCTTCTTCCAAAGATTTTCATATATTTTGTAATGCTTCTGTTACTCCGTGTCCCAACTTTTCTTTTGTTGCATAAATAGGGAGGGGGCCTGGTGAGGTTCAAACCCTAGTGTCCAGGCACCACAAGAGGTGCCGGAACCACAGGGATATCCTTCAAACCCCTACTCCATGTCCCAACTTTTCCATGCTAAAAATTCTATAATTAGATCAAACCCAACTTCCTGTGCATCTTTCTTTTGAAACTTGTGAAATTTCATGGGAAAAATAAAATGCTTACTGTAATATATCCATGGCAGTGAAGTCATACATTGAGATTATCATATGCTTCAAACACCTCCTCTTTGCTTATATAGCTACCAAAGTAACTCCAATTTCATGTTTCCCATCAGCTTGGGAGCTGTGTCCCATATTCACTATTTAACCAGGAACCAACATTGATTTTATCCATTTTCCCCCTTATATTATATCATATATTAACCAGGAACCAGCATTCAGTTCTTTGCTAACTTTAAATTGCAGAACCCATAATCTTAAAGTATAAAGTGTCAAATGATAGAATCCCAGGCTCGAGAAATTAAATTTTGTTAGGGCAACACTTACCATCGATTCCAAACTGAGTTTACCAAATACATAAATTATAAGCAATCAACTGGGGGGAGAGAATTTAAGTTGAAACAATAAACATGAATTTCATACACCATACTTTCTGAGGCTATATATTGTGTAGCCAAGTATCAATCTTTGACAACATAATTTATGTATTAAAACATTAAGAGGTTAAAAGAACATTGCACAACAAAAACTTCAAGTAAGAACCGAGTCAAGAGATAAAACAACACACCTAATGCTATTGACACGGGAAGAGCTGGCAAAGCTTTCTGATATAGTGCCAAGAGCATCAAAGTGACACCTAGACCAGCTATAATAGCAAGATAACATGCATACACTGTCATAAAATCATACATGGCTGCCCTACCAACCAACACACTATAGAAGATGAAGTCTCCTAGCCCCAGCTTGATTGCACCTGAAGAACCCAACCCAATTCCCTCTAGCATCAAACTTTCACCTGACGCATCATCTTCTGGTTGATGCGGCGGAATATTCATTCTACCACCAATTAAAGGCGCGGATAGCTCAGCATCCCTTTCTGGAACACGGCCCTCTTCAGCTCTAACTAAACTAGTGTCAGTGTGGCCAATAACTACGGAATTAGAATCTGAATCTGAGTCCGGAACAGCAGTGGCATTCAAAGTGGAGTTTGACTCAGGATTCACATTCTCACCAGAAACATAATTGCCATTTGAATTGTGGTTAGACCCATTAACTGAATCTTCACCCCTCCTGTCTCTCCAAACCCTCCTTTGAGGTACTCCACCTGTTGAACCTGAATCATTACAATTCACCGGTCTAGCCTCATAAACCAGAGCTGGGATATCTTCATCCCTTGATATTGCAAGCTCTACCAAGAGTCTTAATGGCCCAACCGGCAACAAAACCGCGGCAAGATCATACAATGCCATGGCAACCAATAGCACCCAAGTGGTCCATTCAGGCAACAGAGTAAACCAATAAGCAACCAACATTCCAATAAGAACCAAGTACCCTTGTGTCACAATAATTGCAATTTTTGTCATGAAGACAGCCAAAACACCCACGACAGCAAAATTAAACAAAACCACCAGAAATGTGATACAATCAATGGGAATACTATATTTCTCTATCAGAAATACTGCAATTTCACCGCCCATGAATCCCAAAACAACAAAAGAAGAGAAACCCATGTAGTATTTCAGGAACTTAGTGCATCTAAAGTAGAAAAGGAGCACCAAAAGAAACGTGACCAAAGTGACAACAGCCACAAACACAAGGGAGTTCAAAAGGGCACCTAAGAATTTGTCCCAGGATGAGTCTGAGCTGCTCTCACTGTACGCTATGGTGGCTATGGAGGTGGCTGATGCTGAATAAGAAGATGAAGAATCTGTGTTGAGAACAGAGACCAAAATCACCACCAATAACATGCAGAGTGAGACTGGTGTTATGATTCTGATTATCTCTTCCCCAAGAGATTCAAGAATGCTTCTGGGCCTTGCATTTGGGGCCATTGGGTGCTCGAAAATCGAATCAATTTCGGATCTTGGAGGTGTTTGAGAATTGAAAGGAAGGGGTTTGAGTTTGAAGTTTTTGCAGGGTTTGGTTGTTTGACCTATCGGTAGTATGGTCAACTGAACTGCTTCGTGATGATAAGAGATCAACCGTCCTTTCTTCCAGTGGGGACAGCTGGATATCTCATTGGTGGAAACTTTTTACCCAAACAAAAATCCCTTTTTTTTTTTTGCTAAAACAAAAATCCCTTTATTGCTTCCCAAAGAATAATAAAAATAATCCCTTTTTTAAATTTCTTGTTTCTTTAGTAGTTGCTTTTTATTTTTCAGTTTTAAATTTTAAAAATTAAAAATTTGAACAATACTAAAACCAAAACTATTTATACAATTTTTGCTATAACTTGTCAGATGGTGACTTGTGAGTAGTGAACTCACATGAACATATCATTTCTCTTTTCCATGACTTATTACTTGCCACTAAGGTAAATTGTGACAAAAATTGTATAAATAATTGTGGTCCTATCATTTTTCTTAGAAAAAAAAATTACTGTTTTAGTAACAACAAAATAAATTAAGGCAGGCAATCAAGTATAGTTCATATTCATAGACACCCAGTCACACCCTATCCCAAAAAAGAAAAAGAAAAAGTACAATTCTTCGTACAGCCGATAAGAAATATTATATCCATGATTCAAAAATTTGTGAACACCACTTTTTGTAACATTATGGGTGAGTCTGTCAACAATTTTTTATTTTTTACCTTTTACTTTTTATTTTAAGCTTTTTAAAAATAAACTAATTTTTAACTTTTAATATTGCATTATGTATACAAGTCATTTCCAAACAAAAGCTAGAAATATTATTTTTGTAATAAAATTGAAAATGAAGTAAACCCTTAAATATTACATATCAAAACCTAAAATAATTATTGACACGTTCATAAAACCACACATTTAATGTTATAACATACTAGATTATAGGAGAAATTTATGGGTATAAACTCATCCTAGCATCTCATTCAGGCAAGTTCCAACTTATCCTTAATTGGAGGGGTGAAAAAGTAGAAAGATAGAAAATAGAGAATGGATAGAAAAGTGGGAGAATAGAAAAGATCTTAGTTTCCCTCGTTTGTGTTTGGTTGGGGGTGAAAAAGTGGAGAAATGGAAAAATGAATTTGTAAAAATTTATTCATATGCCCTTATTAAAAAATGTGCCCAATTATAAAATAAAAAAAAAGGTGTCAAAAAAAAAAAAAAAAAAAAAACCAATCACCCAAATTTATTAAACAAGATAAATTATGCCTAATTTAAAAATAAAAAAAAACCACTTATAGTTAAACCAAAAATAAATAAAAAATAAAAATAAAAAAGAATGAAACTTGTATCATGCTGAGGAAAAAAAAAAAAGCGAAAAAGCAACAAGTCCACGTAAGAGGAGGAGGGGTAGTTCAGTCATTGACTACAACTATTCTTCTCCCTTTTAATTTCTCCCCAAATTGGGGAGATAGAATTTTGGTGCTGCAGGGGAGAAAACACCTAGACCCCACCAATTTTCCATCCTCTCATTCTCTTCAACTAAATACCCATAAAATTAATTTTCTCTCTCCTATTTTCTATCCTCCTTGTTTCACTCTAACCAAATGGACCCTAAGGGTGTATATGGTTGGGGTAAAAACAAGGAGGATGGAAAATAATAAGAGAAAAATAGAGTGGAAAATGTTATTTTCCATTGTTTGGTTGAGGAAAGAAAATAAAAGAGACAGAAATCAAGGGAGAAAGTTTTCTCTCCCAGCCCCACTTTTTTTATTCTCCCAAATTGAGAGGAAAATGGGGAGGGAAAAGTGGTGTGAAATGAATTTTACACAAATATCCTTTCACCTACCCCTCATTCATGACCTAATGATTTTTGTCTTTTCTCATACTTATCACTTTACCTTCTCACAGCACAACAACGTCCAAGTTCTCTTCTCTCCCTTTTTTTTTTCTTTTTTTTATGTGACCTGATCAAGTCGATACATTCTATTGTTTATTGTCATTATATTCCTCATCAATCTATTGTTTCTTGTTGATTTTTTTAATTCGTATAACATTCAATTTTTTTTTTTTTCATTCATTTATCGACCTTGTCCTCATTAGTTTCCATTTATTTTTTTCTCCAGCCAAGGGGTCTTTTGATTTCCTATCCAGTTGAGACATGTATTTCCTCTCCAGCCGAGATAGGTATGACCTCCACTTTTTTTGCTATTTGATATTATTTTATTTTTCCTAGAATCTTTCTCCTATATTTTTTTTTTTTAAATTCTTTTTCCTTTAATACACACACCATTGTGCTATTTTTATTATCTATTTCTTATTTTTTCCAAACCCATATGGGATTATTGAATCTATGCATATAAAGAATCCATGTATTGTGTGTGAAAGAGAGAGGTTCATGTGCTTTGATGAGGTTGGATTTTATTGTTTGGTATTAGTTGTGATTGTTAGAATCTGTTGGTGTAAGGTTTTGATTTATTAGTGGTTGTGTTTTGCTGAAATATATCATAACTTCTCATGTGTTCTTGATTAACCTAGAGCAGTGTTTGGTAATTTAACATGAAAATGCTCTGTATCAGGTTTGAAGCATGTCATACCTTTTCGTTATATTTTTTTTTATTGATTTTAATTAGGAACATGTTACAGATATATTCCGTTCTCTTGTTATGAGGAGGGTTTGATTAGTTTACTTGAAGTTTAGGAATGTCTATATTTAACTTTTGTAGTTTTAAATATAGACGATATGTTTACTACCCATGTTAATTTTCATCCAAGTTTAGCAGAGTTTGTTAGTGTTTATTGAAGTTTAAAATAGCTTAATATATGTGGTTAAGCTTTTGAACCAAGGTATTCTCAAAAGGGCAAAACTTAAGTACAGTACCTTAGATGCAATACCTTAGGTTCCCACTTAAATTTCAACCATATGACTATTTAACTAAAATCCTCAAACAGCGTTAACTTAAAACACTTCCATCCATCTTTATTTCCCCTGCACTCACGTTTCAAACCACTCTTCAAAGTCAAACCACTCTGTCATACTCTTTCTTGTAATCAAGCTAATCCACCATCCCACCACCCAATACATCCACCAAAACCTCATCAACGTTATCATCATCACCACTTAAATCAACAATGCTAAAAACCATAAGGACCATAATTGATTTCACAAAACTGGAGTGAGTTGGATCTGATTTGTGACAAGAGGGAGTCGATTTCACTAAAGGGTCATAGAGGCTGATGGGTTTCGACTTAGTTCCAGAAGAAAAGGAAGGCGTAGATGAAGAAGATGAGGATGGAGAGTCTGACTCATGAAGAAGACGAGGATGAAGAAGTAAGGAGCTTGACTCTCCTCTCCGGTCGCCAGTCTGACTCATGTTTTGCATCGCAGCTTGCGATCTAGTCGAAGGCACCAAGTCTATGGCCATCGCTTCCGCCGTCAAGATGATCCACATCAAGTCTCTCATCACAACAATCTCACTTGCATGGAAAATTACAATCTTCATCGGTGAGGGAGTAAGGGAAGGAGGAGAAGGGGTGTAGGTTGTGATGGTGGTGTAGGAGGTGCTTGGAATTGCCTCCTGAACTTGCCCATCGCCATTGTTGCATTTTTCTTTCTTTCTCTTATTTTCACAAAAAGGTATATGGGATTGTGAAGTTTGTGAAAAATTGATTTTTTTTCTTTTTCTTTTGGGAGAGTAGGACTATTGAAGGTTTGTGAATTTTACAAGAAGTCAATTTCTTCTTGTGAGTTGTGAGATCAAAGATTTTTCAGATTGAGGTGATGGGATTTTCTTGCTTCTAAATGGGTTTTTGATTCTTTTGATACAGGGGAAAAAAAGGGAAAGAGCTATAAGTTGTAACGTCGTTTGTTTAGTGTTTAAGTAAATACACGTGGCTGAAATTTAAGTGGGGAATTTAAGGTACTGTACCTATGTTTTGCAATTCTCAAAATGTGATTTTGGGCTTTGTGTGTAATGATAACAACAAACTTACCCCTTTCCACAATTTCCACTATTCCTTTTACATTGTACCAATGAGGTTCAATGTTGAAATTTACTCCAATAACATTAGCAACACGAGTTCTTTGTCTGTTGTCTATACTGTACATGGTTGGCTAACATTCCCTACCAATAATTTGTCTCAGATTAAGAACTTGAGCTTGACATAATTTTTTACATGATTAGTTGTGTATTAGTTTTTTTTTATAGTGTTTCTTTGCTAGTTATGTTTTGGACGATAAGAACAGAAAAACCAAGATAAGGTGCTTTAATTAGTAATTATTATGACCAATGTATTGATTATTTCTTACTTGTGATGGATATTTGGTAGATGGATAATCCAACTAATTGGGATAATAGTCCACCGGAAGATTTAAGTAAGAGTTGGGAGGAAAATGGTCAAGATCAATTGAGGAATACTCATGAATTGAACCAATTTGGTTTGCAACTTTTGATTGATTGGTAGAGAAGACAAGATGTAGCAATTTTGCAACTTCTTGTACATGTGGTGCATGGAATATGGATGATAGGCATATATTGTAGTTCACGTTATGTGGATAGAATACTTACCGAAAGTAGTGGGGAAAGAGAAAATGTTCAGCAAGAACTACTAAGTGAACTTAGATGTAGTAGGAAATGTAGAGACATAATTCGAATAGGGTCTTATGCCTTTGCTAAGTTGTGTGAAATTCTTTAAGGAACTGACCGTCTTAAAGACACTAGAAATGCTTCTGTTAAAGAGCAAGTAGCCAAGTTTCTTAACATTTTAGCACATAATGAGAGAATTCATACGGTTTCCTTTTTTCTTTCATCGTTCTAATGAGACCATAAGCCGTCATTTTCACAATGTGTTGAGAACAATCATTTACTTAGAAGATCAGTTCCTTCTACAACCTAATGGGGCAGAGGTTCCTTAACAAATATGAAATAATCATAGATTTTACCCATACTTTAAGGTTAACATATTTTCAAGCAACTATATGGATTGCTTTAATATGAATAAAAAATTATTGATTTAATAAATTGCTTTAATTCTAGGATTGTGTAGGGGCTATTGATGGGACACATATTCATGTAAAAGTGTCAGCAATAAATGCGCCTAGATATCAAGGGAGGAAAGAGTACACAACTCAAAATATATTGGCAGTATGTGATTTTGACATGAGGTTTACATACATTTTACCTGGACGGGAAGGGACTGTCTCTGACTCGAGGATAATTAAAAACGCTTTAAGTAAGGAAGATAAACTTATAATCCCTAGAGGTAATGTTAAGTTATAAATACAAAGTATACTTATTAAAAATATAGAGAATTACTTATATATATATATCTATATATAGTGAGTTACTTATATAAATTATTTTCTTAATAGGCAAATATTATCTAGTAGATGCGGGTTTTATGCTAAGAAGTGGACTTATGGCACCATATAGGGGTGTACGTTATCATTTAAAAAAGTATTCAGCACGTGGCCTAGAAAATGCTGAGGAAATATTTAATCATTGGCATTCCTCTTTGCGCAATGTCATTGAAAGGACATTTGGTGTGTTGAAGCAACAATTTCCTATTATATCTAGAATGACATAACCTTTTTTTCCAGTTGATACAGTTACTGAGATTATCTTGGCTTATTGTATATTGCACAACTATCTTATGGGAGTTGATCCGGATAAAAGGTTGATTGTAAAAGTTGATCAAGAGATTTCGAATGGTGACACACATAACGAAGCTAGAAACAGTACAAATGATAGTGATGCAGATGTTAGAAGAGGAGCAATATTACGAACTAGTATAGCAAATGGAAATTTTTCAATTCAGAATTGATAATGTGACAGCAAGTATAAGGTAAGGAAATGAGATTGCTAAGGAGGGACTTGCTATTATGATGCAAGGACATGAGATTGCTAAGGGGGACTTGCTATAATGGAGAGAGAACGTCCACATTGTTACTCTAAGGATGAAGTATTTTCTGAATTGGTGAAAATAGGAATACCGACAGATGTGTAACTTGATGCTATGCTCTTCCTAATTAAGGATCTAGCCAAAATGAGAACATTTTTTGGTGTTCCAACTAGTGAGTTACGACAACAAATATTATTGAAGATGATGTATGCTAAGGAATCTTAGTGGTTGGATAATTGTCAACTGACTTTTGGTAGTAGCAAAGTTGTTGCATAGTACTAAACAATGCAGCTTAACATTTTGCCGACTTTTGATTTGCTAACTTTTGTGGGCTGAATGTAGTATATTACATAATTAGCAATATTTGATGATTTTGTATTTCGATTAAGATGCTAGAAGATAATATATTTTTTTTATTTGCACTGTGCTATGGATGAATGGAATTAATATCATTTCATGTTCAACATGATTGCATTGACCACGAAGTGGAATAATATATATATATATATATAGTGTGTTGATAAATTTAGTTTGAAATAGATAAAGAATTTATAAATATTTATTGAATAGTAAGTTTTGTTGCTCAAGTGAAGAAAGTTTAAATATTGGTTGAATGATGTGTTGCCTAGGTGAAGAAAGTTTGATTATTGGTTGAATGGTGTGTTGCCCAGGTGCATTCATGTTTGTCCAGTTGCTGACCACATTGAATGGTTACAACATCTTTTGCCCACAAAAGTTTGCTGAATTCCTCTTTGCTGACCACATTTTTGTGAGCTGAATGTAAAAAATGTTTGCCTAGTTGCTGACCACGTTGAATGGTTACAAAATCTTTTACCCACAAAAGTTTGCTGAAATCATCTTTGCGGACCACATTTTTGTGGCCTGAATGTAGTTTTTACATTTTCCCAAGTGCATTCATGTCATGACCTTTTGCTGGTTACAAAATCTTTTGCCCAATTGAATTTATATGTACATTATTGTAATTTTTACATTGTAATTATAAAAAAAATAATAAAAATATATATATATATATATATATATATGATGTAGTAAATTTTATATTATTTAATGAGTACAAATAAATCTATTTCTTACCTATTATGTAACAAGGGTATAATAGTCAATTTATATAAATTACATTTTCCATCCTTCCATTTTTCTCTCCAACCAAACAAAATAGTTTTTCACCCTCTCACTTTTCCACCCCTCCAACCAAACACACAAGAGAGAAAACCAAATATTTTCTATCCTTCCACTTTTCTACTCCTCTAACCAAACAGATCATAAAGCTCATCCAAACTAGAGATGGGGCAAGTTATATCTCCATTATGAGATAAGGAAAATATGCACAACCTAACTTAAATATGAAAAGCTCACACTTTGAAACATGTAGGCTAAACTCAACTAGAAGTACACCACAATTGCACAATGCCAAGGGGGTAGTGCACACTCCTAAGATGTCCACTTATATATTACGCCCAAACATGTTCCATGACAATCATGGAAAATGGTTGAAATCGTGGGATAAGTGGGAATTGTCTTATACATATGCTAATCCTCATGCACATCGAGGTATGAAAAAACACACACACAAAACACTTGATACTAAAAAATATTACCCTTTTGAGTGCTAACTTAAGTATCACAGTAATTTTTATCGGCACCACATCGGTATAAATTTCAAACACTTTTGTGTTCTTTATTGTTAGTCTTCCAAAGCCTAAGTGAGACACGTGATCACAGATTCTAGTTGGAGATGATCTTGATAGAACAACAACTCCATACTTTGGTTAGAAGTATGCAATAACTCACTTGGCAGAATCATGATATGATGCATTAACTTTAACAATAATGTCATGAAGACAACCCCCCTCCTCAAAGAGAATTGATGTTCACCTGAATTCAAAAGACCAAAATGAGTAGCGCTATTACTAATTGATGACACAACAAGAACTAGTTTTGTCATATCTCAATATTTAATCGACATTGAGTCCTCATCCTAAAATCTGGTCGATGATGGAAGGTGAGTCTCAATTCTAAGATTTGCTAGGGGTTGATTTTTTTATTTGTGGGTTTTGATGTTTTGATCCATGAGTTTGATTTGTAATGTGAGTTAGTTTTTCAAATCTCTCATGTGTGGCGAAATTTGGTGGCACCTAACTTCCTCGCTAACGTAAACCGCCACTAACATTGCTAGAAAATCGTTTCAAAAGTGTGGCGTCAATTTGCATTTTTTGGAAACTAAGGAGGTCAACACAACCCAAAAACCTCTCCCTAAACTAACTACATCGATTGATAACACGCCCCTAATTGTTTACTCAAAACCTCTAGGATTTATTGTTTTTAGTGAAACCACATTTGAGTTTTGTATGTTTATATTTTTTTAGTAGTAACAAATTCAAAGGGTAGGGAGGTAATTTCACATCTTGAAGATAATTGTTTATTGCCAATAAAGAAAAATGATTTTTATTAAAAAAAACTATTTTATTTATATATATATATATATATATATATATATATATATATATAAAAGAGGTGCTTTATCCACAATATTTTTACAACAAATCATAAGTAGTTAATTGTAATTGGTTCAAATTTGAACTTAACACTAAGATTATTATTTTTTTCCAACAATAACAATTAGTAACAACCTGACACTTATGATTTGTTGTAAAAATATTGTGAAAGTATTGTGAACATATCATTTCTCATATATAAAAATGATCACATTGCCTCAACTTTCACAAACACAAAAACACAACCCAATCCAAACCTCACACGTAAAACCCGTACCCTCCCAACAAAAATACCCACACTTCCACCGTCACACCCCTCATCCAACGGCTCACACCCAATAACTCCAAATCGTACGGCCCAGATCTCTCCAATCCATCCTTAAATCTCTCTCCCCTCATTTCATTTTCCACTTTATAAGATAAAACCCTCCGCCGGGTCTCGAAATCTATTTTTAGGGTTTTAGACTCTCTCTGCTCTCGCTGTCACTACCAAAAAACGCAGAGAACAAGGTACGCTTCTAAGCACTGAGAGAGAGAGAGAGACAGAGACAGAGAGCCTCATAGCTCTCGATTCTACTTCCGATTTTTTGTTTTCTCTTGCTTTCGCTTTCATTTCCTGTTTCTATTGCTGATTCTCTATTTTTTTTTTCTTTTTTTTTGGATTTACACTCATTTTTAGGGTTTGATTTGGGTTACACTAAATCGATCAGCTTGTTTGTGTGTTTTTGGCTTAGATGTTCTTGATGATTCATATGCGTATATGATGTTTGCCTCTTTGTGTGTTTATGTATCTATTAGATTAGACTTTAGAGCTCTGTTTGGTTTATGGGAAAGTAAAATTTTTGATTTTTTTGTGCTATGGGTTTTTTTTTTTTTTTGTGTGTGCAAGTTTGGATGGAAATGAAATTGCTTTTTGGGGATTACTGTGTTTTGTATTTAACCCGTTTGGGTGTCCAAACAGTAAGTGGGGTTAAGTATTGAGGGGTAGTGGTCTGTGATCAACTATCAAAATTGATTTTAATTTTTTTTTTTTGATCATATGGGTATGCTTGCAAACATGAATATGCCTTTGATTTTTGTATGAATTTGCAGTTTGGAAGTTTGTGTTGTTTGGATATGGGTACATGCTTATTTGTGATTGTCACACCAACAAGAGTCTGTTTCAGATTTTTATTGACACTTTTATAAGATTGTTTTTCTGTGCTATGTTTGAAAATCACCAGGGAGCTGGTGGGTATCGTTTGGTTTGTTAGAACCTCTCAGTTGTCTCTATCATCTTATTGATTTCTTCTATGTTTTAAACCCAAAATTTATAGGCTTTCTTCTGTGTGTTTCCTGTATTTCAATGGCAAGGAGTGACTCTTTTCGTAAATGTTTCATGCTGTTATTGTGATAGCACGTGCAGTTCTCACCATCTATTTTGTGATTCTTATTTTTTCATGATGACTTGATGAGGTATATATTGAGAATGGCATGTTGTGATTTCAGTTTCCTGCCCTTTTTTTGGTAGGTTATTGCAATGGCTTTCTTAAGTAAAGTTGGAAATCTGCTTAGACAGACTGCGAGCAAGCAGATCAGCTCAGAATTTGGTGCCTCGAAACCGTCTTTCTTTCAAGCTATACGATGCATGTCATCCATGTCAAGTTCAAAACTTTTTATTGGAGGTGCCACCAAATTGCACTTATTAGTTGCATTACGACTTTATTTCTTTGTTTTTAGACTTCTTATATTGTATTTTTCAGGTCTTTCATATGGCACAGATGAGCAAAGTTTGAAGGAAGCTTTTGCTAAGTATGGAGAAGTTGTTGAAGGTGTGTTATATTTATCACATGTTTAATTGTTGGCTCTTCCTTTGTATACTTTTGAAAAAGTATATGCTCGAATGCATTCGTCTTAATCTCTATAAAATGGTGCGTGCGTTTTTTGGGTACCTTTGACTTTAATGGGTTTGGGCAAGTTTCATTTGTGCCTTCTCTTTTTCCTGCTGCTAAAATTCCTCATATTTTATGGATTCAGTTCATGGTACTTAGGAGTCACAGACATGTCAAACTCTTTGGCATGTCCATGAACATGGTTACATGCATATACGACTATATGAGAATGTCCAGAAATTAAATAGCTATTTTCAAAATTACATACTCCAGGGACAACTTGAGATGAGTCTTTCATCACAGCAATGAATAGATTTGTGGCTTAAATTCCAAAAAGAAAAAGAAAAGGACAAAAAGCAGAACAATCTTCCCTGTCCACCATAGTCGATTAGGGCTTGAAACCATAGCCCAAGCAAAATGTAATAATCATGCCTTTAAAGATTTATGTGGATGAAAGGTGTTGGCAATGGCTGGTGGTGGGAAGTGGTAGTGTTGTGTCTTCAATGGAAAAGGAAGAAAGAGTTGAGGAAGTGGAGATTGTAGGGTTTGGGCATTTTACTATTTTTGCCTTAACACAAGTCTTCATATTCTTGCCACCTATATATTGGGTCCTGATTAGGCAACGTGCCGATTCTGCTAATAGAGTGGTTTTGTTTTGATTTAAAATAATTTGTACTCTTTGCCACTGGTTATTGTTTTATTTGGTCTTTGGGAGAACTGTGGTTGCATGTGGAGGGTCTATGAGGCTGAAGTAGATGTGGTTATATCCGTTTATTATCCTTGGGCTTTTGAAACTGAACTGTTGTAGGCTTGAGTGGTTATTCCTAATTAGCCATAGTACTAGCCTTGGGCTCCCCAAAAATTAGTATGATTATCTTGATACCTTTTTAAAGGTTTTCCTGCTTGTTATTTGTTTTAAGCCTAAATGTAACACAAAATATGTCCTCTGTATATATGTATATAACATTTAATTTTGCTATATTCATGCCGTATTGTATCCTAGTTTTTCAAAAATTGCCATGTTTTGTCTGTAATGTATTGTGCCTGTGTCCTGTCCTGTATCTGGTAGAAACATAAGTACTGGAAATACATG
Source organism: Quercus robur (assembly GCF_932294415.1). Classification (NCBI taxonomy): domain Eukaryota; kingdom Viridiplantae; phylum Streptophyta; class Magnoliopsida; order Fagales; family Fagaceae; genus Quercus; species Quercus robur. The sequence continues at coordinate 38,367,593 of NC_065543.1, forward strand.
CTGACTAAAGTTGGCATTTATTGTAGCAAGAATCATTATGGACCGTGAGACTGGTAGATCCAGAGGATTTGGCTTTGTTACATATGTTTCAAGTGAGGAGGCCTCCAGTGCTATCCAGGCCTTAGATGGACAGGTAATGTTACTGATTTGTTGCTCTTCATTTGTTAATCTCTTTGTCTGTAAGCTGTGACGGATAAAGCTTGGCTATTTGGAACTTTTATGACCTTCTCACTCTAAAACTGTTGCCAAAATTACCCCAATGACTATCCTTGCCTCCACTAATGATATCACCTAACAGTTTTAACTTAGTATGCCCCTTTCAGCATCACAATGAACTTCTATTCCATGCCTGTTTTAGCATTGCAACTGCTATGTTCACTTGTGTTATGGGAATTGAAATTCAAAAACCTGTATGATGAGTGGTAATGTCATTGGATTGTCAAGTCTCACACTTGAGGACTTGGATCTTTGAAACACCCAATAAAGTACAAAACCTGACTTGCAAATATTGGAATTACTTCATAGCTAAGTAATCCATGCAATGCAACTGATGTCTTGATGGTGTTGGTATAATAGGTGTACGGTAACTCTTCTATGCATGGCATAGAAATGTGTATTAATTATAAGAATTATGATGTTGCCGAACTCCACCTTTGCTCTTTCCAAGTAAATTACAAACGTGTTTTATGAATTGGTTTGACCTCTTTTAATCTATTGATTATTGCTGGTAATTTTTAATTGACTCTTTCCTTTTTGCGGTAACATTACCTCCTAGGATCTCCATGGTCGTCGGGTAAGGGTGAATTATGCTACTGATAGGGCTCGTCCTAGCTATGGAGGTGGTGGCTATGGTGGTGGCGGCTATGGTGGTGGTGGCTATGGTGGTGATGGCGGCTATGGTAACAATGCTTATGGTGGTGGTGGTGGTGGCTATGGTAACAATGCATATGGCGGTGGCAGTGGCGGTGGCGGCGGCGGCGGCTATGGTAACAATTCTTATGATGGTGCTGCCAGTGGAGGCTATGGCACTGGTAGTAGCGGATATGGTTCGGGTGGGAATTATCAAGGAGGTGGTGGTGGCACTGGTAGTGGCTACAGTGGAGGTGGTGTTGGTTACAGCAGTGGCGGCAATTACGCCAGTGAGAACAGTGGAGGCTATGGCAATACTGGTGGGAATTTTGATGTTTCTGGTGGTAGTGGTAACTTTGCCTCTGGGGATGGCAGTAACATAGCCGGTAGTGGATTTGAAGGAAGTACTGGACAGGGCTTTGGTGGTGTTGATCAATTTGGAACCAATGAGAGTAGCAGTGTGGATGGTGCAGCTGGAGATTTTGACAAAGATGCTTCTTTGGAAGGAAACTTAAGGGATGACGACGATGAGACTGGTGATTTTGCCAAAAGGGCCTGAAAATAGTTGAACCTGCTTTTACCATTGTTACTAGTAGACTTTCTTTGTTGTAGTTTTTTCTTCTTTTTCCTTGAACTATTTATTTATATTTATATTGGATTTGGCTCTGAAAACTTGACTTTGATGCACTCTTCTAGTGTGTTTTCCCGATGAGAATCAACGAATGTTAGAAAATAATCTCTCTGTCTCTCTCTCGTGTGTGTGTGTGTGTTCTGCTACCTGAAAGTGTACATATAGAGATAAATGTGTATAGAAGATCAAATGCACTATCAAGAGTGTTCAGCGGTTCAGCCTGAAACTAGATTTGGTTGTCCTTTGATATGAGACTGTAATGTTCACGTTTAAATGTGTATTTAACCATTTTCTTCTTTAAATCCTTGGATAATGGTGCTACCATGTGTGCTATGCTGATCTCTAATGTGATGAAGACATTCCTATGTGGGTATCTAATGATACTAAAGGTTTTTTATTTTTTTCTTGGACAAAAAAGTTCCTATAGCTGTGGTATTTGCGTATTAGAATTTAGTAGTTGTGGAGAAAAACAGTAATCATTTTTTAAGTACCGATAATCTTTTGAAACTAAAATTATTTGCCTATTAGATCGAAACAAGGTGAGACCTATGCCTTGTGCAAAGAAGCCACATCAAAACAGTGCTCGTTGTTGCCGCTGCCCGCCACCCACCTAAACGAGGCTGGAACAAAACAAATTTTGACTCTCAAACTTTCGCTGATACTAATGAGGCGGGCTTAGGGGTGGTGATTCCTAGTTATCTTGGTCCGGTCATGGGGCTTCTTTACCAGGTTCTGTAGCTATGGTGGAGCTGTTAGCTGCTAAGAGGGCCATTGAGTTCGAACTCTAAATTTGAATTTTCAAAACAGAAATAGGCACAGCAGTGGTAATTAAAAACCTCAACAACTCCAATTTGAATCTGTCAGCAGGAAGCTAAATTGATGGCCAAAAATATGGAGCGTTTTCTGTCGCTCATGTGGGAGGACATGAAAACAAGGTTTATCATGCCTTAGTAAGGATAGCTTTAGCCTCTTCTGCTTTACTGGTTTGGTTGGAGGATGTTCTAGCAGACATTGAAGCTTTAGTTTGTAATGATCTCAGTTCAGTTTAATAGAAGTTTGAAGTCTTGATTCTCGAAAAAAACCTTGTTGCTGTTTGTGGCTATTATGAAATTTTTTGTTACCTAGTAAAGTTCCAAATCCTTTGATCAAATAGTACGGTTCTTTTCCTTTTCCTGTCTATTTTGGGTCTTTTCTTAGCTGGAGAAGACTACTCATGTGTAGGGGGGAAGCTGACACATCTTAAAATTAGAACCAGCCTGCCCCAACAAGAAATGCCAGATTATTTAAAATTTAAACGAGTAGTCTTCAAATTATTGAGTAACCAATCCTCTATCCACTAAAATTTGAATTTATGGTTAATCGTTATTTTAGATTTTCCTTTTTCTTTTTTGGGTGAGTTCATGACTTGTGCTTGTGAATTTCATGCACTTAAGTTATTTCTTCTTAATTACTTAACTAAAGAAAAAGATAAGTACTTGGCTAAAGAAAAATGATTGTGACATAATTTTTGAGTGGATTTTATAATGAACTAGCCAGCTTTTTTTTGGCTAATTGGGGTGAAAGAGAACACTTTTTTTGTGCTTGTTCAGAGCTATTAAAGCACAGTAATTCCCAGGTGAGTGTAGTCTACTAGTCCCACACACAAACCTGGTAATTATAGGGGAGAATGAAAAATCCTTTTGGTATGGCATGAAGATGTTGACTAAAATACTTTTTAACTTGAAACTATTAGAACAACCACTCGGAGTTAATTGGGATAGACCTTGGAAATGGAATCAAAGACATTGGCATTCAAAACAAAGAGAGTGGGTAGTCTTAACTGAACATAAATAATACTAACAAAACTCAATTTGCAGTTCTAGTGCTTCTAATGGGAAAATTTAGTGTGATGTAATGTTCTCTTTTGTTCACTTCAATAAATATAAGCTCTTTAGGATAATGTATGTTTTTTACTTTTGGCTAGCATCTGCTGCAAGTTCAACGTACACTTGGCCTAAATTTATTTATTTATTTTTGATGAATGAGAGGTAAAGTTTATTGATTTGAAAACATAACAAATATACTTTGCAGTTTACACACCACACATCACTTATTGTGCAGAACAGAACTCTCTATCTACGATACAGAACACTGCACTTTTAAAACAGAAAACAATACACCTTTAAAGCAAATAAATCAAACTCAATACTGCTCGACTCAGACCAGAAGGCATAAAGCTTGTAACCAACTCAACCCATCAACAAAAGAAGAACAGGAGCTTCTATAATTTCCCAGCAGAACATAGGATTAATGACACTATAAGGCTTTCCTGCTAAGAACTCTAATAGGAACCCCCCATTCAGGGGCGGAGCCACGTTATGCTTTGGGGGGGCCATGGCCCCCCCAGAATTTTTTGAAACCTCTATAATAGTAGGAAAAAAATGGTCTCACAGTTTTTCATTTAAGAGCTGGCCCCCCTATGAGAAAAACTTGGCCCCTCCTCCAATACGTAGCCATAAAAATGCCCCACTCCAAATTCCTACTTTTTATCTTTTTGACTTTTCCTTTACTTCTCTCAGACATGTCAGCCATATACCACATTTTTTTTCTTGTGTGAGGCCATATCCCATAGCTATTCAAAGACATATGTTGTACTAGTGTAGGAATTATCATTAGAGAGTAGAGAAACTATGAGAGAGTAGAGAGACTATGAGGGTATAGTATTAGACTATTAGTAGGAATGAAATTGATTTTGAATTTAGTTGGGATGAATGAAATTGATTTTGAATTTATTTTTGACCATATAGTCTAATTTGGTTGAATTTAACTGCTATTTATTTTATGGTTGCTTATAGTGACTTTGTTATATTTAATTTTTATAAATATTATTTCTTGTAAATGTAGTCTAATTTTGGTTAGATATAATGTTTTTTTCTAAAACTAACACAGGAAGACATGTATATATGTATATATGTCATACTTTGTATTTTTCTTGAATTGCAAATCAATATGATAATATTACCTCGGCCCCCCCAACCAAAAATTTCTGGCTACGCCCCTGCCCCCATTCTTTGCAGAAAGCTTCATTTATATCTGAGCTCTTGAAGCAACCTTACCTCTTTGGCTAGGATTTACAACTTTTTTAAACCTCATATATTTTTACTTTTTCAAAATACAAGTATATTTTAGGCAAAAATCCAAAACTGTTCCTTTAACTTTTAGCTTTTGTCATTTTAATTCTCTAATTTTCAGTTTTGCCATTTCAATACTTTAAATTTCAATTTTTGTCAAAGTAATCTTTTTGTTAGAATTCAGTTACTTTTTTTGTTAAGTGGCTCTCTCTCTCTCTCTCTCTCTTTTTTAATAATTGTCGTAATTAAAAGAAAATTTTAAAAAGCTGTTAAATAAAAAATATAAAAAAAAAGTTAGAAATCAAAACCAAAATTTACGAATGACGATGGAAATCAAAAATCGGTCTGAATCACATCTTTGGCTTTGGACCCCATCTGAGACAGTAGAAAAATTGTAGCTTTCAACACCTGGGGATCAACTGAATTGAAAAGGATCTCTGTAAACCCATTGATAATTCATAATTGTATTTCCTGAAAGCATAGTTTTGATATCCACATCCATATATGCTTCATGCCAGAACCGCTCAATTTGAATGACATCCATTTCAGACTCCTCCAGGACTTCTGACATACAAAGTTTGCTAATTACATGTCTTAACTCACTAATTGCCCCATCAATGGTGGCTTTGCTTATGACACTATTAGGAGAAGTGGAAGGCCTTATTGACTTCATGATTGGCTCCGCCTCCGGTGAGGATTATCATATTGGTTTGGAACTGAAATGGGATTCTGTTCTTGCCAGCTTGCAATTAGCATTTTAACCGATTTCTGATTTCCATCGTCATTCGTCGGTTTGGTTTTGATTTCTTAAATTGTTTTCTTCTTTTTTTTTTTTCTTCAGCTTTTTATTTTTTTATTTTTTTAAATTACGAATTTAAAAAAAAAAAAAAAATCCAAAACAATGTCTTTTTGATCACTTAACGGAAAAATGTAACTTAGTTTTAACGGAATACTACATTGACAAAAATTGAAATTTAAAGGATTGAAATGACAAAACTGAAAGTTAGAGAACTAAAATGACAAAAGTTGAAAGTTAAGGGGATAGGTTTGCATTTTTGCCTATATCTTAACACATTTTCAGCATAAAACTCAATAAGTTATTCCCAAAGGGACAAAAACTTCTCATTTGATTGTATACAGCATGTTCTCTTCACTTTGATTTGCCCCCCATGAATTTTGGATTTTCTTTGGCACTAGACATAGTAAATTCATGCCTTTTAAGCTCACCAGTCTCCATTCCACAAAATAGATTCATGCCGGTTATATCAGTGTTTGTTTTATTTTTATGAGGTGTGTTATTAAAACAACAATAGTTATTGATTCTTTAAAAACATTTAATTTTTTTGGGTGTTTTTATTTTATTTGAACCACTCTCAATCTTTTCTTTTCTATTTTTTTTAAGTGTGAAATATTCTAAAATTTGGTCAGAGTTTAATTTTGTTTCCCGAATAAATATGTAAAAAGTCTCATTTTTTTAAATTTTTAAAAAGAAAAAAAAGAAAGAAAAAAGAGCTTTGTCATTATCAAATGGAATGTTAATGTGGCATGTTAATTATAGGCCAACTTTGAAATCAGCACTTATTATTTTTGTTTTTGTTATACTTATTGTAAGGCCACAATTTGGTTCCTAAACTCAAAAGGTAATAAGATCTAGGCCCAAAAAGACTAATACAATGAATTTGTAGAGAGTGGGTTAAAAAACTAGACTCTAATGAGTTGGATAACAATTATAATGGATCTAGATGACAAGAAAGTAAAGATAGATTGATTTTATTTAAAGAAAATCATCCTCGGCACAATCTGAGGAGATCAATTCTTGTATATATCTCTTTTGAATTTAGTTACCAGTCCAGTTCTTGTTCCTATAGTGTTTTTCTTTTAATTTTCCAATCCCTTTCTCTCAAGGTATTCTTTATATTTTATACTATCATCTTTCTTTAATCTCCACCCTCCACATGTAGATTAGATCGTTGGTGTTGATCTTCGTCCCATCAGCACCTTTCTAAAATTTTTGAAAGTAGTTGTAAAACTGAAAATTACTGTTCAGATATCATTTTCACATTAATGCAGCTAAAGAGTTAGCTGCAGAGCATTTAATGCGGTGGTAACAGTTTTCTCTTAGATATTTCATAACTTCCCTTTGTCTTGTACTTTCATGATGTGTATTTTTATCAATAGGATATCCTAGAACGTTACTCTAGATGGTAGACCACACATTTTGACCTCTGCTTTGTTTAGCAGAGGAGGCATTCTTCCTCGGCCCACCTTCTCAGTTATAGCTTACTCGTGGAGTTTTGATTCTTACTTTTTCACTATCATTTATTTGTCTTCGGACTACTAAGTATTCTCGAATAAGGCCCACAGCCCAATATATACTCTTGGGCCCTATATCCCTACACTTATTGTTTTTGTTTTTGTTTTTTTGAGGTCACTTTTAATTTGGGGGGGCTCTATTTAGTTTTAATAAAAATCAATTTTGCTTATGTTATTTTCAACTTGCAAACAATTTATTCTTTATCGTTAAATCATAGCTTTATTTTTGTTTTCTTAGAAACTAAAAAAAAAAAAGAAGTACAAATCAAATTTACTAATTTTGTATATACACATATCAACTTAGCAACTATAAAGAGAGAGAAGAAAGATCAGAAATAGGAAGAAAGAAAGAAGAGAGAGATCATAAAAAGCATTATTTTATTTTTACAATTTTACTAGAGTAGCTTCTAAATTTAAGATGTTACTGTAACTTGATTGTAAAAATTTTTACAATTGAAAACCCAAGTAATGCATCTCTTTTGTGGTTTGATGCTATTAAATAGGATATTGGGAGTTTTAGAACTTCCAATGCTAATGCTCTTAAGATTTGGACTCAAAATGACTGCAAATTAAAAATAATAAGAACTAAATTAACTACAAGTTAAAAATATTACAAAAAATTAGACTGCCAAATATTCTATTTTTGTAAAAAATTTCACTAAAAAGCCTTCGTCCAAACTTTTTCAATTATGTTAGTCCCTTTTTGGAGCTCGAATTTGCTTTCTAAGCAAAACCCGAATTTACCAAAATCAAGTTCTAATCACAAGCTTGACTTATCTTGGAACTTTTTTTTTCTTCTTCTTCTCTCTCCCTGCGATAATGCCTGGAATTAGAGTGTAGAGTTTAAATTCAAGCTCCAAAAGTTGCTGCATAAATAAATAAATAAATTTGGAATTTTTTTTAGATGCTAAAATAGAATATATGGCAAAAATCGCCATATCTTTCTACGAAATTTAAATTAACATGTCACATAAAAAAATAAAAATAAAAAATAACATGGATTAATAAGAACCAGTGAACTACCAGCAGCAGAAGCAGTAGCCACTATCTTTCTACCAAGAAATGGCCGCCGCCTCCACCACCACCAGAACTCTCCTTCTCTTCTCCCCATTCAGAACCTCCCTCACCTCTTCCTCCGTCATCCTCAACAACTACGATTGGTGGAAGGAGGTCAAGCTGTTGGATTTTTTGAAAGATGTGGGGAAGTACGCTAGGGTTGGGACTATGATGGCGAAGGAGATCAGCGTGAAAAAGCGGTTGGAATCGGAGCAAGGAATGAGTTACACCGAGTTCACGTACCAACTGTTGCAAGGCTACGATTTCTTGCTTTTGTATAAGAACGAGGGAGTTAGGGTTCAAATCCAAACCTCACACGTAAAACCCATACCCTCCCAACAAAAATACCCACACTTCCAATGGCTCACACCCAATAACTCCAAATAATACGGCCCAGATCTCTCCAATCCATCCTTAAATCTCTCCCCCCTTCACTTTATAAGATAAAACCCTCCCCCTGAATCTCGAAATCTGTTTTTAGGGTTTTAGACTCTCTCTGCACTCACTGTCACTACCAAAAAACGCAGAGAGCCTGTGAGAAAGAGAGCCTCATAGCTCTCGATTCTACTTCCCATTTTTTGGTAGGTTATTGTAATGGCTTTCTTAAGTAAAGTTGGAAATCTGCTTAGACAGACTGCGAGCAAGCAGATCAGCTCAGAATTTGGTGCCTCGAAACCGTCTTTCTTTCAAGCTATACGATGCATGTCAAGTTCAAAACTTTTTATTGGAGGTGCCACCAAATTGCATTTATTAGTTGCATTACGGCTTTATTTCTTTGTTGTTAGATTTCTTATCTTGTATTTTTCAGGTCTTTCATATGGCACAGACGATCAAAGTTTGAAGGAAGCTTTTGCTAAGTATGGAGAAGTTGTTGAAGGTGTGTTATATTTATCACATGTTTAATCGTTGCCTCTTCCTTTGTATACTTTTGAAAAAGTTATGCTCGAATGCATTCGTCTTAATCTCTATAAACGGCATGTTGTGCGATTGATTAAGTTTGCCTTCCCTTGTTGTGGTATAGTGATATGGGTAGTGTGCATAACAAAAATATGTGTTTCGAACTTCATAAATATTTTTCAAGTTTTTTTTTTTTTTTTTTTTAAGTAATAAAATGGTGCATGTGTTTTTTGGGTACCTTTGACTTTAATGGGTTTGGGCAAGTGGCATTGGTGTCTTCTCTATTTCCTCCTCCTAAAATTTCTCATATTTTATGAATTCAGTTCATGGTACTGAGGAGTCACAGACATGTCAAACTCTATATGAGATATGTCCAGAAATGAAATAGCTATTCTTTCAAAATTACATTCTCCAGGGACAACTTGAGATGAGTCTTTCATCACAGCAATGAATAGATTTGTGGCTTAAATTCCTCATATTTTATGAATTCAGTTCATGGTACTTAGGAGTCACAGACATGTCAAACTCTTTGGCATGTCCATGAACATGGTTACATGCATATACGACTATATGAGATATGCCCGGAAATTAAATAGCTTTTCTTTCAAAATTACATACTCCTGGCTCTGGGGCAACTTGAGATGAGTCTTTCATCACAGTAATGAATAGATTTGTGGCTTAAATTCCAAAAAGAAAAAGAAAAGGACAAAAAGCAGAACAATCTTCCATGTCCACCATAGCCGATTAGGGCTTGAAATCATGGCCCAAGCAAAATGTAATAATCATGCCTTTAAAGATTTATGTGGATGAAAGGTGTTGGCAATGGCTGGTGGTGGGAGGTGGTAGTGTTGTGTCTTCAATGGAAAAGGGAGAAAGAGTTGAGGAAGTGGAGATTGTAGGGTTTGGGCATTTTACTATTTTTCCCTTAACACAAGTCTTCATTTTCTTGCCACCTATATAATGGGTCCTGATTAGGCAACGTGCCGATTCTGCTAATAGAGTGGTTAATTTGTTTTGAATTAAAATAATTTGTACTCCTTGCCACCTGGTTATTGTTTTATTTGGTCTTTGAGAGAACTGTGGTTGCATGTGGAGGGTCTGTAAGGCTGAAGCAGATGTGGGTTTATTATCCTTGGGCTTTTGATGCTGAACTGTTGTAGGCTTGAGTGGTTATTCCTAATTAGCCATAGTACTAGCCTTGGGCTCCCCAAAAATTAGTATGATTATCTTGATACCTTTTTAAAGGTTTTCCTGTTTGTTATTTGTTTTAAGCCTAAATGTAACATAAAATATGTCCTCTATATATATATATATATATAACATTTAATTTTGCTATATTCATGCCGTATTGTATACTAGTTTTTCAAAAATTGCCATGTTGACTGTAATGTATTGTGCCTGTGTCCTGTATCTGGTAGAAACATAAGTACTGGAAATACATACTGACTGAAGTTGGCATTTATTGTAGCAAGAATCATTATGGACCGTGAGACTGGTTGATCCAGTGGATTTGGCTTTGTTACATATGTTTCAAGCGAGGAGGCCTCCAGTGCTATCCAGGCCTTAGATGGACAGGTAATGTTACTGATTTGTTGCTCTTCATTTGTTAATCTCTTTGTCTGTAAGCTGTGATGGATAAAGCTTGGTTATTTGGAAATTTTATGACCTTCTCACTCTAAAGCTGTTGCCAAAATTACCCCAATGACCATCCTTGCCTCCACTAATGATATCACCTAGCTAACAGCTTTAACTTAGCATGTCCCTTTCACAAGCAGCATCACAGCGAACTTCCATTCCATGCCAGTTTTAGCATTGCAACTGCTATGTTCACTTGTGTTATGGGAAGTGGAATTTAAAAACCTGTATGATGAGTGGTAATGCCATTGGATTGTCAAGTCTCACACTTGAGGACTTGGATCTTTGAAACACCCAATAAAGTACAAAACCGGACTTGCAAATATTGGAATTACTTCATAGCTAAGTAATCCATGCAATGCAACTGATGTCTTAATGGTGTTGGTATAATAGGTGTACAGTAACTCGTCTATGCATGGCATAGAAATGTGTATTAATTATAAGAATTATGATGTTGCTGAACTCCACCCTTGCTCTTTCCAAGTAAATTACAAACGTGTTTTATGAATTGGTTTGGCCTCTTTTAATCTATTGATTATTGCTGGTAATTTTTAATTGATTCTTTCCTTTTTGCGGTATCATTACCTCCTAGGATCTCCATGGTCGTCAGGTAAGGGTGAATTATGCTACTGATAGGGCTTGTCCTAGCTATGGAGGTAGTGGCTACAGTGGAGGTGGTGTTGGTTACAGCAGCGGTGGCAATTATGCCAGTGGGAACAGTGGATGCTATGGCAATACTGGTGGGAATTATGATGTTTCTGGTGGTAGTGGTAACTTTGCCTCTAGGGATGGCAGTAAAATAGCTGGTAGTGGATTTGAAGGAAGTACTGGACAGGGCTTTGGTGGTGCTGATCAATTTGGTACCAGTGAGAGCAGCAGTGGGGGGGATGGTGCAGGTGGAGATTGTTGACAAAGTTGCTTCTTTGGAAGGAAACTTCAGGATGAGACTGGTTATTTTGCCAAAAGAGCCTGAAAATAGTTGAACCTGCCTTCCCCAGTGTTACTAGTAGACTTTCTTTGTTGTAGTTTTTTCTTCTTTTTCCTTGAACTATTTATTTTTATTTATATTGGATTTGGCTCTGAAACTTGACTTTGATGCACTCTTCTAGTGTGTTTTCCCGATGAGAATCAAAGAATGTTAGAAAATAATCTCTCTCTCCGTCTCTCGTGTGTTTGTGTTCTGCTACCTGAAAGTGTTACATATAGAGATAAATGTGCATAGAAGATCAAAATTATGTACTATCAATAGTGTTCAGCGGTTCAGCCTGAAACTAGATTTGTTTGTCCTTTGATATATTGAGACTGTTATGTACTCGTTTGTATGTGAATTTAACCATTTTCTTCTTTAAATCCTTGGATAATGGTGCTACCATGTGTGATACGCTGATCTCTAATGTGGTGAAGACATTCCTTTGTGGGTATTTAATGACACTAATGGTTTTGTTTTTTCTTGGACCAAAGACAGAAAAAAAAAGTTCCTATAGCTGTGGTATTTGCGTATTAGAATTTAGTTGCTGGGGAGAAAATCAGTATTTGAAACAAAACTTATTTGCCTATTAGAACGAGATGTTTACTGTTGTTTCATGTTTACTATGGAATAGGATAAATAAGGTGAGACCTATGCCTAGTGCAAAGAAACAACATCAAAACAGTGCTCGTTGTTGCCTCTGCGCGGCACCAACCTAAACAAGGCTGGAACAAAACAAATTTTGACAGTGTAACTTTTGAGGATACTAATGAGGCTGGCTTAGGGGTGGTGATTCGTAATCATCATGGTCAGGTCATGGGGCTTCTTTACCAGGTTCTGTAGCTATGGTGGAGCTGTGTAGCTGCTAGACGGCCATTGAATTCACACTCTAAATTTGAATTTTCAAAACTGAAACAGGAGACAGCAGTGGTAATTAAAATGCTTAACAACTCCAATTTGAATCTATCAGCAGGAAGCTAAATTGATGGCCAAAAATATGGAGCGTTTTCTGTCGCTCATGTGGGAGGACATGGAAACAAGGTTTCTCATGCCTTAGCAAGGATAGCTTTGACCTCTTCTACTTTGCTGTTTTGGTTGAAGGATGTTCTACCAGACACTGAAGCTTTAGTTTGTAATGATCTCAGTTCGGTTTAATAGAAGTTTGAAGTCTTGATTCTCAAGAAAAAAAAAAAAAATTTGTTGCTGTTTGTGGGTATCGGGAAAATTTTGTGACCTCGTAAAGTTCCAAATCTTTTCATCTTTTGATCAAATAGAAAGGTTCTTTTCTTTTTTCAGTCTATTTTGGGTCTTTTCTTAGCTTGATTGTAAAAAATTTTACAGTTGGAAACCCGGGCAATGCATCTCTTTTGTGGTTTTGGGGTTTGGTGCTAGAGAGCATTTGCAGCAGTGGAGTTAAAAAACTATAATGCTATGGAGGCAAACCTATAAATTTTAGCTGATTTGCTACAGTGCACATCTATCTATAGATGTGCAGTATAGATGTGCACTGCAGCACACATCTAAAAAAAAAAATTTTTTTTTATTCATCCCTCGGATTAAAATAATACTGCTTTGTATATTTTTTTCATTTCCTTCTCTCTCTCTCTCTCTCTCCGGGTTCTCCTTTCTTCTTTCTTCCTCAATTTTTTTCTCTCTAGCTCGCTAGCCATCTCCCTCATCCCTCAGCTCGCCGGCCAGCTCCCTCATCGTCGATCTGTTCTGTCGACCCACCCCAAGCCCCAAGCCGCCGTTGGGTTTCATCGTTGATCGTCGTTCCAAGCTCTGGGTTTCATCGTCGAAGCCGCCGCTACCTTCCTCGTCATGGGTTTCGTGGGTTTTTCCGTCGATCAAGCTTTGTTTTTTTTTTTTTTTTTTTTTTTTTTTTTTTTTTTTTGTGGATTGCTGGTGGTGGTGGTGGTGGTGGTGATGGTGGCTGTGGTTGTGGCTGTGGCTGAGGAAAAAGATTGGAGATTTGGGTTTTTTTTTTCCCCCTGCTGTGGACTGGTGGTGGTGGTGGTTGTCGCTATGGCTGATGGTAGAAGTGATTGTGGTTGGTGCTGTGGGTTTTTTTGATATTGGTATATATTATTTTATTGTAGTGGTTATAATATTTTATTGTGATGTTTATATTATTTTATTGTGTTGAAAGTTAAAATAGATCTACTGCTGTAGTATATGTATAGGTAAAATAGATAAAGTAACTTTTATAGATGTTAAATAGCTAAA